>NW_017732634.1:19332-31713 GCF_001890085.2 Hipposideros armiger
GTCTGGTGGAGTCAGAAAAACACGAAAAGGCAGTGAATGGTCAGTTTTGGAAGGACCTCCCCTTCAATCTGGCTACCCAGCAGAATTCAAGTGTAGTCCCTGAAGGGGCTCTCCAGAGGTTGATCATTAACTTCTCTGGAACCACATAGTTGGTGAGGAGGAAGAATTCCCCAGAAATGGGCAAGGCTATCTGGATTAAAAAAAGAAAAAAAGTAAAAAAAAAAAAATTTAATTAAAAAGAAATAATAATGGGTGATTTTGTGACAAGAAAACACACTTCCTAATGACATAACCAAGAACTAAGAGATTTTTCAAAAGACCCGTAGAAGCCAGTATAGATCCACCGGGCCTATGAACTATAGACAAGTCAAGCCATTTGGGTTCTGAGCCATCAGTTCTTACTTTGCGCACAATGGCAGCAGCATTGGTGTTTGCTCCAGGAACGTCCAACAGGCTCTCAGCATAGCGAGCTGTGTGTCGGGGCCAGATGAACAAGAGAAAAGAGAGCCTTCCTTTTGGAATTTACATTTTAGAAAATAAATTTTCTGAGAAAAGTTTGTTTACAAGAAGCAAATTTGCTTGCGTGGAACCTGCTACAAGAAAGCATGCTGAGAGCAATGAAAAGTGACAGTGCAAGGTAGTAAGACTGGGCGGTAAAGCTGTAAATCCACAGAGAAGAATCCAGGACACTTGCTCATTCAGGACCATTTGATAAAGAAGCAAGCAGGATGAGAGAGCTAGCTCCAGAGCATGGCTGCTTCCAACACCGGGACCCATCCAGCCAGTGGTTGTAGGGTCGTTCTCATCGACACACGACAGTCATTCCAACACATTCAAGCGTGTTATCATACACTCATCATCTTTCTCTTAAATGACAGGAAGTGGAACTCATTTTGGAAGGACACCCATACAAAGGGTTTCAACCAAATTGGGTTGCTTAAAGAGTATGTGAAACTTTGGGGTGTGTTCTTAACAGTGATGGACGATGCGTGGCTTGTCCTCACTTGAATCCCGTATCTGTTTTGCTCTCTTAGCTGCTACAGCACTTCACCTAACAGGCATTCGTTGTCTGACCCAGGAACTGCTTCCTTCTCCACCTGACACAGTCGGTGCTCAGGTGTGCATACCTGAGGAACAGCCCTCGCCAGTTCAGCAAGTCCAGATGGGGCTTAACAGGGGAGCTAACCCAGGAACGCAACGTCATCTTTAGGAAACAGAAGTGCAATTTCCGGCTGGGCTACAAAGCCGCAGTGCCCAGAAGTGGTAACCCAGCCATCAGTTCTCAACTCCATCACCAACATCTGCCTGATGTTCCCCAGGCTCTCCTAGGACTGGAGGAAATACGTTTGGAATCATGGCACGAAGGGGCTAATGTCTCCTCAGAACACAGCATTAGACGTACGATGAATTCTGGTAACTGAAGGACTCCTTTACAGAATTAGATTTCCAAAGGAGGGTGCGTTGGAAGTTTTATGAAGAGTCCATGGCAGAGATGCAATTTGGCATCTGAAGTTAGTAGAAAAAGTCGCCCTTTCTCCACTGCAAATTACAAAATGCCATCTGATTTTCTGTGTCTGTCACGAATGTTGGCTGGGCTTACAGACCGCACCACAGGGGGACGAACCCCTGAGAGACTCCCAGACCCCAGGATCGACCTGGCACTGACTGAGGCCTCCATGGTAGCCGTGGCTTCGAGTGAGAGTTAAGGCAAACACACAGGTCTGGTGCCTTTCAATATGCTCATTTATTCACACAGAAAATGCATTGGGAGGAATCACCTCCTTAACATTGGTATCACACCACAGTATGATCATAGCAATATGGCCATCAATATAGTAATAACAATTTAGTAAAGTGTTTTGATTATGAACCAGTCCCAGAGTCCATCAGAATCTGGTGTGCAGGGCGGCGGGTCTGGGAGGTCGGCCCGGCAGAGGTCCTGGCTGAGTCTGACGGAGCAAGCAGGCTCTGGGAGCAGAGGAGCAGCGTGGTCACCGCTCGGTGGGGACCGGCTCCCTGAGCTGTCAGAGTCCTGGACTCATAAGGACTTGAGCAGAGCCGCATGACGCCAGCTTATCAGTCCTCGCAGACTTGTTTCCTATCAGTCCGTGCAGCTGCTGCACTGTCTGTCTGGTGGTTGTTTATCTTCATGGGGAATTGCCACAGCACTCAGTGTCTGAGATGGAGTCACTCTTGCTTATACAAAATGGAGTCACTCTTGCTCATATAAAAACATGCTTTTTGGGGGTGATCTACACAGTATCATTTCTTGCTGCTCCTGAAATCTAGAAAGTGAGCCGGACTGGCACTGTCTCCAGGAGACTCTTAAGAGCCCACATGAGTGGGCTTTGCTCCTCCCAGCGTGAGGGTGCCCAGACGGCTGACAGCTCGGACGCTGCTGCCTCTGGCTTGTCCTGCTGTCCCTGTCCCCACTCCTTCCTGTAGATGAAAATGGTCTCCGTGTGTGCAATTTCATCGGCTTCTCTTAACTCCCTTTTTTTCATAGGGAGGTATATAGCAGTCGTTGTAAAATTAAAATAAAGCTCTGACTTCCCAGTAAGGTATAAAAGCTGACTCCTAAGACTGACTCCTAAGAGGAAAGAAGCTTTAGGGAAAGGATGCAGTAATGGGGTAAAACAAAGCGAGACCAGGAATTTCAGATGCTGCATACAGAATTAAAGTAGCGGCTGTTTTATAATGTACAGCTAATTGGATTTTTCTTCCTTTGATCATTTCTTTCTTTCTTGTTCATTAACAAAAATTCTAAGGTGTATATGAAGGAAGAGAGGAAGGGAGGGAGGCGAAGAAAGGAAGGAAGAAAAGGGAGGGAGGGAGGGAGAAAGGGAAGAGAGGAAGAGAGGGAGGAAAATCTTTCCTGTAATATATTGCTTTCATTTTTCTCGATATAAAGCATATAATTCTTTAATCATTTAATATGAGTCTTGCAAGTCATAATAAAATTTCTTTATCTTGTGGAGAACATATCATTTCCTCTGAAGTTAGTGACAGCTAATAGGATGAGAATAGCAATAAAGAGAAAAAAGGTGAAGAGAGGAAGGTACATGGTAATATTTTCATTTACAAGCTGCCGTGATGCTTCCACTCACTGGGTGAGCCAAATATCAAAAGCTCTCCTTATTTCCCTCCTGGGTTCATGGTGTATAGAAAATGAAAATACTACTGGTTTTTTACAAGCTCTTTAATCACGGTGTAGTGTTAACGTGTTAAGACCTAGGGATTATGTCTAGTTATCATTGCCTGGCATAAAATCCATTCAAGTAATACATCTTTAGAATGGAAAATGTACATTATGAATACGTTACGAATATGTTTTGACCGTTTGCCTCTGCTCTATCGGGCTTCAGGGACTAAAGTTATGTAGGTGCCTTGATTGAAATGGATTTGGGGGCAGGGGAGGGGCGGTGGTCGGGACATGGACGGGCACAAGGGGTTATGCATCAAGCATGTCTAGGCAGGAAAAAAAATAATATGCTTTTCCATTCTGGTTGTTCTTTTATACCCCTCCCTTTTCGTAAAAGCTTGATATACAAACTGAACCTACCAGGAAAAAAGAATTGGATTTTGCCATCATGAACCCTCAGTGCTGAATTTTTATGTATTTTCATTGGCAATTAGAAAGCAGTAAAAGCTGAGACTACATCATAATGGAATAACCAAGAAATTGATAGTAATCATTGGGGGCTGAAAATAAATTAAAAGCTTGCATTTTGCAACCTACACAATATTAAATTATTCAGATAAAAATGTTTAATACTCAGTGAATCAGCTTGCAGTAAATATGTGGGAGTTAATAGTTTTTTCCCCACTCTTTGCCAAACACCAGTAATAGAGGCCTGCAGTTAGCGTGAATCCATGTGTCGGGTCCCCTGGACCACACCAGGCTCAGTAACTCCCCAGGAGGACTCACCGCCCTCAGCATGGAGCCTCCACCTCCTGGCTGTGCTTTACTGAGTCACAAAGGTGCGGAATTAACGATGGAAAACGTGTGGGAAGTGAAGTTCAGGAGCCAGCGAACTTCCTTCTCATTTATTGTTTTTGCCCAGGTCTAATGCAGTTTTATTTTCACTTGCAAAAGAGACATAATTTATTCATCCCATATAGTCAGGAACATTTCTTCTTCATTGTGAGAGACTGGTTCTCAGAAAACAGAAGGAGACGCTGAAGAAAGCAAGGTTTGAAAGAAGGAAGGAAGGGAGGGAGGGAGGGAGGGATAGGAGGAGTGGTAAGAGAGTGAGAGAGATTTCAGGCTTAGCCAAACAGCCAATCTGAGAAGCCAGGAGGGTTGAAAGGACAGCCTGAAAGTTCCCATGGAAATCTTATTCCTCTGCCCCAAAGGCCTGCAGGCATTCACTAAAATGCACTGTCAGCATGGGGATATATCTGGAACTAAACAGCACCTTCCAAATATCGTTGGTATGAAAAAAGGAATTTTAATTGGATTGTGGGTGATACAAAGCAGTAGGTTTTGATAAAGAAGCTTGTTCTAGGCTGATACCTTGGGAAAACAATTCCTAAAAACAACAGTGAATTAGAATTCATGCTTCAAGAGAACCCTTAATGGAGGTCTCATGTTGGATCTGGGATAGTGGATATTTATAACCTTAATACAAATGATTCCTGTTCATTAGACATTGGCCCTGGACTTTTTTTTTTTTCTTCTGTCTTGCCACATAAGAGACAAAGTAAAGAAGTGTTAAGGGCCTGGATTTCAGCAAAACTTTTAGAAAAAAACAGTTGAGTCATGCCTTGCTTTTGAATGAGCCAATGTTCAGAAATGCGGCTGTGGAAAGGAGATGAATGAAGTTTCTATTTCCCAAACTTCAGAAACATTTAGACTCCTTTTGAAGGGTAAAATGAAATTTTGATATCCAAGAATAATTCTCAGATTGCCGGTGTGGAAAATCCCGAATTGCTAGTTATTCACCGTCCGTCAGGAGCCAGGTGTCACAAAGTCAGAAGCGAGAATGAGTGAGGGTGGCCCAGGGGTGAGGATGGAAATTCAGGGTATCGGAGGGCACTCCCTGCTCACCTGCAATCACCAGACAAGCCAAACAGTGCCGTAATTTTCACAGAATGCCGGAAATCCGTATTTTGCATGAATCTCAAAAATGTAGCTAATTCAAAATCTTTATTACATTGTGCTTACTAAAGAGAATACCTTTGAGGTCCACCCTGCTGTTGAGAGACTGAGAAATTTCTTCCCGGGCATCCTTGTTACCAGTGTGACTGAATGAAAATGTCAATTTGGACACTGAAGGCACATGATGTCACCCAGTCATTGAGGGCTGCGTTATCCATCGGGTTAAGTCAGCAGGGTTTGGGTTTCTGCCTACATCATGGCGCCGTGCGGGGTGGTGAGGGCTCCTGCTCCACGCACGTGGTCATCCAGAGGCCCAGCTTTCTGCTCTCCCGCGCCTCTGCCATGTCTGGGGCTTCAGCCACCTCCGCAGTCAACCCGAGGGAGGGGAGAGAGAGCGAAGGTGGAGTAGAACCAACTCCGCATCCCAAAAGTGCTATCAGACTAGTATACTAATTGCCGTTTTATCAATTACTAGTGAATTTAACATTTGAAAATTAATTTTACTGGCCATGTGCAGTTCATCATTTATGAATTTCTTATGCAGTGTACTTTGTGATTTGTATTCAGGTTTTCAAATGTGGGGTTCATCTTTTGCAACAATTGGCGTATATCAGCTCGATTGCCTTCAAATCCTTACGGACTGTCATGATTGTGGAAATGTGCACCTATGCCCCCGAAACACAGTCTCTCATTTTGAAACCTGTACATACCAGGAATCCATTGCTTGATACACATTCCCATTAAATACAATGGAAGTAGGTTCTTTGAGACAGTACTAACCATCTCATGAGATAATACTCATGCCCACATCATACACAATGTGACTACAAGAAAATGCCCTGAAATGTGCCACCTTTTACCTGGGTTTGGTAAATCATAAGCATTAAATAAATGTTTAATGAATGAATGAATGAAGCATCGTCTATAACGTTGGTGCCACAATACCCCGCAACATTTCTGGTAATGTTAATACAGAGCAATGAGAATCATCAGAAACGCAGCTTACAGAATATACTAGAACAAGGAGTCAGTCATTCTCAGTAACTGAACTGCCTATAAAAGCTTTGGAAATTTTTTCATTAAGAAAATGCTGTGAACTCATTTTCACAAGCCCTACCAGATATTATATTGTTTACATGTTGATCGTCTCTTTGATTGAAAAATATTTGCCTTTTTCTTTATGGGTCATTGATATTACTGTGTTAAACTAGAAGAAACAAAACAAATCTCTAAGATGCCATTCACTGTAATATGTTACTTAGAGCAAATAGGTGTGAGCGGCAAGTGGTTTATCTCCTTGGTGAAGCAGGTGTGAACTCCAAACCTTCTCCTTCAGGCTCAGCAAAGGTCCTAGACTATTTTGATAATTGGCCTTTCCCTGTGATTGGCATTTCTAGTTCAGCTGCTCTATTGTTCTCTAAATCCTAATCACTTACCTCCGTTTTTTGCGCTCAGGAAATGTCACAGGAGGTTGCAAATCTGTGAAACATCACCTGTGCAGATGATAATGACCTTCACTAGAATGGGGACCTCTACAGTAAAGCCACTAACTCTGAAGGCCCTGAACGTTGGATGCCTTGATCCGTTTGTATGTGTGGCAACAGGGATGCAAGGTGGCAACTGGGAATTAATTTCATTGCTCTGCGGCGTTGACTCTGCCTAGTATTTAATAGTCAGGTCCTGGGTTTCACCGGCTTGTGGGTGATATGGGGGTCCAACATTTGCTTGCTTTGTGAGGAGTGACAAAGATGATGTGAACGTCTTTAATCTGACACAGGGTGTGAGAGCTAAGTGTCACCCCCACTTCCTCATTCCCCTGGTGCCTGTCTAGTGACCAACCTGAACGATGCACATGACAGCCCCTTCCACGAAAGTCCCATGAGTGAAGTTGCCATATCCTTCTCAAAACCCATGTTCTTCACAAATGGTTTCTCCCTGACTGTTGGGAAGGAGAGCTGAAAAGTGCAGTTTCCTGATCCCAAGTGCAGCAAGGTCAAACTCATAGAGCTAGAGAGCAGAATGGCGGCTGCCGGGGGCTGGTGGGGAGGGGCCGTGGGGTGCAGTGTTTAGTACGCAAGTTCAGTGTTTTCGGGAGATCTGGCCCAGCATGGTGACCGTACTTAACAATACTGTACTGTACACTTGAACTTGGTTAAGAGGGGTGCTCTTAACCCCCCCCACACACACACACACGGAAAAATAATAACTGTGGGGTGGTGGAAATGGTGATTAGCTTGATTGTGGTATAGTGTATACGTATCTCAAAACATCGAGTTGTACTTTAAAGATAGACCGCTTTTATTTGTTGATGCCTTAGTAAACCTGGAAAGTAATGCAAGTTCCCTCCTTCTCAAAAGTGTTCTGTTTATGAGAGGACGCTGTTTCCTTCCCCAGGGGAGAAGGACTACAATTAGAAATATGAAAACTGGTTTAAAAATAGCCCCACTACCCTTCAGAAGTCACAGCCATGTGTGACGAGGGGAAATTTATGTTCTTAACTGGATTTCTCAGTGGCAGTTTGGCACGTTGATTATTGAGAAATTGTGTTTGTAACTAATAGTGAGTGTAATTGGATGTCAGACTTGATGGTGGCTTATCACTGAAACAGCCTGTCCTGGGAAGCAGTGTCCTGACGGGTGCCTGGCGGCGGCCGAGGCCCTCCTCCCACTGGCTGAGTTTTTCTGCACAGGAAGCAGGCTGTAGGGTTGATGCCATCTGCCTAAAGCGATGGGAAATGAGGCAGCTCCCCAGAGAGAGCTGACCTGGCCAGACCGTAGCATCCAGGCCTGCATGTCACAGGGCATGGTGTCTGCCCGCCCTCAGGAGACAGCAGGTGTATGAATACAGAGGACAGTGTGGAAGGGGGGTGGCAGGGACGTAACCCGGGGTCCCAGGAGCTTGGCAGTTCCCGGCTTCGGGGGCCTGTGTCAGCGTCCCCTCTTTCTAATGGGACCCTGTTTCCGTACATTCTCTCCCGAGCTGTCTAACTTGAGGTATGGCACGCAAACCCGGAACTCAGAAGTGCTCAGTGGACCCTGGGCCAGTGCAATGGCTCACTCCAGATTAACCCGGCCGGTTAAAGTAAAGCCATATAAAGACAGAAAAATAACAAGAGCCCAAGCAATTTTGCCATAGATCAGTGCCGTCTGCTGTCCGCTGAAAAACTGGGCAGCTTGTGCATACTCTTCCCAGAGAGCCTTGCTTCACACACTTTTTACTTGTAAAACCTCAGAAGTAGGAAGACATTTTGAAGATTACCTAGTTCTATGAATTACCCAATTCAGAAGTCTTTCAGTAATGTCTCCACCTTTCAGGGACATTTGACCATTGCGGGGAGACTGCCTGGCATCCCCTCAGACTTCCTTGGGTGGGCAGACCCTGCTGGGAGCCTCGAAGGGGGCAGGGCTCACTGCTCTCTGAAGGAGCCAAAGAGGCCAGAACTCCTCCAGCTCTGCCAGCTCGGGCACAGGAACGGGAACCAGACTTGACCCGCTGACTGTCCTTCCGTGACACTTGAATCCTGGAGGAGGGACTTTAATATGGGGCCAGAAGTGAGCGTCCGGTCGTGGCAGCTTCGCAGCCAGGTCGCTGTCGTGCATGCCTGTGGTGAAGCCCGGCTGTGTTACCTGCCTTGGCTCCAGCCACCGCTGGTCCCTGCTGGTTTCCAGGTCACAGTGTCACCTTCTCTTCCGTGTATTCTGGGAGTAGCCATTAGTTTCAGTGCCATCATTTCTGTTTAAGGGACACCGACCTTGTTGTTATCTGCAGCCAAGCACTTGGGGTGATGCCGTAGCAGGCTTTCCCAGCCCCCGGGGTCCCCGCTCAGGGCTCACAGGCAGCCCAGGCACCATTGGTTTGTAGTTTGGCCTTTTGCAAGCATGGAATAAATGTGTGCCGTCATTCATTAGTTAGCTCCAAGCACCATGGGTTCCTTAAATGACATAATCAGTCATATATGTGTAGGAGAGCGAGAGAGAAAGAGAGAAAAAAGAAAGGGAAGCGATGGAGGGCGGGATAGACACAGGGAAGAGGGGGAATGGCTCAGACGAGGCTGCCCGCCGCCCATGAGCAGAGCCCCAGATGACCCCCGGTCACCTGCGGCTCTTGCTTCGGCCCAGATGCCTCAGTCTGCGCATGTTGTTGTCCTTAGTCCATGGCCCTGTTTTCACACAGCGCGGCGCTGGGCGTTTGGGGCTCACCTGAGGACACAGCAGTCGCCCCCACACCGGAGGACGCTGGTTCCCTGCCTGGTACTTGGACATGTTTGGATAGATGCCTGAGGAGAACTCTGACTTTGACGTTGCTGCTGAAATAGGACTTATCTCCAGAGAGCCACGTGCCTCACTCCCTGGCCTCCGGCTAATCTCTGTGAAATGACAGCTTATCAAGGGGCATCTTGTGACTGTTTGAAATCAGAATCCTTATCTTGGCCACCGGCTTTTCTTGGGTAATTTTCTCAATACTCATGAATTTTTGTATGTTCTTCCATCTATAATAATACAAGCTCCAGAAGACCGGGCATCCTGTCTGTTCTGTGTACCTTGTCACCCCTGCACCTAAGCAGTGACATCACAGAGCAGGTGTTCCGTAACCATTGGTTACTGACTCGTGAATATCTACCTCATAAGCCCAAGTCACATGCAGCTTGGAGATCTGTTCTCCCCTTCCATCCTGCTTCCAGAAAAAGCCCCACCTCAGTACTACTTCGGTGAATTCTGTTACATTTTCCAGCTGACTGGTGAGAACCCTTGATTCGGTCTAAAGAAACTGCAGCTTCCATGAGAGGGAGAGTGGCGTGTGGGGCTGTGGGGGTGTCTAGCTTGAGAATGCGGTTGCTGGGCAACCACAAACAAAGACATTCCACTGAGTGACAGTGACTGAGAGACAGCAGGTTGGCTTTGGAGTCAGAACCGCATCTTCAAGAACCAAAGGAAGTCACACTAACTAATCACACTAACTAAACTCCAGGCTGACTTTAGACGGTCGTGTTGATGACAGTACCATCCGTGGTCAAAACCCAGTTCACTGGCTGTGTGATGGCAGACAAGGTGGTCATTACTCTGTGCCTTGGTTTCTTTTCTGTAAAATAGGAATGAGTCCTGTCTACTTCCTGGTGTCAATATGAGGATTATATACGTTCATATGTTCCTCAAGTATTTATTTAGAAACGCTGTGTTCCAAACATGTTTCGGTAATCAGAGGCACAGTTGTGAGTAACACAGAATCCTCCTTCTCAAAGACCATAAATAAATCAGTGGCAAGGACAGTTCAGGTAGTGAAGTGCGCTGTGTAGAAGATACCTGGGGCCTGCTTTAAACTGATGGTGATGGCTTTGGGGTGGCTACAGAGAAGCTAAATTGCTAAGTCATAAAATAGATTCCCAATAAGAAATCAGTCTTGTCTTTGTCCCCAGTTCCTGCCACAGAGCTCCTACAACCCTTGGGATTTCCTGAGTGAAATCCCCCAGACCAGCCCGCCTCTCATCCATCTCTTCCAGCTGGATATTTCTGTATCCTTTCATAATAAATTGGTAAACATAAGTAAATGTTCCCCTGAGCTCTGTGAGCCATTCCAGCAAATGATCAAACCTGAGAAGGGATCATGGGAACTGAGGTTTACTGTCACTCAGCCAGAAGTACAGGTGACAACCTGGACTTGTAAATGGCGAGCCGTGTGGGCCTGAGCCCTTAACCTGTGAGACCTGATGCTGACTCTGGGTGGGTAGTGTCAGAAGGGAGGTGAAAACTAGGGGACCCCACCTGGGGTCCGGAGAAATGGAATTGGCTGGTGGTGCATGAAACACCCCAGAGCATATAATTACCTTTAAAAGGAACTGCCAAATAATTATCACCAGCAGTGGAAGAGAGTTTCGGGTGATCTGCATTTTCACTAACATTTCTTGTGGCCAGACTTTAAAATTTTAGTTATTCTGGAAGACATGTGGAAGGATCTTATTGTAGTTTTTGTACGAATCCCCTTGATAATGAATATTAACCACATTTTTCTTGTGCTTCATGGCCATTTATGTGCTCTTCTTTGTGAAAAGTCTGTTCAAGCCTTTTGCCCATTTTTAAATTAGGTTTTCTTTTATTATTGAGTTGTCGGAGTATTTAATATAATCTGTATAAAATTTGTCAGATAGCATTGCAAATATTTCTCCCAATCTGAGGTTCACCTATTCATTGTTAAAACTGTATCTTTAATCAGCAGTTTTTAATTTTTTAAAGATCAATCATGTTATTCTTTTATTGTTAGCAATTTTGAGTCCTGATTAAGAAACCTTTGCTAAATCCAAGGTAGCAAGGATTTTCTTTCCTGTTTTTTCAGAGAAGCTTTGTTCTTTTAATATTAACATTTAAGTATACAGTCTCTCTCAGAATGAATTTGTGAGTCATTTCAGTTCCAACCTTAACAGTAAAAAACAGAGAGCTGCACATTTCCTCTCCCTATTTTCCCATTATCTTTGTGCAAAGAAAGCAAAGGGAAAAATGTCATTAACAAGTGATTTAAACCATTTAATGAAGCGAAAGCCGTAACCACATGGACAACAAATTATGACAATATCCATTTTGCTGTTTGCAAAGTACTTTATTCCCATGGGCGACGTGAATATATGAGGGTTTTTTTTTTCTTTCAGTCTTCATAGAACCTAAAGAGACTCACATTTTGAAATAAAATTATATATACCGGGGTGCCAAAAAAAGTATACAAGTGGACACTTTGGTCAACGTTGCTAAGCAGTAGTTCGCTGTAATCAGAAGTGTCTGGACGCTGAAGGGAACCACTTTGAGCACTTCTTGTCATTGCAGACGTCAAACGTGACTTGTATCCATCTTTTGTTATCGGTATACTAGTGAGTATTACAATTTTAATACAGTTTTCCTTTCTTAAAATGTGTATACATCTTTTGGCACCCTCTGTGTATTTCCTCTGGAAATCTGACCTAGTGTAGCAACAACGTTGTGAGGTCATCTCATAGAACACAAAGACGGCCCCACACTGAGCACTGAGAACATTATTCTCCTGGGACCGGAAGGATCATTTCCTTAATGGACTATAATCCTTGTTTCCTTGAGTCGTTATTTCCCATCTAGAAAGTCACAGCGATCTCCCCATCTAGAGACAGGATGCCTGGAGAGCACTGACGCCCAGGCCAGAGTCTCCTGGGAACTCTCTCCTCTATGGAAAAACAGTACACATACCAGCATAACTTAAGTACATTCATAAAGAGACCATCGAAGGCTACTGAAAATCTGACTATAAAAAATCTAGGGCCGGAC
>NW_017732634.1:32124-39291 GCF_001890085.2 Hipposideros armiger
AAGCAGAGTGGACCTCTAAGCAGATGTGCTGTGTGGCTCTGCCAGGGTGGTTCACCTTTTGCCAGCTTTTTAGAAGCCCGAAAGCAGGCAGCTTCACAGGTGGGTTTCACCAAGACAGACTTTATGCTGTGTGCCCATTCTGGGATGCCTGTGGGGCTGGGGGAAGAGCAGGCTTGGTGAGCGCGCATTCTGAGCTATCAGGTTATCAGACTCTGGATTGGCACCTGTAGTGTCCGCCTCAGGGGCACTGGAGCCATGCCACCCTGTAGAAAACAAGGTGAGACAGCCACTGAAAATCCTCGGGGTTATAAATGTCTACACGTGTCACCTCATGAACCAAATCCAAGAGAAACGAAACCCGAGCATTGATGATCAGTGCCCTTCAAGTTTGCCAGGTTATAGACACTCAGATGTTAACTCCTATAAAAGTCATGAGTGTACGGAAATAGGAAGAGAGCCTGCAGTGCTTTTGAAGAAACTTCCGTGGTCCTGGACCGCATTGGACTGTCCGTAGTAGTGATGCAGCCCACTGATGAGCAGCACAAATAGTGTGCGCTAACTCACAGCGCACACCAGTGTATGTCATTTACTCCGTGTCAAACAACTGAATTGCACTTTGCCCTTTCTAAACAATTTTGAAAGATGAGTCAATGCCTCCTAATCATTTTCAAGTGCAACTACTCAGGCCGCTAATCAAGATAATACTGTTTAAGCCATAATGTGTTGGGAAGCCAATGCGGATAAGGTGACACAGTGCTGGCTGGAGATATTTGGAGAAAAGGCGCATTTATAATTCTGTCATACCTGAAAGACACAGTGCACCTGCTACCTTTTTAAATGATTTGCTAACAGTGTGAACATGCGGGAGTCTTAGAACTGGCAATAATTATAATAAGTAGACAGCAATTTGGTACCGGCCTTAAGCAGCTGAAATGGAATTTCCTAAGGGTAGTAAATCGCCTGCTTTGGGTAAGTGGACTCCTGTCAACCACTAGGCCATCAACTGAGAAGGTGACCTGCTGCAAAGTCAGTGGCACGTGGGCCTATGATTGGCACATAGAAAGCATGGAGGAGGCGCCATTACCCGTCACGGAATGCTGCTCTCGGAGACGGGAAGACTGGACAAGAAGCAGGGAGAAACTTCGAGAATTGCAGACCTCGGCTGCAGGTGCTCTAGCTGACCCCCCTTTTGGGACACAAAAACTGAGAATGACAAGCCATCCCCATTGACCAGCTCTCAGGAGCCTCTTGAGAAACTGGAAGACACCCCCGGAGAGCACTCTCATCTCTTTAGTGGAGATGCAAGCGGAGAGGTGAGTGGCTGTGCTGCCTCTGAGCACAGATGGAGCGAGAGTGACAGGGGACGTCTACAGGTCGGGGGAAAGCCCACGCCTGCTCCACAGTATCTCACAGCCAGAGCCACCGGAGCGGAAACGCGAGAGGACATGAGCCATTCTAATCACATGGATGTTTTACATGCTATTTTTAATCAACTTTTTCACAACCACTTACAACTTTGTAATTGACATTTATAGCAGAATGTTTTCCTAATTTACAGCCAAAAGAACACACTTGCTGAAGTGGCTTATTCAGGCATTTCATAATTATTTGATTTCACCTGCCAATTAAAGGATTTCCATAAAGAACAACCTACTACATTTTTGGCCTTTGATTCGAACTATAATAATCATGTATTCTTTATCAAAGGCTTGGATTAATTTCGTGAGACTAATTTAAAATTTCAAAAAGAATGCACATCTTGGTGCTAGATATTCCAAGTGTGTGAATTGTTACATTAAAAATGAACATGTCTGCTCAGAGACCAGCACAAGCGCACCAGATCTGTTTACAGCGGGTGTTCAGCCATTCCTTCTTGCTTCAGATCTGTCCTATTCGGCTTAGATGTTTATGGAACACCGATGGGCAGACCCTGACAACATTCTTGAGTTCCCCTGGAAATCACAGCAGGACACGCAATTTTAATGACCTGAAGACATCAGTCCTTTCACTTAAGCATCTTGCAGCTTAGTTCTCTAGTAGAATGTATCACCATTAAACTAGCTTTGGGTAAGATGGATTTTAGAAAACAAATTGTGGATTAACATTGTACAGTAACATTTCACAGTTTTATCAGGAATACCTAATGCTTAGCCTCCATAATATTATCCTGTAATATTAGCCAGAAAATATTTCCAATAGCAGTATAAGAAAAGATAAGACTTGGGTGCTTTTATATTTTGTGCAAAAAAGTGGAATCTTACATTTTCTAAATGTTGTCATCCACTGCCCAAGTTTAAGTACAGCTAAATGGCACAGCTTCAAGGTTAGAGAGTAAGAACCTTCAGGGGTTTTCTGTGATCAGTAAGTAATAAGCAGAAAGCAAAAGCTCATCTCCGTGGGAAAATGCTGCTTTCCTTTGTGTTTTAACTTAGTTCTCCTACAAAACGAGGTCACATCAACATGTTAGTTTTGTTTTCTCACCGCAACCCAGTGTTGTTATTCTCATTTCATGATGGTGAGAGGGTCCCAGAGGTCAGGGTGTGCCCGTCACCGTCTGACAACTGGCCTTGGGTCAGCCCGAGTCTGCCTGTGCCACCATTTCGCCACACTATGAATGATGTTACTCAACTCTCCCTCTTTGATGAAAGAAGTTCGTGTAGAGTCCCTTGAGCCAGTATCAACAAGCCTGAAATGTGAACATGTCTGAGTGTCACGGTCCACATTTTATGAGTAGCCAAGTGCAACTCATGTCTGTGACAGTGACAGCTGCATTCAAGGTACCGTGTCTCTTCCTCAAATGAACTGTTTTCCTGACTAGACAGACTCAAACCCCAGGACCCCAAGTTGCTGCTGTTTGTCTCTGCTGCAGAGATAAGCCTCTATGCAATCTCTCAGGATGCGATAAGCCTGTTTATATTACCAATGTAAAAGACACCATTAGGACACAGGAGATGGACTAGGTTTCTGTTGCTTCTGTAACACATTTCCAAAAACTCCATGGCTTAAATCACCACAACATTGCCCTGAGTGCTCTGGAAGTCAAAATCTCACGGGGATAAAAAGAAAAAAAAAACTTCAGTAAAAGAAGCAAATACTATTTTCCATTTTAGTTTTGGGGAATTGAGATCAGAGGCAAAGCATTAGGAAGAAAGACATTAAACCAGACCTAAGGGGGGGGGTCACAAGTTAATGCAAGTCCGTGAGCCCCCAAATAAGCCCCTGCTCTCCTGGAACGCCTAGGAGGCGGAGGAGTAAAGGTGCCCACAGTGTGTGTGCTGGGTGGGCCACACGCTCAGGGATTCAAGCCCCAGCCTTTGCTGGGGACACCTGTGGCATTCCGCCTGTGCACCTCCTCTCAGCGTGTCCGATTCCACGCCTGCAAAGCGGTGGTGATGTCGGAGAGCCATTGAGGAGGTTATGGGAGGGCTCACTCAGCTGGTACATGCAAAAAGTGGCTCAGAACACCTGGCTTAGAACTGGCACGTCCCTGGCGCTCCGTAACTAACACACTGGCTTCATCACCATCGTCATTACCTAAACATCCCGTTTCCACTGGACCGCTCAGCAGGCGTGACTCTGTCCTCTTCCGTCCTTTCTGTTCTTATCGCTGTTTTTGGTCCAACCGGCTGCGCGGTGGGAGAGGAGCAGGCAGCCTGACAGCAGGCCGGGTGTTCTCAGCCCGCAGCACCCACGGCAGGACCTCAGGCAGTGACACAAGCTCCCGGTCCTCTGATCCGCCTGTATTTACACAGCAGGGTAGACGCTCTCGTGCCTTCATTTCAGCTCCGATTCTGCCTTGAAAATTAGACATGCGGCCCAGGCGGCCATCGTTTTCACTTCCTCCCATTATGTCCACATGCTGGGACTCCATTGACTGAAAACGTTTGATTCCTTGAGCCAATGACTATTTCTAAAGCCGGGGGTGGGGTGGGGGTGGGGAGGCCACTTCTTCATGGGGTTTAGGAAAGGTCTTTTAATTTGTATTTTCTCTCCCCCCCCCTCCACTGTGTTTACCCCTCTTTACTAGCCTGAAATACTGGTTATGGAAATATTATTATAAAAGTGGATTGCTGTTGCTGAAGAAAATGTCATGATAAAGTTAGAAACTAGGATGCGCTTCCCGAGTGCATTTCAAAGCAGAGTGGACCTCTAAGCAGATGTGCTGTGTCGCGATTTTATAGCCCTGGAAGATACCAGCCTCAGGGGCCATGCTGGGTGGCTTTCCTGTCCCCACCTAGGGGCAGATGGTTTCTGCTTTGTGCCGGAGGAGCACCGTGGTGTGAGTGTGCTCTGCGCCTGTCACCCAGAAGCCTCTGGTCACCACCTGTCCCCCGGAGCATGGCACAGCGACTCCAGTGCTGCTGCTACTCCTTCACACCTTGGTACCTGAGCAGGGGGGCCCCCAGGCACCCTGCCTTACCCCGTCTTTTTCGTGAGCACCAGATGGAGATCTGTGAGAAAGACACAGGACACGCAGCTTCCCTCGGATACGCACATTCACCCACATGTAACGTTCACTGAGGGACTCAGCGACCCCTTTTGTAAGCGCTGTCCTGTTTTCCCTTTCCTAATTCTACAGAAGAATTGTATTGTCTACATGTGTAACGGAAATGACAATTCAATCATGTAGGCTCATTAAAAGAGAGCGCGAGAAGGAACTCTGTTTAGCCTCTGATGCCTCCCAAACCCCTTTAAAAGTAGATCTGACCTGTGTTGCCCCAGGCAATTTTTCCACAGCTGAGAGGCAGAGAAAAAGAACAAAAGTTAATTTTTGGCATTTTGAGCTTCTAGGAGTCCAGCTCCTAGTGAACTAATGATATTTAAGGGATTTTTAAAGGTTATTTTGAAAATTGGTATATGTTGCTCGCTAATCTGACTTTTTGTATAATTTCATGCTACTGTTATTATCCCCAATTTATAGAGAAGGGAAGTGACACCGAAAGAGCATAAGTGACATTCTCCAGGCCAACCAGCTGGGAAGTAGTTTAGGGGGAGGTTGAACCCAGGCTGTGTAACCCCAGAGCCAGAAAGCTGGACCTTGAACCGCACAGGCCTTGTATGCTTTTTCTCCCGCCAGCAACAACGCTTCCCGTTTGGCTTCCACTCAGTTTGGCTAAAGAGCCGCTCTGCTCCACCATCCACAGTGGAACCTCCAGGCCATCTGAAGGGCCACCTGTTCTCCCAGCCCGGGGCTTCTCTCCTCACACCTCCTGTGTCATTGCCCCCTGTGAGCCGCTTTCAAAGGCCCTCACCGCCGTGGAACCGTGGAACACCACATGGGGAGGGACCATCTGCTTACCCAGCCAGCAGATTCAAACGTCAGTGTCACCTGGGAGGAAACACCTCACTGACAGGCCCACACATCATGTTCAGCCAAATACCTGTGGCCCACTCAAGGGGACGCGTCAGATGAGCCATCGCAGCAGTCAGCCGAGAGCCCGCCCGCCGTGGGGCCGGATAGTGTCTCAGGGAGGAGGACTCCAAGTCGGGAGGCCGCACCCGGGCTTTCTGCAGGGGAAACGGACGGACGGCCAGCCGCCAAGGACCCTTCCTCCCGTGCTGCAGGTGGACACCCCCCAGGCGCCGTGACTCCCGGCTCCCTCTGCGATGCTGAGCTTAGGGACGGCAAGTAACACGCACTGTCAGAGGCACCCAAGGACAGCAAGTCACCCATGTTATGACGTTACCATACCCTCTGGCACGAGCTCATGGGGTCTGGCTCAGATCTTTCCAGACCTGCTTTGTCACCAGCGCCCTCCCACTCACCTTGTTTAAGGCTCTCATTGAGACTCAGCAGCGATGAAGCTAATTCGCCTTTTTTCTCATGAGAAAGTTGTCTTCTTAACAACCAAGAAACACGTCATGCTCAGTGGGGTTTCAAGTATTTATCATGAAATAACGTTTATTCTAAAAGTCTTCCCTAAATGTCTCAGCCCCCAATTTTAGATGCAAGAAGAAATGAACTCTTCCTAAATCTTTTCTACTGGAGGAGGAAAGGAATGCTTTTCGGTCCGTCCACCTTGATGTTCTTAAGACTGAGGCGAATTTAGATTCCGTCTCCGTGTGGGAGCAGGTGAAACGGGAGGAAACAGAACTCAGCATTGTGCAGTTACACTCACTTCCTAAATAATCATGCGTGGGACTCAGGAGGGAAAAACAACTGCTTTATAGCACCCTCTCAGGGCCACACACAGGAGGTAACTACTAAACAGCATTTAATAATAAGAATATTCGCTCTGTTAAACTCCTGGGGCAGAGGAAGAGACGTGTTTATGGTGATGTGAAGGCCAGTCACCAGATGCAGGTGAGCAGTTTCCTTTCCACCGAGAATTTAGGTGAGGTGCTTTTCTAAGGCGAGGTGCGGGGCTCACAGACACAAGCCTCCCCAAGCTCCATTCGGAAGGGGAGGGCAGACAAGCAGATAGAGATTATTTTTTAGTAGTTTCAGGTGTACAAAACAACATGACAATTAGACATTTGCACCCCTCACAAAGTGATAACCCCCCCAAGTCTACTACTCCTTTGATACCATACATAGTTATTATAATACCATTGATTATATTCCCTATGCTGCTCTTTACATCCCGTGACTATGTGTGTGTGTGTGTGTGTGTGTGTGTGTGTGTGTGTGTGTGTGTATTTAATTACAGTTGACATTCAATATTATTTTATACTATTTTCAGGTATACAGTGCAGTGGTTAGGCATTTCTATAATCTATGAAGTGGTCCCCTGATAAGTCCAGTACCCATCTGGCACCCAACATAATCTTTACAACATTATTGATTATGGTCCCCATACTGTGTTTCACATCCCCGTGGCTATTTTGTGACTACCAGTTTGTACTTCCTAATCCCTTCACCTTCTCCTCATCCCCCAACACCCCTTCCATTGAGCAACCGTCAGTTTGTTCTCTGTATCTCTGTTCCTGTTTTGTTTGCTCGTTTATTCTGTTCTTTAGATTCCACATATAAGTGAGAGCATATAGTATTTGTCTTTCTCAGTCACTTATTTCACTGAGCATAATGTCCTCTAGGTCCATTCATGTTGTTGCAAATGGTAAGATTTCATTCTTTTTATAGCTGAGTAATACTCCATTGTATAAATATACCACAGTTTCTTAATTCAGTCATCTGTTGATGGGCATTTCAGTTGTTTCTTTGTCTTG
>NW_017732634.1:41301-42974 GCF_001890085.2 Hipposideros armiger
GTAATATGATGACAGCTCTGATGGCCATTCCAGAAAAAGAGTTCCAAAATTGCTTTGAAGGGTGGACTAGGCACTGGCTTCGGTGCATAGCTTCCCAAGGGGAGTGCTTCGAAGGTGACCGTAGTGATATTCAGCAATGAGGTATGTAGCACTTTCTCTAGGGTGAGTTTGTGAACTTATTGTCCGACCTCATATGTCAGCCTCTTCTCCAATTTGCCAGTAGACACAGAGGAACGCTCTTAACAAGCACTGACACCGTTCAGTCACTGCCTAATTTCAAAGGGAGCCTTTGTTTAAAAAGTCGGTTTCACTAGAGGCGAGAATACTTCATGTGGTTTGCGATGAGTCCAAACCACCCCTGCATGCACAAACTGCTCTGACCCATTTCCTGACTGAAGTATGGTGCCACTCACCTCCCACCTCTTATAATAATTGTGCCTTCATTTCCACAACATGTCACACCTGTGCAACCACCTTCGCATTTATGGATACCATACCAACACTGGAAGGCAGGCGGAAAAGGTGTCTGTAACTTATCAGATGAGGCCACTGCAGATCAGAGAGGTCATCTGGTTACTGGATGTCACACAGCTTGTCAACTGTAATCCCTGGGTTGTGAAGGCAGCCATAGACAGTATTGCATGAATAGACATGCTCGGATTTGGCCTCTAGGCAGCTGCCTGCTGTCCCATGGCTTAGGTGATAGCTCTAAATTTCACTGCCGCTGTGAAGTGACTGTCAGTCAAGCAAGGAAAAAAGCAGTACTTTCTGAACTACACAGCAGAGGGCACTCAGATGTCCTTTCTTTCTCATTCTGTGCTGAGGAAGCACCTGTCACCCACAGGTGACTCAGCCGGCAAGGCCCAGAAACTCACACCAGCCTGGGGAGAAACAAAAGCCAGGCATAGTGTCATCTGAGTTCCTGTGGGAACCAAATGCCATTCACCATTGTTGCCAGGAGGTTATCACTGGCTGCAAATGCCACTGTCTAACATTGCAATCATCATTTTCCTCATTTCAATCTGAGAGGACAATTATATGGACGATTTTCTCAAGCATTGTTTTAAACGAGCCTGGCTATTCTGATATCCAATGTAAAATGACAAGAATTATTGAGGAGAGGCTCTGAGGAGAAGATGTGAGGTCCCTTCTTCACATGGAGAGAAAGACGCCAGAAGGGACCTTTCTTCCAAGGACATCCTCTTAGGCCACGGCAGGCCCAAGAGGCACATGCGAACTCTGCTTGCTCAGTAAAGATGTCACCTGTGGACACCCGTGATACGCAACATTTTAGCGTTAGCTTTGTCTGTGGAGACGCTTGACACTTTGCAGTGTCGTGCCTCAACTCTAAACATTTACACATGGCATGCTGGAGAGTGTGTTTTGTAAAAACTGCTCTTTTGGTGGAAAGGTCTGCGTTTGTAAACACATCTGATCTGGCGTTTTGACCCGGCTCCTCTTAGCCCAGCCCACTCCTCTTTCAGTCCTTTGCATCTCAGGTGAGGGTGGTACCATCCTCCTAGAAGCCCAAACCACGGCGTCACCCGTGACTCTTCCTGTTTCTTCACACCTGTCTGATGGATCAGGACTCCTGCCAGCTCTGCCTCCAATACCCAGAATCGGAGCTGTTCACCACCTCACCTGCCTCATTCGCTCCTCTGTGGCTGAAAGTA
>NW_017732634.1:43250-44737 GCF_001890085.2 Hipposideros armiger
ATCTTTTCATATATCTATTGGCCATCTGTATGTCCTCTTTGTGGAAATGTCTCTTAATGTTCTCGGCCCATTTCTTAATTGGATTGTTTGTTTTTTGGTGTTGAGTTGTATGCATTTTTTAAAATAAATTTTGGATATTAACCCCTTATCAGAGGTATCATTGACAAATACCTTCTCCCATTCAGTAGGATGTCTTTTTGTTTTGCTGATTGTTTCCTGTGCTGTGAAAAAAAACCTTTAGTTTGATGTAGTCCCATTTGTTTATTCTTTCCTTTGTTTCCCTTGCCTGAGGGGATATATCAGTAAACGTATTACTAAGAGCAATGTCAGAGAGTTTACTGCCTATATTTTCTTCTAGGAGTTTTATGGTTTTGGGTCTTACATGTAAATCTTTAATCCATTTTGAGTTTGTTCTTATATATGGCATAAGAAAGTGGTCCAGTTAAATTTCTTGCATGTGTCTGTCCAATTTTCCCAGCACCATTTATTGAATAGACTGTCTTTACCCCAATGTTAAGTCTTGTTTGTTTTGTCACAGATTAATGACCATATAGACGGGTTTATTTCTGGGCTCTCTATTCTGTTCCATTGATCGATGTGTCTGTTTTTATGTCAGCACCATGCTGTTTTGATTATTGTAGCCTTGTAATATAATTTAATATCAGGTAGCGTGATGCCTCCGAGTTTGTTCTTCTCAGGATTGTCATGACTATTCAGGGTCTTCTATGGTTTCATATAAATTTTAGGATTATTTGTTCTAGTTCTGTGAAAAATGTCATTGGTATTTTGATGGGGATTGCGTTGAATCTATATACTGCTTTGGGCAGTATGGACATTTTAACTATATTAATTCTTCCTATCCATGAGCATGGTATAAGCTTCCATTTATTTGTATCTTCTTTAATTTCTCTCTTGAATGTCTTATAATTTTCTGAATACAGGTCTTTTACTTCCTTGGTTAAATTTATTCCTAAGTATTTTTTTTTTGGGTGCAATTGTAAATGGATTGTTTTCTTAATTTCTCTTTCTGATAGTTTGTTATTGATGTATGAAAATGCAACCAATTTATGAACATTAATTTTGTATCCTGCTACTTTGCTAAATTCATTTATAAGCTCTAATAGTTTTTTGGTGGAATATTTGGGGTTCTCTATACATAGTATCATGTCATCTGCAAATAATGACAATTTTACTTCCTCCTTTCCAATTTGGATGCCTTTTATTTCTTTTTCTTGTTTGATTGCTGTGGCTACAACTTCCAGAACTATGTTGAATAGAAGTGGTGAGGGTGGGCATCCTTGTCTTGTTCCTGACCTTAAGGGGAATGCTTTTAGCTTTACCCCATTGAATATGAGGTCAGACAATTAAGTTTGCAAACTTGTTGCAATAATCTTGCTAACCTTTTTTGATATCAGAGGGATTATTCATTATGAATTTGTACCAACTGGACAAACAGTTAACCAAGTTTACTATTTGGAAGTGCTGAA
>NW_017732634.1:46702-68085 GCF_001890085.2 Hipposideros armiger
GAGCATTTTTTTAAAGACCTACAATGATCAACAATATGTCACAACAGCTGCCAGTCTCTCTCCTGCAGTGACTTTCCATGTCCAGCTTAGAATGGTTCCTTCTTAGAATCTCCCTTGGGGCTACCCATTTCCTGTGGGTTGAAGGCGACATTAAAGGGGATGCCCAGAAACATACACGTAACTGACCATCGGTGCTTTATTTCTGATTCATAGTTTAGGCCAGAATGTACACGTGCTTTGCTCTCGTGTGAACTCGGGTTGCAGACAGACCTGAGCTAGTGGTCAGACAGACCTGAGCTAGTGGTCAGAGGCTTTCCTGGAGAAGTGACCTTAGTCATTTCCACTTGCTGGTACTTCCACTCCTCCTCCTAGGACAAGCCACCATACTTCTCATGAGGACGGTTACAGCAGCTGCCCTGTAGTGTCCAGTCCAGTCCAGTCTCCCCCCACCCCCCCCAGACTCGGCTCCTCATTCATGACATACAAGCCTGGTTGCTTGGAGAAATGGTACTTTAAGGCCCCTGACCCACGGTGCTCTCAGCACTTTGTAGATCCCTAGGGAGCTTGATCAGCATTTGACTCTGTACCTGCCCTCAGAAAGTTCATGATACAGAAGGCAAAATGAAAACGCAAGTGAAGGACACGTGCCAGCCAGCCCACATGCTTGGCTGTTTGAGTTTTCTGGTTCCTTTATACTTTCAGAATCGTATCAACGCCATTCTCCTTAGGAAAGGACCCATTTTAGCTGTGACATCGCGTTGTTCTGTGCAGCAGTGAGTCACCACCTTGTAACAAAGATGGGTACAGATCTGTAACCCTTGGCGGCACAATGTTCTGAGCACCCTGTCCCCTCATTCCCTGGTCATGTTCTAGGCAGAGATCTGGGAAACAAAAGATGGGACAATCTCTGCTATCACACCCAACTCACCTCCCTGCAGAACCAGCCGTATGTGGCTGACTCTCAACTGGGGATTTTGAACAGACTGCAAGGGACACCCACAGGGAAAGTCAGATGTGGCTGTAAAACCCCAGGGTGGCTGCATGGATCTCCCGGGGATAAGACTGTGTTCCATCCCATCGCGTCTCCTATGGCCTGGGCAGCTCCTGGTGCTGCTGCCCCGCCATGGACAAAGAACAGGGCTTTATAATCCTCCCCAATAAGGGGCTGCGTCATCAGCCAGAGGTAAATACTTTTCAGAGGGAGAGACATTCAGAGACATGGAAAGATGGGCACATGAGCCGTGAGGTCCACAGCCATCCCTGTGTCTCCTTTTCCTAACTGTCCCCAGTCCTTCTTCTCTGCACTCTGGAAAGAAGCCAGCACTTGTCCACCAGACTCTAAATAAATGAAAGCACAGTTTCTTCCCCTGAGGGTGTCAGTCTTTAATTATGGGATAAGCACTCATCACTCATTTGAGAAGTTCCTGCCAGAAAGTAGAAGTCCGTCACTGGGCAGAAAACCCTTCCCGGGGTCTCAGTGGGCTCGCTGATGCCAACAGCTAAAGATCAAACATTCCCCCTGCCTCAGCTACAATCCAAGGCCGTCAATCAGTGGCCACCGAGCAGATGATTGGACGGAAGTCCCTCACATAGCAGCTTAGATTTTTTTAAATTTGAGATTTTTATTCCAGTACAGTGGATTGAATCCATGGTTTGACCCCCCTTTCTGCTCCTGAGATCACATGAAAATGATGGTGAAGGAACGATGAAAGCCCCCTGCATCAGTTATCTGAAGGGACTTGGTGAGAGGATTCATAGCAGATAATGAACACACTTAAAACACCTCCGGAAGAGGGAAAGCAGGCGAAGCCGTGGTCAGCGAGTGATGAACCAGAAGGGATCCACTTCATGCAGAACTAAGAGTTAATGAGTGTGGGAATTGGAAGCTCACTAGAGTATGTACAATTATCAACGTCAACAAGCAATGCAAATAATCATTAGGAATGAAGGGCATGGGAAGGAGAAGAGCCTGGCTGTTCATCTCCTGAAGGTGGGACCCAGTCTTTCCCAGCTGGAATGGACTCAGGACGTCAAGACAGTCACAGAAACAACTCTTTAAATGATGGCTGTAAACCTGAATTTTACCAGAGCTTTCCACCACCACCCCCCCATTCCTACCAGAATGTTTTCGACACCAGTGTCTCTGGAGTCAGCTAATATTTATTTGAAGTCCAGCACTTTCATTTGGGATCCTTTGTCTTCCATTGGACACAAGCCACCATGAGTTTAGCACATTTTATCAGAAACATGCAGAATATAATTTTTTAAAATCGCACATTCTGTTCTTCACTCTGCAATCGTGAGACATGTCTGTCTCCTTGTAGACCTACGCCTGTGTACTTAAATGACTGAATGGTTTTTCATTATACTGCCAGTGGTTGGTTATTTTAGGGAGCTACGATTTCAGGAATTTTTTGTTCTTTCCTTCCTATTATTTACAATTTTTTATAATAAGCATTATTTTATTTAAAATGCTCATGTTACCAATTAAAAATACAGACACCTCCACTTATCCATGAGGCTAGAAATGAGTCGTAGCCGATGTAGTTTTTAATCCCCCATGTCTGGGGCATGGCCCTAGGAGCTGGGTGGGGTGAGCAGTGGACAGAGCCTTCATTTATGCATAAGCAGGGACAACTGCGGGTGCTGGGGGACTGGGGAGAAGAAGGGCCGGGAAAGGGTGCGACCCAGCAGGCACTTTGTGAGAAGGACTGGTTGGGTGTGCGCGTGAGCACCATTGGGGCACAGCATGGAACACCTGCGAGGTGGGTCGCACCCTCTATCCGTCAGAGAAAGTGCTAGTCTCATGAAAAGATAAAGCAGTGCAGTTACACTCCTCTTGACAGTTGTGAGATTAAGCCAGGCGTGTGCCAGGCCGTGAGATGCCCTGTGTGCGGGCGTGCGTCAGGTGTCCATCCCCCCCTCCTCCTTGTCACCTGGGCTGGCCCAGGGCCCGGCGCAGCCACACGCTGGCGCCGGTGCCCGTCCTGTGGTCAGAGCCTTGACATCTCTGATGATAAACCTTAGAAATTGGCCTCTTTTATGAGTGCAGAGTTAGCAGTGGACGTGCTTCCTGACGCTGACCGTGACCGTGTCCTGCTGCATGGTGAGCATCGTGCTGAGAACCTCGCAGCATCGCTGGGCTTAATCCTCAGACACGCCAGCAGGGGACTCTGGGGGGAGTTCCTTCACCTTCTTTGCTAACCAGTTTCACCCCCCAAAGGCTAAGCATCTTTCTCAAGGTCACGACAGAGCTAGTGAATGGGGAGGTAGGATTGCATCTGGCAGCCGAACATATGATGTCAGGGGTCCCAAACCTTTCCTGTAAAGAGCCAGATAGTGGCCCTGCGGTCTCGACATTGCGGTGGTAGTGAAAAGTAGCCACAAATGGAAATGAACAGGCATGTCATGTTCTAGTAAAGCTTTACTTACAAAAACACACATTTAATGGATTGCCACCAATCGCTGTCTTTGTAAACATATCATAAATATCAATGACATTGATAGAACCTTGGAAAATGCGTCATGTCACATTCCTGCCACAGAAATATCCGGAACCCATTACTGACTGAGACTGACCAACAACAACCGATTTCTTTCCTGAACTTTTTTAGCTGCTTTCTCTCCCTCTTCACCTTGAGCAAATGTACGTTAGCAAAGGTTTGTCTGAATACAGGCAGGCCAGCGTGACCCAATATCTCTGTGCTTTTCCTCCATCTTCTTTTCCGCTTTGTTGAATCCAGTTCATTCTATGGAGAAATCCTTTTATGTTTTTGCATTTTGATGTGTGCTAGGAAATGACAAAACATCTAAAACCTTATTATGTGAACATGGCATAATGGGTTTACTGAATATAATCGCTGAGACTCGCAGGCTGTAGCGGTACTTAGCTGTGGGTAGTTGAAGTCCATTGGAAAATGTGAAGTGTGGCCACCCACTCCTGAGCAATTGCATCAAAGAATATTTAGAAAGTACACAGTGTTTCATCTGGTCAGACAAAGGTGGTTATTTCTGGTCATTTGCACAGTGCACCCAGTGGGCATCCATTCTCCTTGACATTTTGCAATTGCTCCTTTCAGTTGTGAAATCGTTTTTATATAACTGAGATAACAGCTGTTTGCAGAACACCTCACTCACTCTGGTTTGTAAGAACATAAAAGTGCCATCTGCTTCAAGTTTATTCTGGAAACCCACCGCCAAACAGCAGACAGACCACTAGATGACAGATGGCCTCAAAAAACATCACCGACAAACTTGCTCTGGGGGCAAGAGAGGCACACGCAGGGCCTCGGAGGCCTTGTGGGGTGGGAGTGCAACAGACATGAAGTGCAAATATGGAGGAGCCCATTTCGAGTCGACTGAACGAGTCAGCCCCATGACCGCAACTTGCTTCTTGTTCCTGCTGATCACGCAGTGGATCTGACGGCCTGTGGAGGCGTGAGTCTGGGTGTGAGTCAGTTCCCCCTGGGCCGAGTTGGCCCCCAGCACCTGCAGGAGCAGCCGGCCTGTCTGCAGCTGAGACCCGCACTGCCGATCAGGACTGGGTTCTCTCCCGTGAAGCCCAGGTTAGCCCTCAGAGTCCTTTCGGCCTAAAGACTTCAAAGTGCCACCAAGTAGCGCATTTTCTGTCCCCACCAGATGGGGCTTCACAGGACTGTGGTGTAGCAGCAAGAAACTGAAAATGGAAACAACCTAAAGGACCATCAATAGGGGAAATGTGAATGCAGGTTGGTATACCTGGACTACAGAATACTATGCTGCAAGTAAAAAAATGAGAGAGCTACTGACGCTAATAGGAAGGTTCATGAAAAATGTATTGGTTTACGCAAATAGTATCTCATATGGAGTATTGTCTGATTTTTAAAATGCCCCTACACATACACGTACACACACTACACATACGCGTACACGTACGCACATTAGTTCCAGGCTCTGCGCAAAGGCTGCCTACCTTGCCTTCAGTACTAAGCCCCGCCTTTCACTCTGCCCTCTCTTTTCATGGCTGTTTCCGAGGCCTTTCCACCATCAGAACCATATTCTCTACCCATTCGTTATGCATTGTTTGTGGCCCTAAAAGAACATACTCCCCATCGTGGGAGGGACTCTATTCTGTTCATCTTTAAACCTCTGGCACCTAGGATGCTTCCTGGTACTTAGAAAACGTTCAGGAAACAGTAGCAGAAGGACTGCGCGTGTGAAAATGCACCCAGAGTGAGGAAGTCACCGGGACGGGCCCCCACGGCGTGTCTGTGCCGAGACACAGCTGGAACTTCGTTTTCTGGGGGCCAGAGGTCCTCCCTTCGGTCTGGTCCCAGGCCCCTGGCAGGTAGACTCACATCCCTCTCCACAGCCACTCGAGAGGCAGGGTGCCCTGCTTGAGAGTACCCTTAGCTGTGTCCGAGCACGCAGAGCCCATGGTGAGTGGGGGCTACAGCTAGTCACAGCACAGACTCTTCCCTCCATTTCAGACTCGCTGGCGGGAGTATAGCTTAAGGAGGTTGCATGTTTATCATTTTGAACCTGGATCTTCCAGAGAATTTTAACAAGCGCTCCTAGAGGTAAAATAAATAAATAAATAAATAAATAAACGCAGGACAGCATCACTCTGCCCTAAAATCCACCACCATTCACCTCCAGCCTTTACCGAGGTCCTTTCCTGCTGGGTCGTGGATTTTCCAAAAGCAAGATGCAGATCACTGCTGATGGGGACAGCCTCCCTTAGCCCCCAAGAAGCAGGTGCCCCTGGAAGCTTGGATTAACGCATGAGACTCATTCATTGACTCATTCACTCTTTTGTTCAACAAACATTAACTGTGCCTGGCTGTGCGGGCATTGCCCTCAGCGGTGCTGAAGATACAGTGAGAAGCAAAACAGATAAGTCCCCACCTTAGCTGACAAAGACACACAAGAAACGAGTGATTTAAAGTCATCCTAACTATGAAGAAAATTAAACAGTGTAGCAAGTTGAATAGAGTGATGGGTGAGGAGGGGCCAGAGGAGCTATTTCAGTGAAGCCAGCTGGGGAAGGCATCTCTGAGAACTCATTGAAGAGAAAGAGCCATGCCTGGAGAAATTTCAGGAGAGCAGGTTTCTGGTAGAGAAAAGAGTCGCGAACAATGAGCGGTCTGAGAGTTCCTGAGGTCTCAGTGGTCCGAGGTCTTGAAACGTTTATTGGTTGATTTTGATTAGAGTGAAAAATGGATCTGGACTCTGTCATCTGACACCTGAGCGATGGTGAGGTAGTTTCCTAGAGCTGTCAAAACAGCATCCCACAAACTTGGTGGCTTCAAACAAACCAAATGTGTCTCCTTATACTTCAGGAGGCCAGTAGTCCAAAGTCAAGGTGTGGGCCAGTCCATGCTCCCTCCCACACCTCCAGGGAAGACTCCTTCCTGTCTCCCCAGCCCTTGGTGGCCCCAGGCCTCCCTGAGCTGTGGCAGCATCACTGCAGTCGCTGCTTCTGGGGTCACATGGCCTTCCCCCCCGTGTGTCCCTGTCTGTGTGGTCTGCCCTCTGTAAGGACGTCCATCTGTGGGTTAAGGAAACCACGCTAAATGGTTCATCACAAGGTCCTGAACCAATTACATCTGCAAAGACCCTGTTTCCAAATAAGACCACCTCTGAATTTCCAGGTGGATGTGAATTTGGGGAGGACTCTGTTCACCCATAGGAATGATTAGTAAGCAAGCGCTAGTTCCCTTCTGGTCCTAGAGGTTTGGAGCTCATTTCTTGGTCTCAGCAGAGCAGGATGCAGTGCATCTGGTCCTTTTTAGCTGTGCCAGCAGGCATGCAGCCTGGGGCACCCATGGGCTTACCCTCCTCTGACCCCTCACCACTGTCCTGTTGGGTGCTGGAATCTCACGCATCACCCTGGTCTCAGCCATGGTCCCCAGCCGAGCTGTGAGGGACCTCCCTCCAAGCTCAGGGAAGAAACTTGGTCACATGCAGGCCAATGAAACAGAAACAGGAGGCGAGCTCTGGGACCCTGTCCCTGGCCAGCTCCCCAAAGGCTCTGTAACTGCATTTGCATCTTAGACTTTTCCAGGCCTCGAGCACTCAGGAGAGTCTCAGGGCAAAGTTCATTGCCAAGGGCTAGTTGCGTGACGTCTGAAACTGCCATGTCCACCATGTGTCACAGATCCATTTCCACAAAGCCGTCTCCACTGACTGTAGAAGTTAGTCTTGATGTACACACAGGTGAAGGTACCAGAAAACACGGCCTGTACGGGAGCCCGCTCCGTAATTCCTGCAAATGAAGAAGGATTTCAACAGCAGCGCCTCGTGGTTTTCAGGGCGCGTTCACAGCGTAGGTGGTAAATGAGATGTTACCCAGCTTCATTTTTCTTGTTCAAACAACTGGCATCACCTCATGGGACACAGCCAACTGTGAAATGCTTTATGTTCTTTTTAATAATAGAAGAGTGCAAAATAAAAAAATTGTTGTCGTCGCATGTGCTTTTTCAAGCAGAGATTTTTTACCATTTCAAGAGAAAGAGAGTCCACAAAGGCTGGCTGCTGAGAAATGCGAGACAACCAGCTCACTCATGGGACACTTCACCTGCAAGTAACCTGTGGGACCCAGGCCAGGCCACCGCTGCCGTGCACTCCTGAACCCACCAGCAAAATCTTGCGGGAGAGCCAGTTGCTCTGTAAAGCTCTGTCACGGGTCCCGAAGACCACCCCTGTGTCCGGAGAATCACCAGCCTGTGATTCTCACAGATAACATTTTTTACAGTGACCCGGGAAGGCTGCACAGCCAGGTCATAAGGGTAGTGACACAGGAGGGGTCTGAAGGAGCTCTCTGAACTGTCACTGGGTCTCAGTCGCTGCCTCACAGAGGAGCAGAGAGTCACTGAGGGTGACCTGGTTGGGACTCTGTCGTTTACCTGTCCTCACTGCCCAGAAGCAGAGGTGTAGGGTCTCTCCTCGTGGCAGACATGGCTGAGCAGTCTGGAGCTTTCCACCGATGGAACCACCCTCACCAGTCAAGAGTGGTCGCAACCAACGTCCTTCCGTGTTCCACATCCTCAGAATCACTGCTCGTTCTCCTGCAGACAGTCGTATTTCCAGCCTGTACGTTTTCCCACGTTAGGCTCGTCTTTGGGGTCCAGGTTCAGACTAAAAATGAGCATCCGGACTCTGAAGGTTGTCTTTCAGGTTCAGATCGCCCTAAAATAGTCTGTAATAGCCTCACTTTGATTTTTTTTCCCCCAAGACAATTAAGACCTAACTCAAAAGCATGCCCTCATTATCTGCAGCGTGGTTCTGAGTCACAGTGAAGTTCTGACGGACGTTTCCCAAATTCACCCCAAAATAACGTTGATTCTGTATCTTTCAGGAGACCAGGAGCCCTAGACTGTCTGCTCCTGTTCAAAGGATTGTTGTAACTGATGGCTCCTGAATCAATGGAGAGAGAAAACAAGTCGTAGCACAAGAAGCTAAGTGGCTTTCTCTCATTCTGAATACATTTATTTCCCCTTGTTCACGCAGATGCCAAGGAGTCCGGTCCCCACCTGGCTGGGGGTGCAGGTCTCCACCGGGAACAAACACACAGGGGCACAGGAAGCCAGCAGCCGCGTCACCTTCCAGGACATCCCTCGGCACCATGTCAGCTGTACACTCCGGCGTCACTGCTGCAGGGCCCAAGCTCATGCTCCCTCAGCACGCTGGACGCAGAGGTTTCAGAGCCGACCCTGTGGGTCTTGAACAGGTGTCTTCCGAGAACTCTCCCATCCCTGCCGTGCTCTGAACCCTGGGTGGGAACTTCTGAGTTCCTCTGGGGCAGGATCAGCCGGTAGGTTTCTAAAGCCACAGTAACAAGACACCGCATTACTGCCTAATTGCAGCCGTTTCTTTGGCAGGAAGTCATGCATTGACTCCGTAACACATTCTGATAAGCCCATTCACACAGGACTAAATGCTGCCAGCCCCAAATGGCTATTAAGCTTGACAGACTGATTAGCAAGTGTGGGGAGCTGCAAAGCCCAATCCAAGTAAATTGGATGCTTTAAAATTCAGTAGAAGGATGCTTTTAATTACACTGCCGTATCTGGAATCTACATATATACTATTTTTTTTTTCAGTAAAATGGATTGTGGCACCATATGCAGTGTAATTTCTGACTAATAACGCTTAATAGAGGAATGTGAAGCCTACAACTTGTAATATTCTCATTTATATTAAATCATCCTGTAATGGTTTTCTAATTGTTCTCCAGCTTTATGGCCCGGACACTTTCCTTCACCACAGGGGACTGCCAGCTGAAAATGCTCTGGTTCTTAAGGACAGTTGGTGGCGTTAGGGGGACAGGCAGAGGACTTCCTGCAGAGGTCCAGATTCTGGTTTCCCATTTTCATGCCCACACAGACTCCCTCCTTGACAAGCTTTGGTCAGACTGCTCTGGCAGGGGCGGTGTGTGCGCGTCTCCGCTCGGCCTCAATGCTGGCCTTGCCTCTTCAGTCCGCTGACCAGTTTATCAGGGATTCCAACCAAGGCCCTGTTCTGTTCAGGCGGCTGTAACAAAAATACTACAGACTGGGCACTTAAAACAACACAAACTTATTTCTCGTGGTTCTGGAGGCTGGAAGGCCGAGATCAAGGCTCCTGCAGATTTGATGAGGGCTTCCTGGTTCACAGATGATGTCTTCTCCCTGTGTCCTCACGTGGGGGAAAGAGTGGGGTCTCCGTTATAAGGGTTCTGATCCCATTCACAAGGGCCCTAGCCCCATGTCGACGAAAAACATCAGCCTAAGAGAAAGCTAATAAGCGTTTATTTGAGCCAAACTGACAATTGCTGGGAAGCAAAATCTCAACGGGTTGAGAAAATGTTCTGCGAAATGGCGGTTTACAGATTATTTTATACATAAAATCAAAGGAGGAAGGTTACGTGAAATCTATTGGTGATAGATTAAGGGGGTGGGAGAATGCAAAGTGGGGAAGTCTCTGGGATTGGATAAAAGCAAATTGGAGAGACAGGTACTTTTACATAGGCAGGTGCAGGTAGTTAACAGTTGGCTTTTTACAGCACACAGAGATGGTGATTGGGAGACAAGCATGATAATGAGTTTCCAGCTCTGGTCTGGAGAAAGGGTTACTGACATTCCAAAGATGTCATCGTAGGTGCAAAAAGACAGTAGGCCCACTGAAAAGGCACAGACTAGCTTAATGAAGGAAGCTGAGGATGTGACTTCCCGCGATGGCCCACTTGGTTATGACATTTTTTTATGCTCACACCATCTTACGTGGTTATTTTCAGTCTCCTGAGCTTGTGAGGTTAGTATGTGGCCCCTTTTCCATCCACACCATGAGCTCACCACCTCCTGACACCGTCACCTCACGGGGTAGGGTTTCGGCACATGAATTTGGGGCATAGATGTTCTGAGAGCTCATAATTTTCTTTGCAGTGCAATATATTCTTTGGGCCAAGTGGATCAAGGCATAAGCCGAGTGGGTAATGAAACCGAAGTAGCGTGGGGAAGGCCACTTCAAGGAGCTGGACTTCATGCTGTACATCTCAGCCTGCCTGGAGGATTCGTCTAAGCTTGACGTTTTCTCCAGCACTCTGGGAAGGCAGCTCTTTAGCCCAATCACCTCGGTCCAGCTCAGGATGCCAGGGAATGGGCCTCATCGTGCAGCTGTGTAGTCACTTAGTGGAAATATATTGGTTTTTATCTTGTTAGAAGGGTATTTCAAAGGCCATCATTCACTTGAATTCAAAATGTTTTTTAGATCTTTAGCTTACAGACAGTTGTTCTTGCTGTCAAACAATTTTCCCTGAGTTTTTATCTTGAACTAAGATGGGCACAAATGCAGCAGAATGAGAGGTGCAGGATCCTTTCAAGCAAAAGCATAGTCCTTGTTTCAAGGTTATTTATAAACGTCTAAAATGGCAAGGGTCCAGTTTTAATGAGAATGTGAAGAAAAGTGCATGAGTTTTCACCTTTCATCACATCCCTTTCTCAAAATTGCCAGACTGTTCTCATGAAAACATAAGCTAAGGCACATTTGGTTTTATTTCAAGTAAACATGATATTTGTATAAACATGCTATCAGCAAGTTCTCTGCTGGGCACTGCTAGAGACAGAAGCATCCTTACCGTGGGTGGGTCTGGCACATTTAGGTCCAGCCATAAGTCACAGGGGACTTGTGTTTGTGAAGTCCAGAAGCCATCAGCCCAGGGCTGCACTGGGCCTCCAACCATATCAGAGACCCAGGCTTCCTTCTCTTACTCCCCAGCTTTCAAGGATAGAGAATTCCTGGGCTGCGTGTCCTGCTGTGCAAAGCTTCCATTCCCAAGAACACCTCGTGGCCCAAGGTAGCTGCTGCAGCCCCTGCTGTGTGGTCTGTGTCGCAGCCCCCAGGACATAGGGACAAAGAAGGGCATTTCATCCACTGAAGGCTGCTTCCTGGAAGTTAAGGCACCACTTCCTTTTTACCTGTCAAAACTTAGGACCCTGTTACAGGCCTCACCTAGCTGCAGAAGAGACTGGAGAAGGCAGTGGTCATCTGGGTGGCTGAGCATCCCGTTAAACATTTGAAGCTCTTCCAGAGGAAGGGAAGGAAGAAGGGAGACCGAGGCCAAGGCCGCCCTTGGACACGGCCTGCTCCAGCTGCCTGGCCTTCCTGCTGTCCCTCCATCACCAGGCTGATTCCAGGGTCTGGTGACTGTCCCCTCCGCTGGACAGCTAGCTCCTTCCCGACTATTACCAGGACTCGTCCGTCACTCCACTCCCTGCTGCAGCCAACCTCCTGGGGACACCTCCTTCCAGACCCCAGTGGTGGCCCCTGTCACTTCACCCCCACTTTATTGTGACAGGTCTGCATTCCTATAGATGGACATTGATGTGTGTGTTGTTGTTCATGTGCAGACTCAAGATATGTGGGTGAAACCACCAGAAACTGGGAATACTGATTTACTCCTTTAGTGTTTAAAGCAGCGTGTCCTCCATTGTGCCTCCCTCCCTCCCTCCCTCCCTCCCTCCCTCTCTCTCTCTCTCTCTCTCTCTCTCTCTCTCTGTGGGTTTCTTCATCCTCTGCCCCGCCCACCCAATGAGAATGTAACTAGTTTCTGGGCACTCACCACGGGCCTTCACTGTTTACTGTGTTGTTCATTCATTTGTTCACTTGCCTATTATCTGTCCCCGAGGTCACCTGCCTGTCCCTTGGTGTAAGTTCCGTGGAGCATGTGTTCCAGCACTGCTTTGCCGGCTCCTTGAGCCGTGCCTGGCACAGCACGTGACTCGTGACCATGTGATGAAGGAACAGTCCTGTAGCGTTTACAGCATCAGTGCAGTTGGCCAGTGAAGAAGCTGAGATTCAGGGTGTTAAATCAGCATGCTCTAGCTTGCGGTAACTGTTATCGGGCACTGAGTTAGACGGTCTTCTAGCTCAATGCTTGAGTTGACTTACTGGATCTTTATGAAAACCCTAAAAGCATGTGCTCTCATCACGTCCACTTTCCAGGCCAGGAAGCAGAGACCTAACAGAGTTTGGCCACTTGCCCGGAGCCCCTTGGACTTAGCTGGCATGGAGATCCCAGCCCAGGCAGTTGGTCTCCCAGCTCACCTTTCTCCGGGCAGCTTTGGGCACATGTTTCTAGAAGTCCTGTCCCACCCTCACTGCAGGACCTGTCGATGGCCTCTGTTGGCTCACACTTGCTAGAACTTTCTGTTTCAAAGACGATGTTATTCTACTTCCTGTTTAACAATATAGGAAACCCCTTCCCCTGCTCGGAGGTTAGGTCTCCCGTGAGGCCAGTGGGGGCAGCAGGAGCCCCTCTTCTCCACACGATGCAGGTGACTTTTCCTCTGAGGCCACTTTTAAGATTGATGCTCAAATGTCCATAAACCCCCATACAATCACCAGTGTGAATCCTTGACCCCTTCCCTCAGGGTGAAGGTCAGCAAATGGCCCATTCAGGCTCACTGTGGCTTCATATGGCTTAATAAGGGTTCATATTAAATGACAAGTAGAATGAACTCCTCTTAGAATATGAATGGGATTAATTCAGCACCCCGACTTGCCCATTGTTCAGTTTGTACTCACAACAGCCAACAGGGATAAGCACTTAAAGGCAGTGGAAACTGTGTTTTTATGCACATATTAGCTCATTATTCAAAACAGCCGCAGGAGGTTACGTTTTGATTATTTTCTTTAAAGGTGGGGACATGGACACCTTGGGCGTGAACAGTTTACCTCTAAAAAGCCTTCACCCATTGCCACAGTGACCCCTTCTGGAGAGCCGCTGAGCTGGCCTCGCCACACTGTCGGGAGCCCTCTGCGTTCTCTCTGACGTCCTGTTAGGGAAGTGGAGATTCGGAGAGAAATCTGCCCCGAGTGTGTGATTTTAGTTCTCAGAATGGGGCAGGGATAACCGCTTTCATTCTTATAACAAACTGCTGCCTTCTTCTCCTCTAATTGCTGAGTCCCTGTAAGCCACCTCTCAGCCTGCACATCCCTATAGTGGGGACAGTGCCCCCCGGAGCGCCGGCTGGCATGGCGGCTGGCAGAGAAGGAAACAGAAGTTGGAGGCAAGGCTAAGGCTGTGAGTGGCGGAAAACTGAGCGTCTCTTCACATTCTTGTGCCTTAGGGTTCAGTGGGCTCTTCGTGTTTGATCTGTTTGTGAAGGACTTGGCTGCCTCCTGGGGCGATCCGCCTTCAAAAGGCACCTACAATATGGCCATCATGGAGCCTAGCATCTCACATTCCATCTTTGCAATACACACGGCTCACCTGGAGGCTGGGGAGTCTCAGTAAAACTCAGGCCTACTGAGGCTGGAGCAGAGTTGGGGAGACAGGGGAGGGTGAGCAGCTGCGTCCGTTCACGCTGGCCGTGAATCCTGTAGCCCGCCACTATGTTTGTTGAATGGAGATAACAGATCCTCTATCAGCAGGGCTTAAACTGAGAAGCGGCCCCTCCGTTCCTGTTGTGGAGTAAGGGGTGTCTTTAGAATGAGGCCTGACCAAACTTAGGGAGAGGGGAGCCAGGAACCAAGGGTCTGGAGGGAAGAGTTGGAGGGAGAGATAAAAATCCGCAGCTGGCCCCCCTGAAATGGTGGCATGAGCTCCGGATAAGTGGACGGGTCGTAGTTTATGGGGGTTCTGGGGAATCGGCAGGTCCAGACAGCTGTGCTGGGACAGTCTGCGAAGCTAGCCCTTCTGTGCGGCTACTGCCTCTGCAGGCCTGCAGCCACATATGTGGTGGGCCTGGGGGCTTTGGGGGTCAGAGGGCTGGCGCACAGCCGAGAGCTGGGTGACGATAAAGGAGAGAAAAGGCACGGGAGAGCCCACTGGCACCCACGGCCTCCATCCCACTCATGCCCACAGCAGCCTTCATGTCCACCTTCCAGATCTGTGCGGATTGATCATGCTCACCAATTGTCCCCTGGAAAGCAGCAGGGCAGGGGACCCTGGGAAACAATCCCAGCTCAGCCAAGTTGAGAGAGTACAAACCTCTCCAGCTATTGACAAGTCCAATCTGGAGGTGGGGCCACTCTGCTAATTACAGATCCGTTTTAAGAGACGTAGGGATAACAGCATCTGGCTTTCAATATAATCAGGTAAATGCATGCCATAGCTTTGTAACAGTGAAACGGCAGCTTTGCAGGAAGCTCTCTCTCCACATGAGTCCCAGAATGTTTTCTTGTTAGGTAATCATCTTCCGGAAGTACTAATGAATTCCACTCCTTTATTTCTCACGACCTATTGGATTGACTCGAGTGTCCAGAATAATAATAAGTAATTGTGGGCTTCCTCGTCTCATTATTTACGGTAATGGAAACATCTCTTTATGTGATGCTGTCCATTGACTTGAGATGATTAAATTGTGTTGAGTCCGCTTCCATTTTATTCCAGTGGCTCTAAATTTTGTGACTGTTGAATGTTGACTTCATCAGAGGACTGTTCTGTGTTAAGATGAGTTTATCATATCCTCATGCACTGGTAACAGCTTGAGATTTGGTGGAGGTTCTTGGGTCACAATCTTTCCTAGTCAAATCTTGATGTTAACGGCAGAAAAGTTTGAGACCAATTTGACGTTTTTGTCTTTATAGGTAACCCACATTTTAAGTTGTTTTGTTTTCTGCCTGGCTGCATGTAGGATTTTAAAAATTTATCTTTGAAATTCTAAAACTTTATCAGGTTACTTCTCGATGGTGGTGCTCTGTGTCCATTCCAATTGCAAATCCAGGTCCTCCATAAATCCGTAAGGTGTGTTGCTATTTTCTCTCTCTGGTTATTGTTTTCGTCCTATTTTGTATGATTGCTTTTTTTGAGACACCATTTAGTGATATGCTGAACGCCATGTTTGCTCCTATCCAGCTGCCATCTCATTTCTCACTGTTTTGTGTCCTTGTTCTTTCACTTTGCATTCTGGGTGAGGCTTGTTTGGGCTGCACATCATTGGTTTAGTGTTTTATTTTATTGAGATATAACTGACATGGAACATGGTATTAGTTTCAGGTGTACAACGTAATGATTTGCTATATGTATATGTTGCCAAACGATCACCTCAGTAAGTCTAGTAACATCCATCACATCACATAGTTACACGTCTTTTTGTTGTTGTTGTTATGAGAACTTTTTAAGATCTACTCTCAGCAACTTTCAAATATGCAATAGCGTATTCTTCATTGTAGTCACCATGCTGTGTGTTACCTCCCCAGGACTTATTTATCTTGTAACGGGGGGTTTGACCTGTGACCTCCTTCACCCCTTTTGCCCACAGCCCCCTCATCACCTCTGGCAACCACTAACCTCATCTCTGTGAGTTCGGTATTCTTGTGTTGTGTTGTTTTATTTTGTTTTTAGATTCCACATATAAGTGAGATCCTATGGCATTTATATTTCTCTGTCTACCTTATTTCACTTACCATAATGCCTTCAAAGTCCCAGAATGTTCTTGAAAATAAGACAGACCCTTCCAAAGCCTATTCAATCTTAGCAGAATGGAGCAACTGCAAAGCGAAAAGCACTATTAACGTTTAAAAAGCAGGGGTGGTAAAATGAACATTGACACTGCTGCCAAGGCCCGGGAGAGAATGGAACTGACATTACTTCTTTGTATCAACACTGGGCAAGGGAAAAAATAATAACTTTTAAATAAATGCCACTGTTTAGCTTGTAATGCACACAAGGGCTGAGCTATCATGCAAAAATATAATCAAGGAGTCTTGTTAATTATATTATTAGGACTCTTTCAAATACTCCTAGCAAAAGGGAATTCACCGGCTCATAAAACTATGAAGTTTAGGGATGAGGATGGTTTCAGGTACGGCTTCATCCAGGGGTCACATGCTCACTTATCTGTCTTGGTTTCTGTCTTCCTCCATCTGTTAACTTTGTTTCTATTTGCTTCTTTTCTTCCATGGGTTATTTAGATCCTGTAAGCCTTAATTCTCTCATCTTTAAAGTGAAAATGTTAAAAATGCACTTTTAAGATGACTGTGAGGGTTCTGTGATACCATTACGTACATTGCTTAGCAAAGTGCCAGGATCTAAGTGCTCAGAAATATTAGCTGTTGCCATCACGGACATCCTTATAGCCACCCAAGGCAACCAAGGCCAAGAGGGTAAAGGTGACTGCAGCAGCGTCCCTGGGCCAACACCAATGCATTACGGCACCTTGTAAAATGACCCCTGTGGTACCTTTGTGACAGCAGGAGCAGGTGCCCCTTCCTCAAAACTCTCTGACTGCCCTCTTTCTGACAGTTATGATAAATACCACATTTACAACTGCCAGCAGTTGTAAAACTTATTTTTACTTCATGTATCGCTAAGAAAAACAAATACTGCCCACTGTAATTGCCAGATGCGTCAGTTGTAAGATGCCGCCCCCCCCACCCCATTCCAGAGATGTGACAGTGTGAAAACGTGTGCTTTGGAACCATTGAACTATGAGTCCATGAAGCCACAACATCCGACGTGAGTGACACCCTGCTGAGAGGGGGCCATCAGCGCACAGCCCACCGTCACATCGCACCTTCCTGCCGGTTGCCTCTTTGCTTCCTGGCCTTCCTTCCTTCCCCAGACCCCCAAGCACAGCCCGCAGGCCCCAGGACCACAGATGGCAGGAAACCCAGTTTGCAGGCCCGGGCTGGGTTCTGTAGCTGTGGGCTCAGGGCCTGAAGAGTCACCCTTAGAACTGGGTGGTCGCCCACTTCTCTGCCGTGTGGCATTGGGCCGCCCAGGCCACCGCCCCAAGCTCGGCTTCCTCACCTACAGAAACGAGGTCGTAACACGCCCAGGAGCCGGGTGAGGGTGTCTGCTGCAGCTCATCCGGGAAATGGGCTCCCTGACGCTGCCCCATGTCGCTGTTTCACAGCCATGCCAGAACTCCAGGGTCTGTAAGACGTGGCAGAGATACAGCTCATCTGTACTGCACGAGGACACCCTGGGGGGGCGGGTATCTCTGTCGGTTATTAAGCTGTCCTGCCTCAGTCCAGCCCCATCACTACATGCTGTGACGCTGGGTCTGGGGCTCCGCAAACCCCATCTCGGCTCTGCCTGGTCCTCTCTGCTGGGCTCTGCTGAAAGGGGCACTAGAGGGCGACTGTGGCAGTGGAGGATGCAGAAGGGGGCTTGCTCCTTCATGACCCTCTGATGCTCCCCCAAGGCCCCCAGCAGTGGCCCTGTCTGTCAGGCATAATGTTCTAGTTTCCAGCTTTTTTTCCAACTCCCAGAACAAGCCTCATGACAAACGTCAAAGACACTAGCACACCTGGTCAGGGCCACCTCTTCAGAGCTCTTTGGGGACTCTCTTTGTGCTCTGCAGTAGCACCAGCAGCTGGATAGGGGTCCTTCTTCAGAGGCCTGGGTTGCCACTCTGTAGCCCCCACTGCAGGCACCTGGGTTCTGACATAACCTTAGGCGCTTAGGAGATTAAATAAAATATTTCAAGCAAGGAGGCCTCTGCGTTCAGCAAACGCTGGTTCCATTTCACTCAGGAAGGAGCACATACTTTGTTTGCCAGCGTTTAAGGTACACGAGAGCATAAAACATTCTTATTCCAGGTGGAATATTTGTAGGAGTGTCTGAGTGATTTTTATAGCGAATTCACTGCAAGTGATATGAAAGCGGTTTGTAGAGAAAATATATTATTCTGCCTATATAAATATATCATAATCTGTATTAGAATGTAGCAGGAAACTGATTGGAATATAAAATAATAGCCCATTAGCGCTGAAAAAAATGTATGAAATCACATAAATAAAAGAAATACGTTGGCTTATGTGAATATTGGTATGGAGCTGAAGAAGAAATACCACGGAGGTCCTGGTAAATGGATCCTTATTCCTTTCTCGCGGTATTATAAAAGCAAATGGCAGCACTGCAAGTCAGAAAATATTGGTGGCTAAAAAAGCAAGTAAAAAAAAGCACAATGTAAAATTAAATGAAATAAGAACAAATGTCTCTCTTCGCAAGCAAAGAAATTAAACAAGGAAACATAAATTTGACTGCATTCCCACACAGGTTGCAAGAGTGCCTATTGACAAGCCAATGTTGCTGTATAAGTCGGTAAAGAATACGGCGGAGGGAACTTCAAGGTTATTCCCACGCATGCAGGAAAAGCCGGGGGGATAAAGCATTCTTATAGGAACGAGTTTGCATTGAGTGTGACTGTCTTTGGAAAGTGCAGCCAGACACATCCATGCCTATGATCCAGCGGCTGTCATCCTCCCTATGCAAGCCAACATGGAGGGTTTCAGCTCGTCCGAATCTACTCATCTTGAGCAATCTTTGGGCAAATTATATACTTTGAGGAGCCAGTGTGGTCTGCGATACTCAATCCATGACTGGAAAATTGGCCAATATAGTGCAAAATATTCAGGCGATTTCAGTGGAAAATACTCTAACAATGCAATTTATAATGCTGGTTTCTTGCGTTCAGTGGCGATGGCAGCCTACACAGTGCTGCCTGCTTTGGGGACCAGCCCTGTCTCTGGGACACTTGGAGCAAAATCGATAGGTCCTTGGTGTGCTTCTGCTTCTGAGCCCATTTGTATCTTTTACCTGTGAAGGCACACCATCAATCAAACAGGAGTGGTTGCTGGAGCCTGAATTGGGTGCTTGTTTCTTCCACTCAAAAGTTGGAGGAACAGTTTCAATTCCAAGACTGGAAGGAGCCCCTGCCTTTGAGCGTAAAGGTCGCCCGCCCCAGAATCTGGTAACAGTGTCCAGGGTTTAACAGAAGTGTGAAATGGCCCTGCTCGGACTCGTCCAACTTTGATTGGGCAGATGTTTTTGAGTGTCAGCCATTTTGTCAGGCCCTCCGTTATGGGGTAGGAGATGGACAAGACACGTGACCCCTGTCCCTTGTGGGCTCTGCTGTCACGCAAAGAGGCAGATAGTAAAAAATAAATTTCAAAGTGAATCATTTCATTACATTTGAGATAAGACTTGTCAAGCGGAAGTGCATGATGCTTTTCAAATGTATAACTGGGGAGCCTGATTTATTTTTAATTTGCATTCTTATTTATTTTTAATTTTGCTAAAATGTGTATTTTTATTATAATAATGGAACATCACTGCAACTTGGGGGCTATTTTGTGCTAAGATAACAAAACTCCCAAATAAAAATGGCTGAAATGAACACGTGAACAGATGTGTGATGGGCAGTGCTAAGGTTGTTCGTCGGTGCTATTATTATCAGGGCCGGGCACACGCCTACTTCACAGTAACAGCTTCTGGGGCTTTTCTGTCCGTGACTGCAAACAGCTGCACAGCTGCTGGCCTCGTGTTCTTACGTGCAGCGTTCTAAACAGGATGAGACAGAGCAGGCAGAAATGGGACCTTTCTCTCGCAGGGCTCTCTCTTTCTCAGAGAAGCCTTGCCAAGAAGCCTTAGCAAATTCTAATTGTGTCCCATCAGCCTGGATGGGCCAACAGACTCATCCCAACAGCAGGATGCCATGACTACAATGGCCACGACTGGCCCAGACCAGTTACAGTCGCCTTTGCAGCATCACAGTGATCCACTCCCAAGAACATATGCCTGTCCAGTGGTTTTTGAATAAAAGCAGGACACAGTCGGCGTGGAAGGAGTGAGCAGTACGGCCATTTGCATAAAGGACCATCACTCCCCACTACCACCACGTAATTGCTCAAGAAAGATAAACTCCTTTAGTAAAAATAACAGGTTTTCCATTTTCGTTTCCTCCCGTTCTCACATCTGCAGGATTCTTGGGTGTTAATTTATAGTTCAGAAGCAATAGGTCTTACAAACATCAAGGTGAAAAGGAGCTACTGTCATGCTGCACATGGCCACACGGTGTCACTGTTGAAGAGTGGTACCAACTGCAATTGTTCAGTGCTGCCTAGATGCCAAGTCAGGCCACAGGCGGGTGCGTGGAAACTGGAAGGGCAACGCTCACGCTCACAGAGGCCAGGAATCAGGATGCAAGGGCTCTCTGGCTGCAAAGACAAGATTGATCAACCTTGTGTATACTTGCAAGTCATTTGAGCATTTTTCAAAAGACAGTGTAACGTCCATGTTGAAGTGGCTGTGCTCCCGCATCCTGTAGGCCATAGATGGCCCGTGTCCCTCTCAGCAGGAAAGATTGTCTCCAGTGAGCACTCACCATGATGTCACCCCCGCATGAGTGATGGGGTGGGGGCAGGTGAAGGGAAAGAGTGTGGCACCCTGTCTTCCTGCGCTGCCCAGAGCAGGCTTGGGGACACCGATTAAATAAAGAAACAGATACATTTTCCTCTGCGTTTCAGCCGGCTCTCTGGGTAGAGGGAGTAGGGACTCAGGACGAAGTCTTGGCCAGGAACAAAGATGTTGCATAGAAGCAATATGCCAAGTGATGAGAATGTGAGAGTTGGCAGGAGGTGGGTTCCAACAGGGCCCAGAACCCTAAGTATTATTTATGGTGGGTGGGTGTGGGGGGGTGGGGCACACACTAATTGAACCCCGCCATTACGGGCCAAATCGTGTCCAGACGCTGACACCCTCCTCTGTGTTCTGTGGCATCCTGTCCTTACCTCTGTGTGCTGTAATACATTCTATGAGTAGCTGACATGAAAAACACTCAGCAAGGCTCCACACCTTCCTTCCTGTCCCAGCCCAAATCCTGGGCTGCGCAGACGGCCTTGGGCTGCAGGGAGCCCCTGAAATTTGGGGCAGTAGCAGTAATCACAGAGAAAAATTCGAACTTCTGATTTTTGCCAGATGGTTCCACTGACAATTTTCAGAACCTTATAAACAGTGATAGTATCATAGGAGTTAAAACTTAATGACAATGAAAGATATTGTAACCGAATGCAAGTCTGTGTTATTATTCCTTGGCAAAAGCTTCTACAAACTATATGTATAGAATTCTCCCAGGTTCATGCACTTCGATGATCACAGTGTATCTCCCACAGACTACACCCCTCCCCCCTCC
>NW_017732634.1:68122-95927 GCF_001890085.2 Hipposideros armiger
TCCTATTTATTTATTCTTTTTTTTTTGCTTTTGCAATGAGGCAGTTTTCATGTGTTGATTTCACTGAATTAAAGTAAGGGCCCATTAATGAATGCACTGCAGATATAAACAAGGATTTCTCAGGCAAGCCATTGATTAGGCAAGCCTTGATATTTATTACTCGCACTGAGGTAGTCTCCTCTCATTGATAATTTTATAGGAAGAACCCAGGTTAATGAGGGGTGGGGCTGAAAAGGAGGAAATTAAGTGGAATAAACTAGGAAAAACAACGCGTAGCATACGAGCTAACTCTCCTGAAAGCCACCAGGTCACACAGCAGGAGACTCAGCAGAATTTTTGGCTGTGGGTGACCAGGTCTGGTCGCTATAACTGAGGTCACAGGAAGTCTCCAATTCCCCCCCACCCCCCCACACCCCTGTTCTTTTCTGAATCTGAGTGCCAGTGGCTAGGCCAGGCCTAAGCTGACTGCCCTGTTTCCTCTGGGTCCTGGAAACACCGTGTGCACTTGGGCTTCCATCTGCATCACAGACGTTAGAAATAGAGCGAGCTCCCCGACTGCAGCCACTGCCTGGTCTCAGGCCTCCCAGCGTGCACTAAATTGTTTATAATTCCTCATTAAGCAGCAGTGAAATCAAAACACACAATTAGGGCCGATTTTAATTATAAGCTGCCCTCCCAAAGAGGACTTAAATTACAGTTAAAACAGACAATTGAATAAAACCCGGGGAAATAACAAGGAGAGAAGAGAAAACGCAAATAAAAGTTCCTTGTGCAGAGAGAAGGTTGTGGATAATTAGCGGCAAAATAGGAAGTTCAACTACTTCTAAGAAATTGATTTTTTTTATATGTATGTTTTTAAAAAAGTAATTGATAAATTATTAGATCAATGGGAAGATGTTAAAATAGTTCATTATGTACTTAAATATCAAAATGCAAAAAGGAGCTTCATGGTAACAAAAAAAGAGCATATTAAACATGCTATCAAAACGCCTGTTAATTTTAACTTTATGAAATAGGCAATATTACAATATTTTTGTTTAAAAAAATAGGCTAAGGAATCCTCCATTTGCATATAGATAGAAAAGAACACAGATTCAGATTACTAGTGAAAAATAATGATTTTCAATATTTCCATCTAACTCAGTAAATTATCATTTAAGAATGCCAGTCATGTTATTTAAATATGTAGATTGATTCTTTTTTAACATAAAAAATAAAAATGAAATTGCTGCTCCATGTGGTTGAGCCCCATGAGGACGTCATTGGGTTTGCCAAGCTTTAGCCAGAGCTAAACAAAATCTACAAAATATGCTTTTTCCCTTCATTTCATTTCACTACTTTTGACCCCAATTTATAGATTTCTGCTTTCATCACCTTCAGAATCTCAACATCAAATCTAAGACTCTCATGACCGGCACGATCTTCCTGAGGGGGGTGACGGTCACCTGTGCTGTCCTGAGAGCTCTCAGGGTCAGGTGGTGCCCCTTCATCTCACACCCTGTCGAGAAATAGCTCATCCTTCTTTATCAGATACTCTTAGAGCAGCTTGCTCCTGGGCCCTCCTCTCCATCCTCTGTGAAGCAGTGCTGGACTGGGAGCACTCCCATCTCGTCATAGCCATTAAAGAACAAGGAGAAAGCGCAAGTGCGCGGAGCGCTCCAGGTAACGCAGTGGCCATCCCTGAAGATTCCGAAGTGTACTTCAGGCTGGCTGGGCCCCCACCCATCGGGACGGCAGGAAAGGCCGTTGGGGGGTTCCGATGGCAATCTCTGGGCAGAAGGCTGCCGCAGGAGGCTGTGTGCTGTGCAGAGAGGAAGGGGTTTGTGCACAGACGCGACTTACGTGGCCCTGGCTCTGAGATTCAGCTCCCCGTGTGTCTGCCGATGGCTCAGGCACACGGCAACCAGGTACCAGCGACTGTCCTCAGAGACCGGCGCTGACCGCTCTGGTTGCACAGATGTGACAGAATGTGTGCGCTGGCTCCTCCTGTCTGACTGTGGTCATGTTACTGTGTGACACTGACCGCTGCCAAGCAGTGCGAAACCAGACATTTCAGTACAATGAGGGAAAGACATTTAGAAAGCAGTGAAATACCTGACGGAGTGTGACTGCTCTCACGCCCACTCCCATGTCCCAGGCCCACGTTCACGGGGGTGACCTATGTATTGGCAGCAGTGAGAAGACTGAATGAGTTAAATTTGTTTATGCAGCATCCACGTGATAAACTGAAACTAAAAATAAAATTAATTGTGCCGACTGTTCCTAAAGAGCACATCTAGTGTGGCATACATACCCGGTGTAACCACTGTGACTTTTTTATGTCAAAGAAGGCAAAACACCCTCTCTCCCTTCCCTCCACCACTTCCTCCTCTGTCTCTCTTCCCTCCAGTCCACTGGTAAGCCATCAATTATTCATAAAGATAGCCTGGTTAAAGTCTTCGAAAATGCAGTACATTTTGCCTTGTTATTTCTAACTTTGGTAAAATTACAACAAGCCCCCATAATTAGTTTCTGTAGAATAGGGACATGGGTTCGTTGCCTTGGTTCTGGACCATCAGCAGACATCAGAGATAAGCCAATTAACTCCATGTTTATGCAGAGAAGTTTTGGCAATTTTTGCCTTAGGCACACTGGCATAAAGAATATACCAATTTGAGAAGATGTGCATTCTGTATTTGAATGCCTAAAAATATTATTCAATGGTCTTCTCACTAGCTTTGCCTAAAGATTTTGACTAAACTGTGCTCCTGTCCATTGGGAAGGAGATGTGGTATTAAATCTGTGAAACCCGTGCCTCGTATACGAGGCTGACAGAAGGGCAGATCCTTCCATGGACCACTGAGCTGGAAGGGGCTGTCCACCACCAACTCCCCCCATACCTCACTTAGACGTGAGTTATCAAAATGTATTCATTTCGCGAATTCCCCACAAGCCCTTGCTTCTCAAGCAATGCTTTTCTTCTCTTAAAGGGCTTTCAGAATTAGATTTGGCTTAATAAGCTCTAGGCAGCGCAGTAGTTTGTGTAACTTAATCATAAATTAATGCATTTACAACTACTTTGAGGTGATTCCCCTGGACCATCTGAAATGCCTCACAGTTATGTTGGTGTCACATCCTTAGAATTTCCTGGAAAGGTTATGTAGATGACCTGTGTTTTTGTGGGCCACAAAAAACTTGACATAACCCAAATTTTATCTGCCACATTTCATTTCTTTCTCCTGTGAATGCAAAATATCAAAGAAATATAGGTTCTTAAACAATGGAGGAGAAAATTAGAAGAAATAAATGGGAATGGCCAGATTTTTGCTTTTTTTAAATTCTAACTGTATAAAACCAGCATATCAAGCACACAATATAATACATACAAGAAATATAAATGCTACATGAGAAAAAATCATATGAACATATATTATTAAAACCTGGAGTGGGAGGGGAAGAATATGGACGAGGTTATATTGTTCTGGGACTGATTAAACTCGATGGCTAATCAGACCAGGCCTGAAAGGAGAGGAGCTGGGGGGCCACATTACCACAGACTCAGGGTCCTCTTGCCTGCACCCATCCAAGCTGAACAAGACAGGAGCAGGAGTCTGCAGCAAAGAAAGTAAAGGTTTATTGGAGGAGCTGGTGCAAACCCGGGGACACAGGTGAGCTAGTGCTCTCAGAAACCTGGCTCCCGTGGCCTCCAGCGGCCGGGCTGTAAAGGGGAAATCTTTAGTCATGGTTACTATGGGAGCTGGGGCCCTGGGCTCTGCTGATTGGTCAGGGCTAAGGCCGGGGCGGTTGATCATGGCTGCAGGTCCTGGTGTCAGTCATGGCGTCCTTCCATCTGCTTCCCAGGGGATGCGCCCTTGGGGCCATTCTGCTCTCATGCGCCTGGAGCTGAAGCAACGGAGGCCAAGGTGTTAGCTTTGACTAAAAGCTCATTCTAGTGTGAGGTTTGCTCATTGCATCTGGGTCATGACTGATAGACCTGAAGCTTTACTCTTAAGTGAGTGTGACGCTGACCAGACCCTCATGTCTTAAGGGCTTCATGAGTAAAAGGAGCGGACGTACAGTGTACAGACAGGCAGGCGGGTCTGAGGAAGGAGTGCGGGCAAGCCAGGGTTCTAACAGACTAAACAAAGCGAGCTGGGAGTAAAGCAGAGTGCGTGCTGGAGAATGACATTCGTGTGCGGTTACAGCAATCACTCCTCAGTTAGAAACACTCAGGTGGGAAGAAAACTTTGGACACTGGGTGAGCGAGTGGGCATGGCCTCGGCCTGGGAGCCTCAGGCCGCCTGACTCAGTCTCCTGCCTTCTCCCTTCAGCCCCCATGTGCAGAGCCCTGTCGTTTAGCAGGTCCTGGCTGTCGCCTCCATTCTATTCAGGTCAAGGAAACAGACCTGGCCTTATTCTGCAGACTTTAAATGCTCAGAACACCATCCAACAGGGGTCACAGTCATCCCTCAGTTTACATATGAATAACCCCTGCAGAGGTGACCTGTGGTGACCCTGGAGCTGGCCTGTGATCACACCACTGATAAAAAGCCTTGTAGGGCCGGCCGAGTGGCACGATGGTTAAGAGCTGGCTTGGGACCCCAGAGGGCCCCGGTTCAGATCCCACATATGAGGGCCAGTGACACTGCCCTCCATAGCTAAGATGCTGAACAACAGCTCAACCTGGAGCTGGGCTGCCATGAGTCACAGGCAATGGCGTAGGCTGCAGGCCCTGTGGCAGTGGGTTGCCATGGGCTACTGCATGTAACCAGCAACCAGCGTGAGCGGCCATTTAGAAGCCGATGACTGATCAGCCTTGCCAGGCAGGTGACTGATCTGCCTCGCCCAGGAAGAGTGCAATGATGGTGCCAACTTGGGCCAGTGAAGCAACGTCCTCCACAACTAGACTGAAGAACAAAAGGACAGCAACTTGTCTGTTCCCCTTCCCCCAATTCTCCAGCACTGTTCCCATCCCCAATAAAAAATCTTTAAAAAAAAAAGCCTTGTATTTTCATAACTATGTAAATACACTTGGGTCTGATGAAACACAGACTACATTGTGTTTTCTTTTTAATTTCGATAGCTTCTTATAAGCATTTTTATTATTAGCATTTTTTATCCAATGTATTTCATTTATTTTTGAAAGGGCAGGAGGAGGGGCCAGTGTCATCAGACTGAGGGCTGTAATCCTGGAGGAGGAGGGTCTTCTGGGAGTTGTGATCCTGGACATGGGAAGGGAAGAAATATCCTGATAGTTCTCTCCTCCTGCTCTCTGGGGTCTGGCTGGTGCCGCCCACTGGCTAAATCGTACTGGAAGCTGGAAGATCAAGGTCAGCTTTCTAAGACTCAGCACAGAGCTGGGAGGACAGAAAACATCACGTTGAGAGCATTTGGCAAATAGTGACCGAGCAGTCTGCAGGCTGAGTGTCTGAAACGTGTCACGTGTGCTTTCTGCTGTTGACTGGTGGAGGAGGCTCAGTGACTCAGCTTCTCTGAGCCCCGCCTTCCCCACCTGAGACCATGATGGGAGCCATCGGCCCCCGGTATGAACATGAATATGCCCTACATACGGGAATGAACTGTCTTTCTTGAGAAAAAGAACTGCGCCCTCACACGGGCCATTTTCTCTAGGTTCAAGACAGCCAGACGCAGAAATTAACACATCGCTCCTGGCATTCATTTTACATTTCTGATCTCTTAAACGTGGTTTAATGAGTTGATTTAATTTAACTGAAAATTCATTAAAATGTATTTGCTCTAAGTAAATATTTAAATGAATATTACACACACTAGGGAAGAAAGAGGCTTGTTTAATTTTGTCTGTCTTCTCTCTGGGAGCAATCGTGGGTTTTCTCCATATTGGCTGGTTCTTCTATTAACCACATGCACCATCTCCTGCCCTGGGGAAGCCACACTGAAATCAGCCAAGCCCCGCACAGACTGAGGGCGTATGGGTTTGGGTTGAGGGACATGGAGCCAGAACTGGCTGCCTTCCAGCATTTGTGGCCCTGCAGTCAGACAGCTCCACCTGTGTCAGGATGATAGGAACTATCAAACCAGGCAGTGTTTCCCTACCTTCCTTTGTACTTTCTTCCATAACCAATCAGCTAGGGCATTTCTGGCTTATTGCCCAAAAGAACGCATGCACCGAAGATGTGCACAAAAAGTAAACAAGTCTGGGGCCAGCTTTTGAGACTCATAAGATAAATTTAAACTCAAAGCAGAATCAGTGCTTTTGAGAGAACAAAACGAGGGGTTTGAGTTATAGGAGTCATCTTCTCTTCAGTTTAGGATATTAGGTTCTGATCTAAACAAGGGGAAAGAAGAAAGTGTGATTTGTCAGTGCGTTTCTCCCGTTCAGCTGGGATAAAGATACCACATGCTCTGGAGCTGCTCAGAGAGGGTGTGAGAGCAGAGCAAGCAAGGGCATGTGGAGCTCTAAGCTGATGCACCCCCCAAATAGTTTGGGGGGGTCTCAAAATAGAGGCAGCCCAGTACACACTCACGTTGGGTGGCCAGCCCCAGGTGAAATTCCCTATCCCTGCTTGGCATGGAAGAGAAGTAGTGACTGCCACTTGTGGGCCCTGGGCAGACGGGCCTGCGGAAACCTAATCAAAGTGGACGTTCTCTGTTGTAGGAGAGTACTTGACAATGCAGCATGCCCTATCATAATGCATCGCATCTGTTTTCTCCTCTGATGAAAACCGTGTGAGATAGACTTTATCAGAAAACATAAATCAACATGGCATATACAAGGTGTGATCAAAATATGCAATGAATGTTTAAATAAAAACACTTTATTATAGTGAAAGTCACATTGCCATTAATCTCCGTCAAAATACTCCCCCTCACTTCAAACACATTTATTCCGTCATTCTTGCCACTTTCTGAAGCAGTTCTGGAAGTCCTCTTTCATGAGCGTCTTTAGTTGTGTTGTCTTGGTTGCCTACATGTTCTGAATCAGTTTAAAATGTTTACCTTTCATGGTCATTTTTACTTTGGAGAAGAACCGGAAGTCACACGGTGCTTAATCTGGTGAATGAGGTGGATGAGAACACACCGTAATGTTATTCCTTGACAAAAATTGCCGTACCAGAAGCAATGTGTGACACAGAGCCTTTCCATTGAATGCTGCTGCTGAGTGCCATCCAATGGAAAAGCAGGGATCTTCAACATAGGAAGCAGCGTGTCAAACCTTAGTAACAGTGTGTGACAAGTTTCACCTTGTTGGGTGAGGTCATTTGGGTGTGAGCTACGGTTGAGAGAAGGTGCGTTTTAAAGTGTGCCATAAGTGATCCTCCATCAAGACAATGCTTCGTGTCACACATCACTTCTGGTACGGCAATTTCTGGCAAATAAAAACATTATGGTGTGTCCTCCTCCACCTTATTCACCAGATCTGTCACCATGCAATGTTTGGGCTTTTTCCCACAGTCAAAATGACCATGAAATGTAAACGTTTTGGATGGATTCAGGGCACCAAGGCAGCCATGACAGCGCAACTAGAGACACTCACCAAAGAGGACTTCCAGAACTGCTTTAGAAACGGGATAAGTGTGTTCAAAGCAAGGGGGAGTATTTTTAGGGAGATTAATAGCAATGTGTCTTTCACTGTAATAATTTTTTTTATTTAAACATTCACCATATTGTTTGATCACACCTCATAGCAGATATGTCACATATATTAGCCTCATAAATATCAATAATAAAAAAGGTAGAAGAGTGCTTGATTTTTAAAAAATAATTACAGAAAAATCATATTTCAAATTCACTGTCACATAAATAAGCTCTCAAGTAGTCAACAAAATGTGAGAACAGTAGGATAGACTTGTCAGACAGTTATTCACAATACCACATTTATTTCTGCAAATTTTGTGATATTTGTCAGCTTTTTAAAATATGTAACTTCTTGTGACTTATTTTTTCATTCTAAGTAAATATTCACATCCATACCTGATTTTTATTTACATTTTTTTATTATTTTTCATTAAGAGGGTCCCTACAATTGTATAATCTTCAGGTTCCACAGAACTGAGACCAGCCTCTTGCTGTGTCTGAGATTAGAACCACCAGGGGTCATGTCACCAGGTAGGGAGAAAGGCCCAGCCAGCACTTGGAGAGTTTGATTCAAGTGGTCTGGTGTCAGGCTCTGCCATCAGTCATTTTTTTTCAGTGTTTCCTGGGATTCTCAGGTGCAGCCACAGTTAGAAACAACTGCTATAGGTGGAGACCACCAATCACCTCCTAACACGTTCCTGTATCTTAAGCATGAGCCCAAGCCGGGTGAGACGTGAAAATGAAACGGGAACCTGCCTGAGCTGAGGAGGCAGGGGGTCCGCCCATGAGACCGCAGACTCTGGATTTCCAGCACACCTGGGCCCAGGTAGAGCTGAACTTTTCTGGAATAACAGAAAAGCTCAAGTCATGGTGATGAAACCATAAGAACAAATGTCCTTCATCAGCCTGTTACGATGAAGTCTGAAGTGAGAAAGTCAGTAGGATTTTGGAAATCGAAGTAGGTTCCAATTCCAAGTTCATATGTGTGCCTCTGTCTTCCCCATAGTGGGGTCCTCCCTGTAGTCTGAGGAACCTCACAGTTTCATTCGAGGCGTTTGGAGCTCATTTTCAGAAAAGATCCCACCCTGGAATGTCTGGCTCCATATTTGAATCTTTTTACTCCTCCCTTCCTGGAGATCAGAGCCAGAGCCCTGGATTAGTTAGAGGGTCACCACAGGATGTGCGAAATCCTCTCTCTGGTGTGTGCAAAGCCGAAGTGACTGGGGGATTGTTTGTTACGCCCGTGCTGACTGCTGCTCTCTGCAGAGCCACTCAGCCATGCACCGTGGGCGCTGCTCAGACTCCAGCAGTTCTTCCGCAGGAATGGCGAGTAGCAGGCTGCGGCTCACTAATTAGCGCGTACAAAAAGCAGTGCTATGGGCAGAGCTCTTTTGCCCACAGCAACGTAGCAAACTAGCTGCGGTGTTCACAGGGGTAAGTGTGCTGAGGGGGAAGGTGTCCGTTTGTCACCTTGTTACCGCCCAGTATGGTCCAGAGGAGAAGCAGTTTCTGCCTCTGACACCTGTGCTTCTGGCCGGGTGCTTCTCCCTTCTAAGGGCACCAAGGACCTTTAGAGCATTTTAAAACGGAAGCAGCCTCCATCCTTTCTGAGAACAGATTTGCATACTAAAGATTCAACAGTCCACATACATAAACATCACAAAACTCACAAAAGCACCTTTCAAGCTTTTGTCAAGCTCAGCCACGTTTTTTTATAGCCTGCCCCAGACAGGTTTGCATGCTTATGTTAGCGTCCTGTCTCCAAGTGGTTGAGCGTCAAAACAGTCGTGAGACCAGCATGTGTGTATTTTCTCTCTAGGGTACTTATCTTTTTAAACCCAAGCATTGAAAACTCAACATATTCAAAAAGAAGGTAAATAAGTGACTTTTTGTAAATGGAAATTAGCAGTCTCACCTGGAAAAGATGGGAATTCCAACATGCCCTCATCCACCCAGAGAACAGCTAAGGGGTGCCTTTGACCTGGCGGGGACCACAGCTCAGTGGCCCATGCAGAAGGGCGTCCACTGAAAGAGGATTTTACATCTGAGCTTTTGCATTTATTAGACATGACAGTTTTTCTCATTTGGAATTTGAAGGGTAAAGAGGAAGCCCGAGGAAAGAGACAATTCAATGTGTGTTTCTTGCTTTGGTCCTGATAAAGGGAACGGTGGCGGGGAGGAGGGGGTGACGATGAGGAGTAAGACATGGAAAGCCTTGTAATCATGAGATTATAGCTGTTTTCCTTTTCTCCTTTTCTGTTTTCCATAGCTTCTCAGGAATGAACATGTTTATAAAAGAAAAGCAAAAAAAAAATCATTGGTATCACTTAGGATTCACCTATAATAATAGAAAAGCTCAGGCCGTCATGATCAGGCCAGAAAAACGAGAGCTGCCTTCACAGGGAGTGCCGCCGGTGGTGGTTTTGTGGCAGTGTCAGCCTCTGTGATGCCACATGGCCTACTTCCTCCCTTGCTTGCTGTCATACTCTGTGTTGGCTTTTCATCCTCATGCTGTCCCCTCATGGTGACAAGATGATTGAGAAGCTCCACCCATCACTTTCTAATACCGGTGTCTGAAATGGGAGGGAGGTCAAGATGTGGCTTTAGCTGTACCAGGAGGGGACTATCTCTGGCAGTTCCCTCTGTCTCTTCTTGGGTCACCTGACCACTCTACTGAAAAAAAGGACAGGAAAGTGAATGTCCAGCAAAGGCCATCTGGGGGCCACCATTAACCACGGCCAGTCAGAATCCACACCCAGGCTGGACACATCGCTGCCCAGATCGCAAGTAAGAAGGGATGGTGGGTGGCCAGCTCAGGGCCTGCTCTGTCATCACCCTCCCTTCTTCAGAGACCTGAGCAGCCCCTGGGCTCCCGACTCCAGTCTGGGGCTCTGCCTTACATGCTGTCCCACATCTTCGTGGTACCCAAAGCCTTTGATTTTAAATTCATTGGCTCAGCTTGTACACGTCACGCAAACGCTCCAGAAACATATCACGGTGACTTGGAGAGGCGGGCACTCGGATGTGACCCCGGAGCCTGTGTGCCTTGTCTCTGCCAACCTAACACCTGTCGGTGGACCTTTAAGGCTTAGCCAAGGCCACGCCAACCCGCTGTGGCCTTGGTGTTCTTGGGAGGAGAGAGCAATTGTCCTGGAAGGAATGGAGACTCTCCCCGGGGAGGCGGGAAGCTGTTGCTCTTACCCGCAGTGCTCACCAAGGCGCCTGCCTCAGAGAGCTGGGGAGACGGTGGGCTTCAGCCCTCCTTGTAGATGAAGTGCTGCCCTTTCTAGTCCTGTCTTTTGAAAGCAAAAGCAGCTCTTACCGGGAGCTGAAAGATTAAGTCACGCAAGAATACCCTACCGGACATGAGTGGTTGAGATTAAAGGTATTATGGTCCTCGTGGAAGAAGTAGGCAGAACATCCTGGACAAAGGGAAAGGATCCATAAAGTGACGTCAAATGCTAGGCTTGGGTTATAAAGAGAACAAATAGGTGAAAACCACGTCTAGTCAGAATAGCTCAGTAACCCAGCAAAGCCAGGGCTGCCGCTACAGTGCAAATGGATCGCCTGGCCGACTGCCTAACAGATGACGTCACTGTTTAGGGGTCAGGTTGTATAAACAAATGCAGACCTTTTCAACACCAAAAATGCGCTCAGTGCTAAAAGATGGCCTCTTTCACACTACCCTCCTGTGCAGCAATTTAGAGGACAAACTGCAGAGCTAAGGGCCATGTGAAAGTAGGTGTATGTGGAACTGTGGGGGACCCACCCACCATGACAGAGAACCCCGTCTGTGCGTGTGCTGATTGGCTGGAAGTACTCTCCCGTAACTAGGGGAACCCACAGGCCTTCGATCGCTCTGCAGTTCAGCCTCAGACTCGATTCTGTACAAAAAAGATCCCCGTGCCCAGGAAGGGGCTCACATTTGGGGAGTAGACATCTCACGATGTGACACCAAGAGCTTAGTAGCAATAATTACCTTTCTTATGACCCGGCCTTCACCTGATTGTGGGGACAGGACTGTTAAGAAAGGTGTGCAACAGCTGAGTAACATACAGGAGACTGAGCTGTCCTGTAATTCGGTTTTCAGGGCAAAGATTCCTTCAGTAAGGGACCTCAATATTTTTTCTTAACAGAGGAGAATTTTTTTCAGTAAAACTTGGGGAAGACCTCGCTGGACTAAAAGACTGGGAGTAGTCCATAGCCCAGCTAGCGAACAGAGCAGCCTGAGTTCCTCGACCCACTGAGCCCATGTGGTAATGGGGTTCCCAGAACACACTGGGGGGAAAGCAGAGCCTCTCTTAGTCCCGCGTGATTTAAAGAGATTCGTGCCACAGAGATTAGGATACATATTTGTTTCTACTCAGAATACAAGGTGACGGCAAACGGATTAACTTGGCATGTATGGGACACGTCTCAGGTTTGCCCAGGGAGCATAAAGATGGCTGCTAGTAACAGTGATAACACTCTAGGCAGCAGTGCTCCCCCCAAAACATCGATTCAACAGAAGAGCAGCCGCAGGAAGCAGGCGGGCACACTCAGGAAATAGCACCTCCAGGAGAAGCAGGCTTCATCCCGCAGACACTAACGTCCGCCAGGCTCTGGGTCTGAAAAAGCCACGCAGGGTGGGAATGACAAGAGCTTCTAGGACGTGCGGGACCGAGTATCAGCCACAGGCCACCTCATGCAGCCCTTTCCTTTGGGAGTTCTCAAACTCAAATGGCTGGAGGGCCCAGACCCAGAATGTAAATAAATGAGCCCCACTAGGTGATGGTGGAGGCTTAGGTGGGGAGCAGGTGCCACCTAAGGGGAGAGAGGGTGAGGACCCTGTCCTGCCAGTTGTCCCCTGAGAATGCAGACTCGGGTCCAGTTCCTACGATTTCAGCAGTCTCGAAATCTAGACTTTCATGTGAAATCTCCCACTTCTAAGTTCTGGTAACTTATTTAAAAATAGCATAGCCTGCACATTGGATCCCAGCTGTGGGTGCCCTCCTACACCATCTACGGCAGAGACATGTTCTTAAAAAAGAGAGGCTGTGCTTGTATTGGGCTTTCGGAAAAGTCATGACGTATTTTTTCTGTTTTTCCTTGCAAAAATGCGTCATGACTTTCCCAACAACCCAATAGTTTTGTGAGGAGGTTGAGGGTAACGGGCCCCACAGTTGCCTCACTCTAGATGGCTCTGCTGTCTGACCCAGCCGATCACCTTGGGAGTGTTACTTTTTGCCCAGATTGTCCATGGGTTCTCTTCCACAGGCAGACAAAGGTTCTGGGTTATTTTTCTTGTCCCTGAGGCCACCCTGTCTCTTACTTACTGCCCTGTGTTCCCAGGAAGTGTGACATTGGGCTGCCTGGCCAGCTTCTCTGTCTCCTGGGAAGTAGGACAGGTATTTGCCCTAGGGGGCTGTTTGTGACATTTGCCTATCTGGGAAACATAGCAGATTTGGCTTAAGCCACCCAAAATAACCGGACTCCATTCAGCTTTGGTAAACCACATATAATGATTTTGAATAAACACCTTCAGTGGATGATTTGTAGGATTCACTGTTTTGTGTTTGGCAATAACTATCTTATCGTTCAGCCCATGACATGAAGGCTGAGATTAAAGCAACATAAAGACAGTCATGGCCTGAAAACCATGAAAAAAACAAAACCCATTTCCTCTCTGCCGTGAACCTGCACCAGCTGTCACCTTCATGTTACACACGCTTCCTTTCACCTCCCTGCTGGAGAGGAATCTGCCGGCATCCATTTTAGGAATGTGCACTCCCAGGGGCCCTGGCTTTGCTGTGGGCTAATCCTGTCATTTCAGCAACTGCACTGTCCCTCTGAGTGCCTGGCCCTATAATAGGGTCTAGTAATTACAGACAGTATTGCAATCAGCTTTCAATCCTGAACACAGGGAAGAAAGTTCTCCCCAGGGCCTGGGAGAAGTTTATCGGCTTGTTTACTTTGCTAATGGATTTCTATCCCTGCCCACCTCACCAGTGAGAGAGCCCACCCTTCATCAAGAGAACGCTGATTGGCCAGTATTAGAACTATTGCTGCGTTTCTCCAGGAACAGGCCTGCTCAGAGGACAACCTGTGGATCGCAGTATGTCCAGACCCAAGCTGCTTGGGACCTAAAAGAACAGAAAAAAGTAAATTGGCCTCAGAAACCCTTAGGAAAGGAATCCATCGTGGCGCTGCCCGCAGCCTGAGTGAGGCCTAGTGTGCTGGAGAACGTCGCGCTTCCTGCTGTTCATAAGGAACGGAATGAACCGTGCCGTGCTAACGGCACAAACAACACACACTGTCAGAACACGTTCAGCGAAGAGCCGTTCCTCGTGAGTGCAAATCTGTATCCGTGTGACGGGTCCACGGGGTCTTATCGCCTTGGAGAGAGTGATTATAATACGCACAAAAACAATAGAACCAGTGGCCAGCACCCCTTGAGCAGCACTTGAGAGTACGTCTCCACTGGTTTTCAAGGACAATCTCTTCTAACTCTCGCAACCGTCTGTGTAGGGTATGGTGTCATCTGGGTTTTAGGCCTCAGGAGGCACGCACGCCCTGCCATCAGCTTGCTGAAGACCCCACAGCGAGCGGGCGTGACAGTGGGGCTCTGACCCCAGGGCTGTGCAGCTCGGGCAGTGCCCCCGTCAGACTCTTCTCGCCTCACCGCTCCCAGACCTCGTGTAAGGCCACGCCCTCTGACCCCGGGGTGCTCAGGTGTGTGTCCTGGATGAAGCAAGTGCCGCTGTCCAGAGCCCACCCCACCTGCGTGGGTCTGGTTTATGGTTCCTGGGCAGTTGCTAAAATGATCGCAGCCTCAGTTCCTTCTCACCGTGCGTGACTTTTGGTCATGGGCCCACGCTCAGGCCTGATTGTGTTGGTCTAACAACGACAGTACAATTTGACCAAAACCAGCCAGAAAATATCCAGGGATTACATCAGATCCATACCTTAGGTTCCTCCCTTTCTAGAAACACCTCTTAATTCAAATCTGGAAGTTAATCCCCCCTTTGATGCAACAAGCTCTAAGAATTTGTCGTGCTCAGACAAACATTAACACGATGACCAGCATCCGATAGCAATGGCAGTGAGTGCTGATGTCTTAGGAGAGGGTGTGATGCCGCCTAAGGAGACAGACACAGGGTTGGAGGTAATTGAGAAGCTGGATAGTATCCACTTGGCAGGCGTTAAAGCTGAGACTACAGATAACCAACATGCAGAGCGTGGGCTCCATGCACTTGAGTTTTCTCAAGTCCATTCAAGTCTCTATCCTGGCCTCTGGCCTACCCCGCCCCCCTTTAACTGTACTTGGTCACTCCTGTAAGCACTCCCAGGGAAGTGAAGTTAGCACTGGCTAATAAAGGAGTAATGAGCCTTTCCAAGCGTGCTCTTAACAGAAGCACCCCCACAATGTGCCACCCAGACAGGAAAGCTGCCTTTGGTGCCAGCCAGCCCTGCTGCCCGGACCCGTCCCCAGGCGGAGTGAGCGCGCCGGCCATCCCTGTTTCAGACCTAAGATGCTTCCCGGATGAGCCTGAATGCTTCTGAGGGCTCTGAGTGAGGTTCTCCGTCTGCCTTTTAACTCACAGACGCTTGTCCCCACCCCCACCCCCACCCCCACCTTGGCTTCCTTCCCCCCAGCTTTCATCTGTCTACGCAGTTTCCTAAGTGACAAGCGCTATACTGCCCTGGAAATAAAGACATAGCAGCACAGACAGTACAGCCATCCTGATGGGGTTTGCAGCCCAGTGGCCGAAGGACATCAGAAGCCAGTAATCAACAAACATGTGAAACCGCAGTGCCGACAGGCAAAGGAGGGGTGTCCCCGGTCTGTCACAGCCCCCGACAGGTGGGCCTCACGCAGCTGGGACACAAGCAAAGGCTGCCCAGAGGAAGTGAGCCTGAGCTGAGTGAGAGAGGTGGTCAGCCAGGTGAGAGCAGAGGGAAGCGCTTTCATGACAAGGACAGCGTGTCCCCAGGCCTGTGGAGAGAGGGGCTCCCTCCACCTCCACCCTGAGCTGCCTCCCAGCCTCACCAGGCCCCTCCAATTTCTGTCCCTCCCGACGTCTAGCACATGTAGACTCTGAAACATTTTATGGGGTCCTTCTGAGTATCTGGGGCATGTTGGGGACTAGTGGCAGCTCAGTGAGTATTTGCAGAATGACCTTTAAAAAACCCAGCAGTGAGTTTCTTACATAGTTTGGATAGGAGCGCCTTATCAGATAAATGATTTGCAAACACATTTCCCCGTGCGGGAGGTTGCCTTTTCATTCTGTTAATTGTTTCTTTGGCTGTGCAGAAGCCATTTAGTTTGATGTAGCCCCACTTGTCTACTTTGCATTTGTTTCCTGTGATTTGGGTGTCATTCCCAAGAAATCATGGCCGAGACAGCTGCCCTGCGACAAGGTGTGTCAGGAGGCACCACTTCCAGTCTTGGGGTCCTGGGGAACAGAGCACAGTCCAGCCCGGAGCCCGAGTGGGAGCCCATCCAGCTGCCTTTGCCAAGTCAGGGGACTGGATCCCTGCCATGCTCTTGAACCCCTTGTAAACATGGGAACAGGTACCTGAACCCCCATTCCCCAGAAGATAGGCCCAGTCCCCCTCAGTGACAGGGGACATACAGTCAGCTCTGTGGGCACTTCCCGTGTGTCAGCAGGTGCCAACACAGGCTGAATTCACCTGCTCAGGTAAAGATGTGAGGAAAGGCTTGTACAGCTAAAAACAACCCCAATAACACTCTCTGCAGTACGTCATGGGGCGCTCACCACCGGTTTTGGGTTTACGCAGACTTTTGATTAAAAAACAAGTTAATGTGGAGGCTGTGGCTGCCCATTGGGGGCCTCACTGTATCATCTGTGTCCCTCCCAGCGCACCCTCAGGGTGCATTAATTCTCCACATCATGTAGTTAAACTCTGGGAACTCTACTGTAAACTCTTTAATTCATGGACTGTTTAGTAACCACAATAGGGTGTCATCAATTCTGTTATTTTCTCTAAAACACGTGCGTTCTTCTCCGTGGGGTGTTTTGGGGGTATTTTTACAAGTGCCTTTCTGAGTCTAAGGAGACTCCTTGCCCAGGGAGATGTGGAGACCCCATTAAATCGGACCCCTGCAGACCCGCATGGGCCTGGGGTCTGAGCTGGTGATCGGCAGGGGTGGCTGGTGTCCCAGCTCCTGGCTGCTTGGTCACTGCAGGAAGCGCAGTGGGGTTTGGTTTGGTTTTCAGGAGCTGAGATGAACTCCGGCCTGTTGGGTTTTTATGCACCTCTGAGACGCATGCTCAGGTCCTTATCTTGTGCTGCAGGCTAGAGCCCAGTCAATGAGTCCATGGTCTTGGGCAATGACCTAAGTTCCTTTTGAGATTTCTGATCGCATTTGGGTCAAGGGCAGTGAGGAAAGCACCCTACTCTCTGAAGATTCTTCCCCCAAAGGCTACCCGAGACGTCAGTGTCCATCCAGAGACAGTCAGCAGGCGGTCGTGAGTGCCCGAGCGGGCTCCTGCCACTCCCAGCAGGGGCAGGCGACAGCACGCAGCAGCCCACTCTCAGGAGCTGTGGGCAGCCGCTGCCCTGGGCAGGGGACGGGCTCGCACCCGCCGTAACTTCCCCGGGGCAGAGGTTGAGGGCACGTTGTTAGCCGCCTCCTCCCAGGCCCAGCGCAGCTATTTCCTGCCTCCATCAACTCCAGCTACAGCCTTTGCATCGCCTGAGGCACAAAGGGACACATCCCTCTCTGATTTATTCAGGGCCACTTTTCTAGCAAAAGAGTGTGACCACATCAGAGGTGATATAAGAAATGACGTGCCTGTTATCCATGCTCCCGATGTGCCGTGATGCAGATATCGTACAGGAATGAGTGTGGTGACATCAGCACCACCTATTATGCTCACATGTTCCCTTGGGAGGAGATGGATGGATGATAGATAGATAGATAGATAGATAGATAGATAGATAGATAGATAGATAGATGGATGGATGGCAAATGGGAAAACCATGTTCAAGGTCCTGATACAGCACTTATTACCCAATATAACTATCTCTTCACTCATCTTTGGCCCTAGTACCTTATGGATTAAGAAACTTAACTCAGGAATGATTATTAGACTCCTAATAATGCTTAGAGAAAGAAAGAAAGAGAGAGAGAGAGAGAGAAAGGAAAGAAAGAAAGAAAGAAAGAAAGAAAGAAAGAAAGAAAGAAAGAAAGAAAGAAAGAAAGAAAGAAAGAAGAAAGTGAATGAATGAATGAATGAGATTGTTTCAAGGGGATTCTGAGCAAATATGTAGTTTTGTTTTAAGATTTGATGGTTGCTGCGTCTCCTTCCTACCTGTGGTGCAAAACCATGTGTAGACAACTCTCAGATGTATTGTTTTTCCAAGTAGCACCCCAAATAGTCTGTTCTTCCAAGTCCTGAGTGTTCTTGCCTCCCATACCCCCTGCCTCCTCTCCCAGAGTTCATGTGTCTGTCATTGATTTCTTTTGGATGTTTATTATCTGGATAGGGCTCCTCACTTCTTGGATGCAAAATTAAAGCCTTTGAATTATGGTAGTTTTGATAACGTTGGCCTCACTCTCCACTGGCTGAGTTGAATTTAGTGCAAGAAGTTCAATAGCTATCTTCAAAGCTGGTGGAAACATTGAGTAAAGTTGGCTCCTCTCCTGGAGTATCTTTTGAAAATTAATCAATGCAGCTAGTAGCCTTTTTCTCCCACTTAGAACTGCTTTCCTGAAACGTTTACTTTTTAATAGAGGAAAGATTTCAATGGTGGCTTCTGTTTATGTGTGAGATGTGGACGGGAGCTCAAAGGATATGCATCAGGAGGAATCAAACGAGAACAATTTCTCCAAGTGTGTCAAGTCCCATGGGATGGGGACCATCCCACACACCCTGCTGTGCCCCCTGGTTACTTTGGAGCCTGATTCAAAAGACACAGAATCTAAATAAGTTGTTCCTTTGAAAGGGACTCGTGAATCTGGTAAACGATTTAAACCCTTGACGTGTGCATCTGCACAGAGCCAGCCCTCATGCAACAGTGAGTTGAAGGCGAAACAGTTCATTTCCATTCCTTTTGTCTTAGAGAGGCTTCTTTCGGGGTCTGGGGGGCAAGCTGCAGTGTTTGGCCTCACTCCCAGCAGGAACCTTGCGCCATTTGGCTGGGCCTCAGCTTGTTGGAAGCGAATGGGGGTCTGAGCTGGAATTTGATCCACCTTGGACCAGATTTCAGCATCTAATAAGAGCCACGTCCATAGAGTGCAGGTGTGACAAATGTGCCATCATTATCATCGAACACCTTTCCATGTCATCTGCATGTCCCTACGTAAAGTCACAAACGAATGAGCCACCTCAGCACACTCAGCACCTGGAAACGGAGGAAGTGAGAAAGGGCGTGGACCAGGACAAGGTCGCCTGAAGGTTATTACAGAGAGGAGCTCCCATTATGCTTTGCGGAGACAGGTCACCAAGAGCCTGTGACGGGGTCAGGAATGTTCCAAATGGTCCTGCAGACGCCGTCCCCGAGGAGTGTCCTGATGCTGTGCGGTCACCACACCACTCAGCCCCAGCGTGCTGTCACTCCTCTGAGACACACGCATATTTTGTGTGATTTTAGTTATAAAGGTATTTTTCAGGTTTATTGCATTTTTAACTCACTTTTATTACGAGAGCCATACACAAAGTATTCCTATACATATAATGAGAAAGCCGCCCTCGGGCCACCTGTCACCGAGCCCAAGGGCAGGCGGAAGCACCTTAACCTTCCTTCCCTGCGCTTCCGGGTCTCACCCATGGGGCAGCCCACCTGACCAGCACCAATAAAACCTCCCTCTCCCTCTTAAAAGCATAATTTACAAAATTATGTAAATAAACGTAATTGGACTCCTCCTGTCCAGCCCCACAGCTGTCCCAAATGGTAATTTAAAAGTGTGGAATCTGAGAATAACACAAACACACAGCTTCCTCCAGCAGGCTGGCCACTGTCTGCCAGGACAGTGTCCAGGGTACCGCATCTCAGGTGACCGACCGTGAGCTGTGGCCCCCAGGGCTGGGTGCAGCCTGCATGGCCGTGCCTGGGGACCCTGCCGGGACGGGTGCCTGCCCCCACCCGCACACAGCTCTGGGACCATCTGGGGCTGCACTTGCTCGGGGAAGTTCTTCTGCCCAAGGTTTTGTTTCCCTTTTCCCTGTCAGGCCAGACACCAAACCGAGCCCCGTTTTCTGGTTCTGTGATGTCCAATCGCAGCCAGGATTTCAGCGGCTTCACTCAGTGGTTCCCAAGCAGGGAATCTGGCACCCCCGCCAGGAGACGTTGACAGTGTCTGGAGACATTTTTGGTTGTCAAACTAGAAGGGGATGCTGCTGGCTAGCAAGTAGGTCGAGGCCAGGGAGGCGTCAGACATCCTACAGCGCACAGGACAGCCCCACAGCAGAGTGGCCTGGCCCCGAACATCGGCAGTGACGAAGCTGGTAAACCCTCATTTAGCCACTCTACTGAGGACATGGCATTGAGAGAAGAGCCCTGTCCCCCGGCCTCCCGCCAGCCCATGATTTCCGCCCTCATCTCGCTCCCCTCAGCGTCCTGCGTTCCCCGTGACCTCAGCAGAGAGGGAGTCTTTGCTGTATGTCCCCACCGAGCATCCTCTCTCCCGGTCTGAAACCTGCGGCCAGTCGGTCAGTGTCGGCCCCCCAGAGAGACCCCAGCCCCAGGGGACTTCCCAGGACAAGTCCCCAGAAAAGGCCTTGTGTGGATCAAGACAGGGACAGCACGACTCCCCGTTCTGTAAATACATGGTGAAGTTATATTTTACTCACATTTGGAACACATCAAATTAACTATTGTGTGATATGAAATACTAATTCAATATTACTGCATTTGAATAATTGGAAATAATAGATACCACGTAATAAATCGTCAAGAACCACATTATTTCACAGCTGGTTGGCTGAATAGATGATAAAGCTAGTTAATGATATAGCTTCATTATGGTGCTAATTTAGCCAGGGAAATAAAAATGCCACTGATTCTCAGCTAATTCGCCCTGACATCAGGACATGGGACCTGAACCAAGAGAGGGGCTCATTGAGTGCGAGCCTTTTTCACAAACACGACCTTGGTTTATCTTTATGCTGCCTCCGTGACGTGGATATTAGTACAATCTTTCTCTTGCAGGCCATTTAACACGGGCTCAGAATAGTAAAATCGCAGTTCATGTGATATATGTATAGCAATTCATAAGATCTCATCTATGTGAAATATTTAAAAATGTATAAACATGTAGGGAGAAAAGATTTCATATGAGAGATTCATTCCTGAAAACAAAGACAGTTCAGAACTTGAATCTGCCAGTATGTTTCCTTTTGACTGGCTGGGCGGGCACCTCCCTGACACACGCATTGTCCCTCTGAAGCCCACTGGGAGAAGCCAGTGACGCCCCCACTGCATGCAAGGTGGCCCCACCCCAGCCTGCAGTCCTCCTAGTTGCGTGTCAGCAGGCTGTCCCCATAGTCTGGACTTAAACCCTGTTCCCCTGCAGTGTCTGCACTGATGTTGTCGCTGTGACCCCCCCCCCGCACCTTGAGTCCCATGTCCGCTGGCAGCGGCTCTCGTGCCCGCCTGTGCTGTATCTGCCCTTGAGCCTCTCCTAGCCCCTCCTGTGCCTCCTGGCTGGGGAAACCTGGCTGATGAGCTTCCTCCCTGCTGTGGGTCTCACAGGCCATCCTCTTCGCTGCCCTATATCACCCATACCCTGGTCCTCTCTCTTTCCACGTGCCTGCTCAGCAAGGGAGAGCTCCCGATGAGTTCAGGCCTCACATGGACTAGACCTGTGCCCAGGCGGTCAGCGGCTCAGGATGCTCTGCTAGTTCAGGGTCTCCAGCCCCGAGCCGACCCTCAGGGCCACTCTACTCTCCTAGGACGCGAAGACAGGCCCCTCCCTCACCAGGTCCTTACCCCACCCGCCAACCAACCCCCACACTCTGTGCTCTCAGGAAAACACCTGCCTCAATTCCTGGAAGAAACGGAAGCCATCGGGTAGGACTGGCCTCCACCTCCTGCCTGTCCGGTGCCCTTACCGGCTTTGCACCGCAGAAGTTACCTGGTCCCTGGTTTCCATGGAGCAGGTCTCGCCCCACTCCCTGCTTCTCCATCACTCCTTCTGACTGGCTCACGCTCCCACCCGCAGTCTCCTGAAGCTACCCCCGGAAGATCGTGGATGGCTCCATGCCAACCAGCAGGATGCGTCTCCCGTTCCGCATTCCTGCTTTGTCTGTCCTTCCTCACTCCCTTCCAGACTGTTAGTTCCTGAGAGTCCAGGGCTCACACTCAGAGGTCAGACCGCCTGGGTTCCAGCCCCAGATGACCCGCGTTGCGCTCGGTGCCTCGGTCAGCCCACCCGGCGCATGGCTGGCAGTGCACGGGTCGGGACGTTGGCGCAGGTATCGAGTGCGGGGCCTTTGCCGACTCCAGCCAGGGTTTCTGATGAGCACTCGGTGAGTCCGCCCTGTGTCCCAGCCGCTGGGAATGCTGGTGTGTATGCGTCAGCCTGGGGAAAAGTCTCCATGCTCAAAGAAGCCTCTCATTAGTCTGTTTAATAACCCAATTAATAACAAATACCTAGTGTCTCTCTCCTTCAGAAAGCCGTCATGCCTCCTTTACAAATCTTCAAAGTCACATTCTTTTTGGCTCTGAACAAAACTCGGACTCCTCTTGTTTTCAAAGGTGTATTTGATCTCTTTTTAAAAGGCATGTTGACCTCTTTTCAAATTCATATTAAATTTTTATTCAAAGGCAGCCTGATGAATAAAAAGCTCTTCCTCTCCCCAAAGATCACAAAGAATATTTGGGATAATTCGAGGAACGAGAGAAAAGTTGGGCAAGTTCAGATGTAAAAGGAATCCTGCCGTTGCGATGTCTGGGGGAGCTGGAGCGACAGACCAGCTGCTGGGTGGGGAGCGCGTCCATCCCTCCTCCTCGCGGTGCAGCCTTTGTGGATGAAAAAGGGTTGCTTTCAACTCTGCATCCTGGGCGTTTATTTTCCCGCCGAACACACACTGTCATTATGTTATGTGATGCCACGCGGTGTGCGACAGTCGCAACCGTCGCTGCAGTGCTTGCTCACCTTGGTCCTCCTCCGGCCTTTCCGAGTCCTCGTTTTTTGTTTGTTTTTCTTTTCCACCTAATATTTGAGGTTACTTATCTAGCAGGAGGCAGCGGCATAGGAAGAGAGCTGGTGCTAACCATTTCCATGGTCCCAGCTCCCTGGCCTGGGCCTACCATCTTTGATGAGGTCATACGTGGCACCTGCTACCGTTGTTTATCAAATGCTCAGTCCCTCTTTTCAGGGCATTTCAGTATTAACTTGTTTGAGCTTCATGAGACTTATCTAAGTAGGGGCAGTTATTAATCCCACTTTTGAGTTGTTGTTTTTTTAAAAAGAGGCTAGGACATCGCACATGGTCACCCTAGTAGCGTTGTGTCCTCACCAGGATCTGAATCCAGGAAACGAACTAGACCCTGTGTTCACAGCCTCGACCCCATCTGCCTCTCACCAACAGCTCATTAGAAACCTCTGATTTCACATGGCATCTGACTGCTGCCCCTGGAGCAAATATCTCCTACTTCCTTCGAAAATATCCATGAAAAAAGTGAAATCAAAGAAATTTATAAACAAAACCACAGACACGCACACGTGCACGTATCTGTCACAGTGAATACTGCTCGCTGGAGAAGCCAAACCCCTGTAGCTCAAATAAAAGCCATGGCCCATTTCCCTCTTTAATGGGATTATGAATGAGAGATAGACTGAACCAGGAGTGAACCTGAGAATGGCAATGAGGCTGACACTGGGATCTCCAAGTGTGTTGCCTCGCAGCTGAGAGCCACACTTTTGTCTGTGGCTAAAAATACAAAAGTGGGACCAGCTAGGGGACATCAATTTAAATCACCTGAGACTCCAGGGAAGACATTTTCTGAAATTTCTTCTCAAATGGGATAATATGTGCTTTTTAAATTAAATTTATTGGGGTAACATTGGCTAATAAGATTATATAAGTTTCAAGTGTACAGTTCAATAATACGTCATCTGTCTATTGCAGTGTGTGTTCACCACCCAAGTCTGTTCTCCTGTCACCGTATATTTGATCCCCTTTCCCCTCTGGTAACCACCTTTCTGTTGTCTGTGCCTGTGAGTTTGTTTGTTTTGTCTGTTGCTTTCTGTTTTATATTCCACATATGAGTGAAAGCATATGATTCTTGTCTTTTTTCTGTCTGAACTTATTTTGCTTAGCATGATACTCTCAAGACCCATCCATGTTGTCCCAAATGGCAGTATTTCATCCTTTCCTATGGCTGAGTAGCATTCCATTGCATGTATGTATCACCTCTTCTTTATCTGACCTATACACTAAAAACTACAAGACATTATTGAAAGAAATTGAAGAAGATACAAAGAAATTGAAGGATATTCCATGTTCATGGATTGGAAGAATCAACATAGTAAAAATGGCCTTGATACCCAAAGCAATATACAGATTTAATGCAATCCCCATCAAAATCACAATGGCGTTTCTCAAAGAACTGGAACAAATAATCATCACATTTGTATAGAACCACAAAAGACCCAAAGCAATCCTGAGAAAAAAAATAACAAAAAGCAATGTGTTTCTGCTCTGGTCTTTTACACAGACACACAGAGTCACCAAATCAATTACAAACAGTAACAGTTACTTGTATTAAAGACGAGAACTTCATTATGACATCTCATGGTTAGAATGCCTTAACTAGCGTAAAATAATTTCATTAGCTTACACTGTCAGAAGAAAACTAATTTCTTTTTGGATAAGAACACATTACTCGCTTTTTAACGTGTAAAGTGGAGTTTTGCTTTAGGAGAAGCCGAAGGCAGGATTAACAAGCACATGCAACACACCCCATCTCCCTAACACCCAGGGGACCTCACAATACCACCCCGTTTCCAGGCCCGTTACACCTAGGCCAGACAGCCTGGGCCACTTTCAAGTTTAAGATGCCTCGGGTGTCAAAAATGAAGAAATATCAGGAACTATAACCAAAAAAACGTTTTAAATACTTGCATTTTAATAATTCATGCTTCCTGATAAATTAATAGTAAAATGCAATATAGGCATGCTCTTTATGAAATAAATTCAAGTTGCATATTTAACAAACTAACAGAGCCCCCCACCCCACATTCTGACCTTGGGCTGCAGTTGGGGCCTCCACTATGTGAGGACGAACCCAGGAGCCGCCCAGATGCTGAGCTGTCTTCTTTCTGTTCCTGAGCCCTGGGCTGTGGGCCTCGGTGTGGGCTCCTGTTTCACTTGGCGGACTATTCACAGCTGACCTCAGCACACGCATCCCCTCTCTGGGCCTCGGTTTCCCCCTCTGTAACCGAAGGACACAAGGTCACCTGTCTCCTGCGAATGTAAGAAAATGCTCAAAACTTTTCACATCTGGGCCCTGTTTGGCCTGCAGGCGTGTGACACGTTTCATTTGCCTCAATGGGAATTTTAATACTATTTAAGCTAATAATTTTAAAACTAGGAGACGTTACACAACTGTCTACATTTCTCTTGTTTCTGGAACAGTCTGAGGACTGGCCGGACCTGGGCCTGTGGCGCCACTGGAGGGAGCCGGGTGCCATCACTGCCTCTGTTCAGCAGGCACGTGCTGCCTTTCTCTGGCTTACAGGGTCCTGGCCGCGCCCTGGCGACCAGTGTCTGATACCACTTACCTCATGCTCGCGCTGTCAGGAGACAGACATGCCTCATGCCCATGTCTCTATTAAAGTGAGCTGAGAAGAGGGCCCCTGACAGAGCTGCGCGTTTTAGCAAAAGCCACGCTGGTGGCATCACTGATGTCCCACGTTTTGATCTACGGATCGCAGAGCCATCACTTCCACTCTGGTGCGTGACGTGCGGACTCACGGTGGCAGCACCGACTCCCAGGCCCCTGTTTCTTCAGCTGCTGTCACACTTCTCACCAAAAGGCATGCTTCTCTGTTGCAATCCAGTATGCAAATGTGCTTTTTGAGAGCTGTGGATTGGGGATTAAAATGCATCTGGTTTCCTCATAGGATGTCATTTCAAAAATCCCATTAAAAACCCAAATAAACATAAAGGTTTGCATAATTATAATTTCAGGCATTCACTAAGACCTAATTGTTTGTCAAGCCCTGTGTTAAGGGATCTCCATATATTATCATTTAATTCTCCCCACCGTCCCCAGAGGTGGGTATGACTATTCCCCTTCACAGGTGAGGAAACCAAAGCTGGGAACGCATCCAAGGTCACCTGGAAAGCAGGTTAGGATGAGGTTAGGACACCAGTTCAACTTCCTACAAGTTTTAGAAGGTTCCTATGTTAATGCAAGATCCGCTGAGAACCACACCCACTGTCCACAGGGGCGAAGAGTTTTCTGCGGGGGTGTTTGAAAGTTCTTTATTTCTTCTCATTTCAACAAGTCTTTGCCCCCCCCACCTCCTTTCTCCCTCTCTCCCTCCCCCTCTCCAATGCAGACATTCTCTTTGCAAGGCGCTGCTTCTGTTTTATTTCATTTTCTTTATGCATCTCAGATTCCTATTCCTGTGTCCTTCCCTGTCACTCAGGTAGACACAAATCTCCTTTAAGACCTGCAGCCTTCGAAAATGTGCAGTGGCGTGTGTGTGTGTGTGTGTGTGTGTGTGTGTGTGTGTGTTGAATATGTGTGTGTGAATGAGTGTGAGTGTGTGGTTTAGTATACACTGATCACAATCATTAATTTCACTGCAAACTCTCTGCCGGGGCCTAACTCTCCTCTTGGTTTAGAAGAATCAATTTTTCTGTCCATCTTCCTGAAAGATCCAGACCTGCTCTCTTCTGCTGTGTGCCTGTCAGGTAAATCCGTCTAAGTTTTGAAAGAAATTGATTCATCTGTTAAAGTTTGCTGTAGAGTGAGCAAGGATTGGGTAGAATGAAGACATTTTCCAGATGTGTAAGATCTCAAAGTGTATCTACCATATAAACTTCTTCAGGAAGCTGCTGGATAAAGATTTTACTAAAATGAGGGAATAAACCAAGCAAGAAAAATTCACGGGATCTGGTAAAAAGGAGACCTAGCACAGGAGGGTGCAAAGGGACCCCCAGAATGATGGTGAAAGGGGGTCCCAAAATGGCCAATGTGTCCAAGACACTTTTATAGCTATTCCATGGGATTAGTGGCGACAGGGACACACCTGCATCTATCCTAGGAAACTGAGGGCGCTGTTCTGTGTGATTTCAAACCAAATCCTTGATGAATTTTGTTGTGACACAAACTACCTGGATGTCTTCATTAGACAACATAGTACTTGGGAGAAGGGACTCTGAGTACCTTTTCTTTTTAATATCTTACTTTATCTGCCTAAATTAAGCTGTAAAATGTAGTGTCTAAAGAGCTACTTTTGACACATGTTTAAACCATTAAAAAATCCCAACCCAAATTACCCAGGGGTTAACAATGAAAATGAAATTAATTCTGGACATGCTTCCCCTCCAGGTCAGTTCTTCTCCTGTCAGCAAGGGTTTCTCAGAGACCAAGCTTGTTTCCTTCCTGTCGTAGTGACAACCGTTTGCAGCTCAGACTCTGCCAGGGCAGCTGTGCTCCCGCGTCTTTCAAGAGCATGCATTTCGATTACGGGCTTTGGGAAGAGCCGCAATAATTCGGGGAGGAGAAGGAAATTGAGTGAGGAAGGGAAGGCCTGGTTTCTGCTCTCAGCAGTTGACCCAGGGCGGGAAGTCGTGGGTTTCCTGCCGTTTATCATTGGCCAAAAGAACGGGTTCCATGCATTTAACCCCGGATTTTTCACATTCTCCCTGCCCTGTTGACATGGCAGAATGGAGGCTGATGACATGTTAACTACATAACCACGTGTTTGTGAATATGCCTAAGAAACTGGACATGGATTTACAAATGCTGGTCATGATTAGTCAATCAGAATAACAATACGTGCCGTTAATTCTATGCCTGGCCTAGAGTTAAACCCACACAGACATCACAGCCCCTCCTCAGCACTAGGGAGAGGCCATTGTCGCACCTGTGTTTATAAATGAGGGAGCTGGGGATCAGAGTGGGAGAGGCACCTTGATCAGAGACATGAACGGTGCTTGATAAGGTCACATTTGCACCAAGCCCACCCCGCACCAGAGACCGTGCTCGTGATCTGACTGCACGTGGGGACAGCAGAAAGCTCTGTTGTCTCATTTCAAACCATATTTTGGCCGAGGACATGTTGAGGCTACAGGAGGCA
>NW_017732634.1:97057-118521 GCF_001890085.2 Hipposideros armiger
CCTGATAAAACAGCTGCTTCTAAGAGACCCCTACCACTCAGTAACAGCAAAATGAATACATGCACAATAAAAAACAGCTTGGTTAAAAGGCAGGCCAAGGACCTGACAGATACTCCTTCCAATGTGTGCATAGAAGCTGAGCTCTGCGGGCATGCTGCCGACATCCAGCTCTTGGCGTTGCCACTTACCTACTTGGTGACCTTGGATACATTCCTGAACCTGGCTGGTCCTGGTCTCACCTCCCAGACAGGAGGCTCCTAAAAGCATCTTCTTCACAGGCTTTGAAACAACGCAGCCCATCCCCAGACGTAAAGCATTGGGCACAGGACCTGGGTCATGGTGAGTATGCAGTGTGATGGGCCGACAACCGCTGTCATCGTCACCAGAATTCCCAGTCCTGGACCATGCGCCTCGAAGACACATCTCCATCCTCTCCTCTGCATCTCTTTTGGCTCTGAGGACACGTTGTCCACATGAGTCCACTGAGTGGGCACAGCCCTTTCACCCGCAGGAGAGTAAAGGACATCTCTGATGGTCAGTGGCAAAGGCCGGCCGTCGTCTGTTGTCCTTGCCTGGAGACATCACCGGCAGCCTATACAGAGAGCCAGCTGAGGAGAGAGGAGCAGTGACGCCTGCCTTTTCTAGGCCAGGTGTGTCGCTAAAGCATTTCTGCTGGGTGTGGTGCCTGTTCGAATTGTATTAAAATTGATAACTCGGTGTTCACTCCGGATGTCCCTGAAGCCACCCAGTCACAAGAACACTGAGCTCCCCTCACAGTCTGCCGCCCACAGGGGCTCCGTTCACCTGTCTGCATGTGGGAGAAACACAGAAGCACTCAGCCTGTGGTGAGACCCCGACAGGGTGCCGCCTCTTTATCTGAGCACCACCTGTGCTTATGGGTCATGAAAGGCCCTGAGGTCAGAGCCTTGGCCTGGACAAGGGCTTCCGAGGCTCAGGACCCCGCTCTGAGCACACGGACGTCAGTGTCCTGGGCTCCAGGCCCAGCTTAGCCCCTCTCACTCCAGCGTCTCAGGTCTTGGCGTCCTGTAACCGGCGCCCTGCTTGGGCCGTCAGTCCCACTTGCACTAAAGAGGTGTGTGTGAGCATGCACTGCCTCAGGGAGCCCTCAGCATACTAGGAAGCACGATGCGTGTTCATGTGCAGATGGTCACAGCCCCCCACTTTCTTGCCAAGGAGACCTCGTTCTTGCCAGCTCAGCTCCACAGCTGCAGCGACCTCTCTCCCCTTCTCCCCGCTGCCCTGCCCCCAACTCAGAATCCAGGTACAGGGAGGAGCGTCACCCATTGCGAGCCCCATGTTCACCTGGAACCCCTGTCAGGGCCGCGACGAGGCCACTGTCATTTGCTGCGGAGGCGCGTGTCCGTGGCATTCTTGTTCAAACTCAGTGGCGTCTCATCACTCGCTCTGAGAGGCAAAGAAGAGCTGGGAAGGATGGCCCCAATCCATAGTATAAAACATTTTCTATCCAAGCAGAGAAAATTGAGGTTTGTAAACAGAAAATAATAAGCCGAAGATATAATGCCCCAGCATTTTATCTCACCGGATTTTACAGCAGCCAGAATTCCACTCTCTGAAATACGCCCCTGCCGGGTACTTCTGCGTATTATTCAGCTATAAGAAAAGGAGGAATTACGGCAGAAGGGCAAGAGCGCCTTCACTGTGGAAAAACCCCCGCATCCTAAAACCATGACTTACAGGCCTGTTTGTGACCGTCAAGATGAGTCAGCCATCCCGAATTCCAGATATCGGAATGAAAACGCCTGTGCACCAGCGCTCCGCGGGGATGCCACTAGATGCAGGCATGCGTTCTGACACGGCCTGTGGAGGGGAGGAAGCACGCGCGTTTTCTACCTTTTATCCTTCAAGCCCGCTTCACTTAGGTGCAGAGCCTTAAAAAGCATCTCAGCACAAGCAGCATTGAAATTAAGTATGCAAAATAAGTAATGTATACATAGTGTTCCAGAAAGCCCTTCACACCCGATCTGGTTGTGCCCATGAAGGCGGAACAGCTAGTTGCCGTTTCACCAGGCGAATGAGCCAACAGCTCTGAGTGGCGCGTAGCTCCACCTGGCGCACGTCGTCGCTCTGGGTCCTCGCGCTGGGTTTGCTTCATTTTCTAACACAACGTGTGGTTTCTAATAGCAGTTGTATTTCCCCGTGTAACTGTTAGCCTAGTTATGTAAATAGAGGAGCAAAACATGGAGCACAGAGTCTACTTGGGATCCGTGTCTGGGCTTCAAGGGATGGGTGCGGGGCTTCAATCTAATGATACCTTTGGCTCTGAAAGCAACTGCCTTTTTCAAGGAATATCAGTATGTAGGTCAGAGATTGAAAACTGGCAATTTTCAGATAAACCGTCCTGTAGTGCTGTCCCTTAAAGGTGCCCTGTGTTTAAATTTAATCTCAATTAGTTACCGACATTTTTTTCTTTTTTTTAAATATTGAGATTTCAGATAAACTCCCACATTTCAGCTTTCCCCCTTGTGTTAGAAGAGTTGCCCACCCTTGGCCTGAATTCCTGCCTGGCAGCAGCCAGCTGGACCTGAGTGGGCACATCCCTGCCCCCAGGGACCCCCGTTCATTAACCAGGTGCTTCTGTCTCAGCTCGTGGCCGCAGTAAGACTTCACCTTGGTTGTGCTAGTCTAAGATTTAGGCTCATTCAGAACCAAACCCAGGAAGCATTTGCCTGTCAACGGATGCCCACGGTAACTTACACCATAGAACATTTGACGAATGTGAGCGAAACATGCTGTGCCCCTGAAGGAATGTCCACATCCCGTGGGGCTGTGCCTGGTGACACAGGTGAGAACCCCGCTCGGGACTTAGGCCCAGGGTCAGAAAAGGAACTGAGCTCAGGTACCAAGGACAGAGCATTGTCTAAGAGGAGAGGATGCCGGAGCGTCCTTGGGAAGCTGTATCAGAGCCCCACCACGGCTCAGAACGGCCCTTGGTGTGATTTTAAAAGGTGGTCATTGCAACTGCTGTTCCCACCTGAGGGTCCGTCCCGTGCAGTGTACTGTGGGGAGGTGGCCACAGTGAATTCTGCTGCCGTGTCTGGTTAAGTCCCAGCACTTCTGATCTGTAAGGCAGAAGCCAGGAAGTTCTCCGCCTCCCTGGCAGTTAGCATCAAGCCCACTGCTTGTCAGCCTCAGCCTCCCCCTAAGCTTTGAAAGTAGGATGAACACAACCAACCGAAAACTCAGCTCCGCCAGGAAGGCGGATCCAAGTGATCTTTCACCTGGATGAGTGAAAGATCAATGTGTATTGTAAATAAATACTAAATGAGCATTGTTCCTGCCGTCAATTGGAAAACTCATAGGAGAGGCAGTCACTAAAGCCACAAACGGGGGCACTGACAAGCTCAGAACAAACTGAAAACTGTGAGAAAGACACAAAGAGTGTGATATGGTCCCTGGAGAAGGGCGGCGTGCTAGGTAACAAGGCCTCGGTGACAAGATGCCATTTGGAAGGAGAGCCATTGGAGGAGGGAGATTATCACTGAAAACCAAGCAGAACACCCATTCTTCTGATCTCAGCGTGTCCCAAGGTTGCTTTTGCCCCTTCTCTTCTGGGCCAGGAAAGATGAAGGCAACAGTGACAGAAGGTTCCGAGGAGCCCTTCATCAGAGCTTGGTACACCAGTGTCGAAAACGTGCCACTCCAGGCTTCATCCCAGGTGACCTTGATGTACTGCCACGCTGAGCGCGAGGTCTTCTTCTGGAAGCATCACAGCTTCAGAGATGCGTGGCCGGACCTCACAGCCCGTCTGACCCTGGCACTCAGCCCACCTTAATTACCTTCCCTTTCAGCCATCATACCGAGCGCAGACACGCCTCCACAAAACCAACCCACGTCCTTGCCCTCCCAAAGCAGAACAAAAGTGCGTGTTGTCATTCGATGGCATCGGCTCTGCTGAAGAAGCATCAGTCACGCCAGGGTGAAGGACGTTCCCCTTGAGAAACAGACTAACTGTGAACGCTGTCACTCAGCCCCCACTCCCGTCAGAGGGCAAGCCGTAGACCTGTGCGAGCCGCAGCGTTTATTTCTGGGGGGAGCCGGTAATGCCAGCGGTTCTTCTTTTTGCGGTTTCTCCCTGGGCGGCACCGTCACATTTGGCATGAATTCCTCAGCTCTGTCTCCTGAGTGTCACCTCTCTCGCACGCTCATTTTGGTGATGTGTGCCACGCCAATCATATTGCTTTCTGTTGACGGAATGTTGGTACAGGAAGCTGTCACAGTCGTGATCAAGCGGTGTTTGTGCTCATTCCTAAAATGAGACGAGGCCAAGTTCACTGAAAGTACAGACTAGACACTTCTGTTCACTCCTCTGCGGCCCTGGGAGCGTTTCTCACTTCACTGCAGGACTTGGTCCCCTGGGGGAGACATTTGGCATTGGCCCCCCTAAAGCCACCTCCTTCCTGAGCCTTCCCTGCCTTTCTTTACTGCAGCGACTGGAAAGCAAAAATACTTTCCAGATCCCCTTGGTTCTAAGGGCGTGTGGCCCAGTTTGAATCATTGGGACACAACTGAAAGTTTTTTAGGGAAGGCAGCCTTATGCAGATAAAAGGGAAAGCCCTGTGAGAAGTAGTGCGTTGGCACCACCCCCTTTTCCCTCCTGGGAATATAGATGTGAAGTGTGGAGACAGAGCAGCTATTTGTGACCATGTGACAGAAGTCACCTGCTGATCTGGGGGAGAAGGAAGAGGGAAGGGATGTCCTGAGCCACATGTCATCTGTAACCTGCCCCGATCTGATTCTTGTTGTGTGAAAACATACCGTACCTCCTTTATATATGTATAGCCTGGAATATGGATTTATGTTACCTGGAGCTAAAAACAAAACCTTACGATACACACCCCCTCTCACAGAAAGCCTTTGACTTAATTCTCTATGTTCTGTCAATAAAGAATTGCCTACAACCATGACTTTATTATCCTTCTCCACGCCACTGGAAACCTGCACCCTGTGTATGGACGCAGATGCAGTTTAGTGGAAAGAGAGTGTGTTTTGGAGTCTAGCAGCCTGGGGTGAGCCTCGGCTCCGTCCCTTATCTGTGGCGCCCTTGCCGAGCCCGCCTAGCTCATGGGAGCGGCTTCATTTCTCTGTTGTTCTGTCTGTGAAGCCATCTGCAGCGTGGAGATCAAAGATAATTAAAGGATTCTGGTCTGCTGAGTGCTCAGTCTTGCTCTTCTAACCTTCAGGCATCCAAGTAAGAGAAGTGTTTCCTCATGTGATTTAGGTCAGGAGATAGGAGCTTACCTGTGTGTGTGTGTGGAGGGGGGGCATGCTCCCCGGGAGCCCTGTGGGTAGGCAGCGCACAGTGCTGCACCATTTTTCTGTCTTCCTTCTCGGAGCATCCCATGGACATTAGGGGTTATTAGGCATCGGCCAGTGACCCCCACACCTGCCTGTGGCACCTGCCTTAAGACAGTCTATGGCTAGGAATTAAGGAAACACCCATGTGAGCTTGGCTGATCTAAGCCCCTGCAGAATGAGAGCTTTGGAAAACAGCATTAAATTGTCATGAGCCGATTTCCACAGTTTTGTAGAATAATGCTTTTTTATTAGCCTGAGCTAGTAAAAATAGTCTCCTTATGAAAAATGTATGTGATTAATAAAAGATGAGCATTTTTAATTCAGCTCTTGCTCTTCCCAGTCCTAATTACAATTATTTTTTGTATTCATGCAAAGATTTTTATTTCCAGAAAAGTAATCATGGTTTAGTCAGTTCAACATTGTTGAACAATGATACTGATCATTTTTTTTTTCATGATTGGTTTGCAAAGTACTTCATTAAAATGAGCTTTGCTCCAGGTTTCACCCAATGAATTGAATCTGTGAAAACAGAATGAATATGCCACCTCCTCATCACCTATTTTAAAGTCTCTCTGCATAGGATTTTTTTTCTGGAAGACATCAGTGTTTCCTCATTGTTAAAAAAAAGCAGGGAAACCCAGAAACCACCCCAGGACCAAAAGCACAGAAATCGCTTGTGCCGCCTTTTATACCAGCCTTACTTGTACTAAACACATAAAGAAAGCACGGCGTGGACAGAATAAATAGTCGGAGTTTAATAAAATGCCTCTGGATCATTATTTGACCATCTTTTTAGCACTGCAATTGCTTGGCAAGATGCAACCGTACTTTTTTTTAAAGCCCATCTTTTTATTAAGATACTATACATATATCATGCAATTCACCCATTTAAGTGTAAAATTCAGTATTTGTTAGCACATTCACAGAGTTACACAATCATCATCACCATCAATTTTTAAATATTTTTGTTAAGCCTAAAAGAAAACCCACACTCATTAGCAGTCACTCCCCACATGCTCTGGGCAGCCTTTAATCGACTTTCTGGCCCTATAGATTACATATCCTGGACATTGCATGTAAGTGGAATTGTACAGTATGTGATCTTTTGTGAATCGCTTCTTTCACTTGGCATAAAATTTTTAAGGTTCATCCATGTTAGCATGTCCTTCGTTCCTTTGAGTGGCTGAGTATTATCCCTTTGTATGGCCACACCACATTTTATTTCTCCATTCATCGCTGACGGACATTTTAGCTGTTTCCACTTTGGGTTATTATTAATAATGCTGTTGTAAGCATTAATGCACAAGACTTTGTATGGGTGTCTGTTTTCATTTCTCTTGGGTGTGTCCCCTGAGGGAATTGTTAGATCGTATTGTAACTCCCTGCTTAATATTTTGAAGACTTGCCAAGCCGTTTTCCAAGGTGGCTGTACGTCTTTGCATCCCTCCCAGCGGTGAATGACTGTTGGATTTTCCCACCTCCTCACCCAGACTTGGTCTTACTGGTCGTCTGTCTCACTGCGCTGTGTGCTTATCTCTGTGCCAGTGTCACGATCACTCCTGTACTGTCGTCGCTCTGCATTAAGTAGTGAAATGGAGCACTGCAAACCCTCCCACTTTGCTCTCATTTTCAAGGCTGTTTAGCTAGTCTGGATCTTTGGGTTTTCTGTGTGCAGCTCATTACATGTCAATTTCCACAAAGAAGTCAGCTGGGATTCTGACAGCAGTTGTATTCAATCTTTAGATCAGTCTGGGAGGGTTGTCATCTTAACATTACTAAGTCTTTCTATCTAGGATCGTGGCATGTCTCCTCTTTGATTTAAACCTTCTTTAATTTCGTTCAACAATTTTTGTGGTTCTCTAGAGTATCAGTTTGCACTTTTTAAAAAAAAAATATTTCTATTTCATTTTTTTTTACTGCTATTATAAATAGGGTGTTTTCTTAATTTCATTTGCAAGTTGCTCCTTGCTATTGTCTAGACACGCAGTTGATTTTTGTTTCCTAATCTCTTATCCCGAAACCTTGCCAAACTCCTGTACTATTTGTAATAGTTTTTATGTGGATTCTTTAGGATTTTGTATATACAAGGTTATGACATCTGTATATAGATATAGTTTTACTTTATCTTTTCCACTTTTGATGTCTTTTGTTTGTTTCATTTTCTTGACTAATTGCCCTAGCTAGAAAATTAATTTCTTTCAACACTGTTTTATAGTTTTCAGAGTACAAACTATATGCTGCTTTTGTTACATTTGCCTTCCGTATTTTATTCTTTTTAATGCTATTGCATATTGAACTGTTGGCTTAATTTAATTTGTGTATTAGTCATTCCCTGTGCATAGAAACACAACTGATTTTTTTGTATATTCTTTTTATCTCCTGCAAGCTTGCCGCGTTATTGAACTCTTTTCTTAGTTCTAAGAGGTTTTTTTTAAATGAATTTCTTAGCGTTTTCTAAATACAAGATCATGCCATCTGCAAAGAGCATAGCTTCATTCCTTCCTTTTGAATCTGAATGCCTTACATTTCATTTTCGTGCCTAATTGCCTTGGCTGAAACCTCCAGTACAATGTTAAAAAGAAGCTGTCAGAGGAAACATCTGTGTCTTTTATGACATTAGAAAGAAACATTCAGTGCTTTACCATCACATTGGTGTTAGCAATGGAATGTTTGTAGATGATATTTTCAGGCTGAGGAAACTCACTTACATTTATTTTTTAAAGACTTTTATTATGATAGGGTATTGAATTTCACAAAGTATTTTCTGAGTCTATTGAGATGATCTGAGTCACTGACCTTTATTCTGCTGATACAGTGTGCTATGCTAATTGGTTTCCAGATGTGAAAATGACTTTTTAGTGCTGAGATAAGTCCCACTTGACTATGGCGCAGAGTCTTTGCCACGTGTCGCTTTATTAGTTGACTAGTATTCTGTTGAAGAGTTTTGTGTTTATATTGATGAGACACTGTAGAGTTTTTACCTTTATTTTAGACAGCACGTCCCTGGGCCTAGCGATTGGAATATCAAAGGGAAGTTGTCAGGATTTACTGCAAACAAAGAGTATTTCTCACTAAACTGTGAAAGAAAAAGGTAAAACAGAACTTCTCAATATTATTTACCGGAAATGGAGAGTTACGAGGTGACATAAAAAGGTGAGGATGTAACAGCGGTAAACAAATTTCGCTTTAAATTTGGAAACGGGGAGAGAGACAGAGCCACGTTTCTAGACGACAGAAGGTGTGAGAATTAGAGGTGCACATTCTGCTAATAACAGCCTGGGAAAGGCTCAGACCATCCTGGGATCTGTGCGTATGTGGGTCACGTGACCAAGGGGAGTCAGGGCTGCAGATGGAATTAAGGATGATAATCCGCTGACTTTACAGTAGGAAGATTATTCTGGATAATCCAGTGGGCCCAATGTAATATTCATAAAAGACTTTATATAATAACTGAAAGAGGGAGCAGAGAAGCCAGAGAGATTTAAGGTGCTGTGGTTCCGGCTTTGGAGCTGGAGGAAGGGGCTGCCAGCCAACGAATGTTGCACCTCTGGAGCCCTGGGAAGGAACCAGCCTTGCTAGCACCTTGATGTTAGCCACAAAATGCCCCTTTCGGATTTCTGAGCTCCACCGCTGTAAGATGACAGCTGTGTGCTTTTTAAACCCCCAAGTGTGTGATAATTTGTCACAGCAGTGAGAAGGCTGATGGAGCAGGCACACTGGGGACATCGCAGGGACTCGGGTTTAGGCAGTTTGCTCTAACTGGCCGTGGGCAGAGTTGGGTCAGGCCTATAGACCACAGGGTCAGCTTCTGTGGCCCGCGGGCCGCCCCTGGTTTCATGAAGCCCATGTGCTGAAAATGGGCTTTCCATTCTATATGGATATGCAAATGCTGATATAACATCTTAATTTGGTTTTTTGGCCCCAAAGCCTAAAATATTTACTAGTCGGCCATTTACAGAAAAGGTTTGCTGATGCTTGATCTAAAACAAACAAACAGAAACTATAACAAAACAAGAATTATGCATCCCTGTGGGTTCTTTGCATTTTTAACTGGTGGCAGAGCCACACAGAAAAGGAGGCCTTTCCACATGTATAATAATTCCAAGCTTTTCTTCCCCATCCTACCCCGAGACACTTACGTGTGAAAAAGATGATATACTGTAATTTTAATAATAGATTTTTTGAAGAAGAATGACCTAGAAACCACAGCCTGTCTTGACCCTGGCGCACGCGATTACAGAACCCCTCAGCGGGGGCCATTCAGCCATGAAGGTGGGGACAGATTTTGCACTCAGAATTTGCTTTGTGCTTCTCCAATACTTCATCCAATTTTCAGCAGCAGAGATGAGTAATGACCCACCCAACCTGTTTACTCCATTGGGGAAGAGTGATGGCCATGTGCATTGATTTTCCTTCCTCCGTCCCCTCCGTCCCCGCCACCGGACACTTGAGGGAAAATGATCATGTTTTTCTTTGACCCTGCTGTGCTCGACAGGAAGGAAACAGGGACATGCCATTAAGTTCCAGAAATAGGAAATACGTTCGGGCACCCGTTCACAGCACTAGGTTTCGGGGGAAACCTGGGAATTCTCTACTAACAAGGTGCTTTTCAAAACAAGCATCTTATGTATTTGCAGAACATTGGAAAGAGTGCTTGCTCCTGGCATAGAAATAACGTTTTGTGTGACTTGGAGTTTGTTCAAAGAAACAAATCTTCATGTGTCTTTTCTATTACCTGTTTTTAATCTTGGTGTGCCCTTTCTACTACCTGTTTTTAATCAACTTTAGGGAGTGTAATTTACATACAATAAATGCACCCATGTTAAGGACGGTTGCATGAGTTTTCCCGCAGCTGGGACTCGTGGTGCAGGGGCCCCCACTGAATCCCTGAACCCCCCCTTTCCTTCTCCCCTCTCCTGACCCCACTGTAGATTGTGAACTGTCACACTTCTGAGAGAACACAGGGACCAACGATAACAGAGAAGCCCCCAAAGCAATAGACGGCGCTTGATTTCTCTGCCGGCCAGGCAGTGGGAACTCCAAGCCTTGATTTAATAGCTTGAGTTCGAATTTAATAAAGCCTCAGCCAGCTGCATCAAACCGCCCAGGATTTCTGACAAGTTACTGATAAGCGTGGATAAAGCCATCGTACTAATTCACTTCCAGTACCTCCCATTGAAGACTGACACACAATGCACAGTCCGTCTGCTAGATACCAGAGACATAAACTAATAGATCAGATCTGGTCATCTGTCTCTTAAGGAAAGAGTAACAGCCGTATTCTAGAAATGGAATGAAATGCATTCTACTACTTTAAAATGCATTTACTATTTGAAAAGAATTTGTGTGGATGAATGACAGATAGTAAGTTACAACAGCTCTGATCTATTATTACAAAGTCAATGTTCACCAGCGTCCAAGTCCTCAAAAAGAGATGAGGTAATTTCTATCGACAGAAAAAGCAAAGCCTTTTGAAGTATTTTTGGGTTTGGAAAAGAAACTGTTTATTTTCGACCCATTCCCTTCTGCATAGGCATCATTTCCTAAGCCCTACTGATTAGGATGATGTTGTGGGGTGCGCACAGAGCCCCCCACTGGCGTCTTTCCTAGGGACCGTGACACATGTTCTGGGTCTGTCCTCCCCCAAACTGACTGAGGGCTCTGCGAGGTGCAGACACCATGCGTTTACTTTCTCAAAGGCCCGTGGTCCATCTTCAAAGTGAGCGCATGTCAGGGCCTGAGTGGGGTGTGCTGACTGACGGACGAGGAGGCGCCCATCCAGAGGCCGAGCCCCAGGTGCTGGATCAGACACATCAAGCGAGAGTTTTTTCTTGCCACTTGCTCTTTGTGTGGCTTTGAGCAAGGTCTCAACTCACTAGGCCTCGTGTCCACGTTAGCAGAATGGATGTAAAAACATCAGTGATGATCTCCCTATTCAATCAAAGTAATAGTACAATAAATAGAAATAATCGTAACTTTGGTCCAAAACAAATAGTGACAGTGTCTAATTTAGACTTCCTCTGAATGATTATTCACCTTCAGTCATCCCTTCTCCCCAGAGATGGCGTTGGTTCCAGAAGAAATGACCCATCTACGTCCCCACCACGTGTCCCTCCAAACAGCACTTTCTTCCTCTTTGGTTCTCCCGTGTACTCACCCACATCAGGCTCCCTATCAAGCTGCACCGCCTAATTTCCCCGACTCAGAGCCTCCTGGTCACCCAGGGATGCTCCCACGAGGTGAGCTCAGAGGACTGACTGGTTACGGAGTTGTTTTTCGAGCAAGCCCAGATCTGTGCTGGGTAAGAACTCAGGACTCTGGACTTAACGCAGCCAGCCTTGGGCCTTGGCCTCTGAGTACCTGTTGAAAATTCATGTTTTCTGCTGGCAGCTTTTAAGCTATTCCAGCAGGTGCCAACCCGCACTTAAGGATGGTGCAGGTATAGGAAAATGTTCACCAGGGAATCCAGTGTGAAATGCCAGCCACTCAAACAGCCTATCTTGGGAAGACTCCGGGCGCCTCTCTCTGAAGCAGAGTCCTCGGGCTCACGTGCCAAGGAGAAGAAATCTCCACAAGTCACAGCATAAATTAGAGGGCAGTGCCCTTCCAATAGAGAAATCAATTCCTCAAATGAAGACGGTGACCCCAGAAAATGACTTGAGTCCAGCGGTAATAACGGATCCCTGTGGAGTGAATTCTTTCCCGGGCTGGTCGATGAGGTTTCTGAATCGTTCAGCCTAATTAGCATAGCTAACTTAATGCCAAACACAGTTTTCTATTTCGAGATTTTTTTTCCATTGAGAATCTTTTTGGTGACCAGTGATATCGCTGAGACATTAGCATTTTTCTGGTTTTTATCTGGTTTATTTCCAGGATGTTGCTGTTATTAAGGCAGATAAAGTCGCAGAAAAATGGCTAGACTAATACACAGGAAAACTACATCTATTCTACATCTACATTTGTGCCGATTCCATAGCTATCTACACCTCAGTCTATCTTCTATATCTCTATCACATCCATGTATACATCTATTCTGTATCTACATATATAACTACCCTTTATCTGTTCGATATTTAAATTTATATCTGTCCATTTATATAAGTTTCTTTGTACTTCTGTTTTAGAAATCTTATGGCCTCAAATGTGAGCAAAAAATTTGGAGCCATATTAAACATATGTTCAAATGAGATTTGGTTGTAAAAGCAGTAACAGTATAAGTGCATCACTTCAAAAATTAGCTCCCACATTACAGTTGAGAAAATGGAGGCTTAAAAGGATTTGTGTCTCATCTGTGATCTGTCAGATAGCCAGCGATGCATCTGGAAAGTCACTGAACTACACACACACTGCCTCTCAAAAAAGGTCACGTGTGTGGGAAATATAGGACATGAAGAAATACTGAGAACAAGGCACTATTACTTCAAAACCAATGTAAGAAACAATCTCACTCTTTCTCCCCTCCATGTGCTAATAAAAAAAATATTTCCTAATGAATAATCTTATTAGACTTTTCAGATTTCTGAGTCTTACAACCTATTATTAAGTTTTCACTATATGCAGCTTAAAGTGACAGTGACATAGATGGTTGAACTCCAAATTGGTTGGCAGGGCAGGCCCAGGTCACGGAGCTGCTGCTCTTGGCCGTCTGCTTTGCAGAGTCAGGGGAGCAATGTCATTGGGGCCAAGACAGCGACAAGACAGAGGACTGGCCAGACACAGACATAGGGTGGCGCGTTGTGGGGACGAGCCATGGCCCTGAGGTGAGCGCATCTGATGGGCCAAACCAAAGTGGTGAGCCAGGGTGCAGCGAGCGAGGAGGTGGGCATCATAGGGAATGTGGAAAGTACAGATACGCAGCGGGGAGGCCATCAAAAGTGACAGCCATTCCTATACTGAGGCAACCATTTTAGATTCTGGCGCAGATCTTTCTGGTCTTTGGTTCTTTGCAAAAATGCATTTTGGAGCCAAGAAAATAATCACGTTGTGAATTTTGATTTGTAAGAGTCTCATTACTCATTTACATCAGGTGCATCTTTCTCCATCAGTAAATATTTCAATGATGTCATTTTTAATGGCTGACTAGTATGATAGTACATGGATTAACTACGTGTTGTATAATGCAGAAACCGTGAACTCAGAAACTGCCAGGGTGCACAGACAGGTGGAGAAGTGATTGAAGTGATTGACTGTGCAGATCAATGAGGGGCGGTGGGAACTGCGGCAAACAGAAAAATGCTTACACCGTCCGAGTGAGTGTCTAGCAGCAGCAAAGTTTCTCGTGTTAGAATGCAGTGCTGACAAATGTTCTGTTCTTTCAAGGCAAGTCAGCACCCCAGAGCTTATTTTAAGAGCCTATTTATAAATGTTGAGAAATAATGGAAGTTTTATTTAAATCGCCAAGTCGGGAACATGTCTGGAGGCTAGATTGTCCTCATGACTTCCGGTTTGCAACCTCCGTCCAGATTTAATCCAACCATAATTTTTAGACGGTAGATTGTTCCAAATTTTCATTATTTCAAGCAATGTAGAAATAAGTTACATTTGAATTGAAATATGTTCAATATGTAACTAAAACCTTAAGGTTACTATAAAAAATAAGACAGCTGGATTAAAGATTATACATTTTAAGGGCTTTTGATGTATATTGAAAAAGTGTCCTATAAAAAGTTTGTACTAATACAAACTAATCTCCCCAACAGCTTGTACTAATGCATAGTTTGTACTAAATACAATCTTCCAACTTTGGGTTATTAGCTTTTAGTGCATATAATGTTATATATGATTAAAAGCATTATCAGCATAGATGGTATATTTAATGTGTTTTGTTATCAGAAAATTTGAAGTTTATTTTTGAATTCTATTTCTTCTTGGGTAAATTTTCTATGTGTACCCTTTGCTTTTTTTTCTTTTTCATTTGTTAAGGTTCTTTATATATTAAAGACATCAGCCAAGAGTTTATATTCTACACCATATTTGAAAACACATAAAATTCCATATTAACACAGATTTGGTATTTAACCATATGGACATAATATTTCGTACAATGACTTTCATTGTAAATGTTTCAAGATTTGAAACATGTGCAATTCCATTCCAAAATTCAAGTGCAGTATTTGAGAATTGGGCCATCTGCATATGATCAGAGATGTTCTTATTTACATACGATCTTGCAGCTTGTGCAAGGTGAATATATCACGTCTCCACAATAAGAAACAAGATTTGATGCATGAAAACAAAGCACCAGGAAAGTCAAAATCAGGTTACAATTGTATGTACTGCCATTTCTCCACCTTACATTCTAGTAATATCTAATTAAATTTGATGGAACCCATAGGCACAAAGAATTGAGACCAGCCTCTGACACAGTCACCACCATGTGCGTGTTTGATCATTCATGGTTTGCTTTTATACTCTGCTCTTTCCCACTTCCACTCCTTTACTCACACAGTTATCTCTCCTTGGGATGTCTTTCCCGTTCTTTTGGCCAGGCATCCTTCATGACCCAGCTGGGTCATCGGCTCCTTCAGGAAGCTTTCTGTCAAGGCCAAGCTGAGCTAAGCACCCCTCCACCAAGCCCCACCACACCCTTTGTATGAGTCTGTTGTACGAGGTCAGACATTAAGTTCGTGAACTCATCCTAGAAAAAGTGCTGCGTACCTCACTGCTGAATATCACTATGGTCCCCTTGGAAGTCCTCCCCTTGGGAAGCTGTGCACCGACACCAGTGCCTAGTTCACCCCTTCAAAGCAATTTTGGAACTCTTTTTCTGGAATGGCCACCAGAGCTGTCGTCGTATTATCCTTGATGTCCTGAATGTCATTCACATGTCTTCCTTTCCATATTTCCTTTGTCTTCAGATAAAAAAAGAAGTCACTGGGGGCCAGATCAGGCGAGTAGGGAGGGTGTTCCAATACAGTTGTTTCCAGGCTAAAAACTCCCTCACAGACAGTGCCATGTGAGTTGGTGCATTGTCGTGATGCAAGAGCCATGAATTGTTAGTGAAAAGTTCACGTGGTCTAACTTTTTCAAGCAGCCTTTTCAGCACTTCCAAATAGTAAACTTGGTTCACTGTTTGTCCAGTTGGTACAAATTCATAATGAATAACCCCTCTGATATCAGAAAAGGGTAGCAACATCATTGCAACAAGTCCACGAACTTAATTGTCAGACCTCATATGCATCTAATTATTTAGTATCTATATTAGTTTTTCACTTAAAATATAAGCTTCTTAGGAATGGAAATGGGTCTCATTTATTCCTGAATTCCCAGTACCCATCACAGTCCATGGAACATAATAAATATTTGGATTAAACTGAGGGATTCATTAAGACCATTTTTAAAAGCCCTTTCAGCTCTGCTATTTTATTCTACCTACTGGGTAAATGATCAAAGAAGGACCCATTATTCTTAATTTAAGATGTGTGAAATGTCAGACTTTTTGCTCAAGCTCTATTCACAGTACAGTCAGTAAAAATTTCTTATGATTTATGGAATCTGCTTAGCCCCGTGTGGACATAATCCATCACTGCAAGCCCTGGGCGCTGTAATCCTCCATCAGATTTGGTCCTCGCGCCACTGTGAATGCACCAAAATCATTCTAGAGTCTGTCACCCCTACAGTAGCCTCTGGCTGAGGCACAGAAATTCTATTCCTGGATCATATTGACTAAAATATATGCCTGTGTTTGTGAGAGTGGGCTTGGAAAGGCGCTAGGAAGAGACCTTCTAGAAGAGTCAGCATTTATCAGCAGCTGCCCCACACACTGTGAAATCTCAGTAAAGGAACCCTCCCTGTGCACATGTGACTTGCTTTAAGTGGCATTTGTCTTCTGTCTTGTAGTTGCTTTCCTTGAGCAAGCGACCTCCAAGGTCCTTGCAGCAGGAGAGCGACAGGTGGAGAAGGCACACCGGCCTTACGTCCCTTTTCCCAGAGGTGATGCATGTCACCTGCCCTCCCAGGACAAGTCACAAGCCCCAGCTTAGCTGTGAGAAAAGCCAGGAAACAGAGAGGAGGCGCGTTGCTTTTTGTAGGGCGCTCCCGTCTCCCTCACGTGCCCCTTGATATTTGAGATGTCCTCCGGTGCATCCTAACAGCTCATTGGGAATAACCCATGTTTGGAGAATTCCCTTTTCAATCTTGTGGATGCTAGAATCTAGAATCTGGGAACTTCAATTCCCTGATTGCATGTGCAGCAGCCTCTGGCTTCAAACACAGAAAATTGGTGGGCCCCAAGCTGCTGCATTAAGTTCATTACTTTCAGCAGACTACGCCAAGAAGGACACCCATGTGAGGAAATAGATTCAGACAGAGCTGGTGGTGGTCCCCTCTGTTAGCTTGTTCCGGGGCTGCCGCCTGGATCTGACATTCTAATACGCTTTTCATGGCTGTTCCCCCGTGTGTGGGGCCAGTCGCTCTGCCCGTGGCCTCCCTGTCCCAGAAGACAAATCAGTTAAGCACAAGGCCTCCTGCCGGGTCTTGTCTTCTGTCTTATCCTGACAACTGGTGTCCCATTAGCACACTCAGAAAGGCCTCACCCCAACATGCTTCTCCAGCTGTTTGGGTCATTGTATGTCAAACAAGATAAATTCTGCCTTCAAGCAGCCCAGTAGTTAAATGCCAGAGACTGTGAAGCCGTCTTTGGTCATTGACGGCTCTCAGGGGAAGTCTTGCTGGGACTCCCCGGTGGACAGACGTCCCCAATCCCCACTGGCCCAGGAAGTCTTGCTTCTCCTGTGATACTCCAGGCCCCAGGTGAGGTGACACAGACCCATGGGTCCAGGGGGTGCCTTGCAGTGGCCCACACCCCATCAATGTTGGGGTGAACTGTGCTGCTATTAAAAGAAGCCTCCTCTCAGTTCCCTATTCTAAATCCTCTACTTTGGGTTCCTTTTTATGTTCCATTGAATCCATTTTCTTCCTTTTGTAAACTTCAGTCAGATGCACACATGGCCATGCGCACGTACACACACACGGCAGGAACTGTGTCTGTGATTCGCCGCTGTGTTTCCTTGGCTCCCCACAAAGTGATGGGTGCCTAGAATGAATTCAGTGATCAGTGAGCCCGTCAGTGGCATCCCCTATGAAAAGAAGACAGATGTGTTATTTGGGTGTTGTTTTCACATCTTCGATAGTAATTCAAAACACCCATTAAGGGATTCTGCTGGGGAGCCAGTGCCCAGCTCCCAGCTAAACCCCGCCAATGTGGGAACCCCTTGGTGTGTCTGCCGTCCGTAACTTACAGGGGTCTTGTGCACATGACCCAAATTACGATTTCTCGACGGTCCAGAGGCTGCACACCTGATCAATAGAGAAGATATCCAAGGGGCCATGAAGAGGGTTTTTTCAGAGTCCAATTTCCTAGGCATGGTCCTTATTCTTCCTATGGTTACTTCCTGCGTGGCCTTAAAGGATTTTCTCTCCCTGTTTCTTGGGTGACTCACACATAGGAGAGCGATGATGACATTTACGTTTCATTGCGGGTGGTAATTAGATGAGCTGCCTCGTGTGAAGTGCTTAGAAGAATGCCTAGTGTACATCAAGGATGAGGGTAGACATCAGCTATTACTATTATTATGGTTATCGTGGCGCTCTCTCTGGTCCAGACGTGGCATGTACTGAAGGGAAGGCTGCAGTTGTCACTTCACAGCTCTCAGCTATTTCTGAGGTCCCATGAGACTTGAATTGAATCCTGACCATAGCAATTCCAGGACCACTATTGCAGGATAATTTTTTTTAATTGTTTTAAAAAAGTCCAACAAGATGAGAATGGAAATATGTATTTTGATACAAATGATTTAATTGTCAAATAGTGTGTTTAATAGTATAGGGATATGCTCAGAATATATTGAATTCATAAAGCAGGAAAGGAGGACATTTTATAAAGCAGTAAAATAAAGCATGTTACTTTTTAAATGCATGCATATTTATATCAGCTTATGTCTGACTTTTTAAAAGGAGAATGTAGATGCAATAGGACTAGTTAAACAGACATTAATTATATTGAATAAAAATAGCAATGGCATGTTTCTTTCTGTCTCGTGGAAGAACCGGATAATTTTACTCTTTCTGCTTTCTTCGCCAATAATAGTCGCCTGATCTGCCTGCCACACGTAGGGCACCCTTCTTTCTCTCCATGTGGTGGTGAAATTGAATATAGTTAAACCTAAAGTTCTCTGTGACGAGCAGCTCTGCTCTGATCATGGCATTCCACTGACTCCTGGTGTTAGTCTAATGTGATGCTCTCAAGCTAAATATAGCATCACCAGAACAGTTTGGGCACGAGACTGCAGAGTGCGCTTACAGAGCAGCATGACTTTGGCCTCGAGGACTTCGTTTCCAGCTCTCCAAAAATACCCACCGCTTCCTACCTGCAGGCTTATTTTGATAAACCAGGCATTAGTCAGTCAGGTCCTTTGCATCTGTAAACCCTCACACTGGCTAGCCACGTCCGAAAGGTCCATCATCTATGAACACTGCCAAGCACAGTGGACGCCATTATCTGTGAGCCCCTCTTTCTCAGGGGGAATCTGAACTCATGAAATTGATGTTGGATTCCGAATAAGTTACCAGCTTGGTAAAGACACTGAGCAAGTCGTAAAATGCAGCCAGGGCCTCGCCACTCAGGGCAGCACAAAGGGATCCCCACATTGGGGGGAGGTTCAGCTGGGGGCAGGGCACCTACTTCTCCAACAGAGTTCCTTCATGAGTGTTTTGAATTATTATCTACAATGTTGTGAAAACACCAACATCTTGGCTGTCCTTTCCTGGTGACTTTTTTTTGGTGGTGATGGTTGACGGAGGAGGTGGGCCGCTATGAAGCACTCTTATTTAAAAAAGAAAATAAAATGAGTCACTGTTTTCCCTGTACAAGTGTTGGTTGCAAACATAACACTGAACATGCCAAACAATTCAGGTGGGTCAGTCCGGCTTCTGTGGCCTCTTCAGATGCCCTCAGACAGCCTCAGGGAAGCAGCCTGTAGAGTTTTAATATACTGTCTCTGTGTTCTCACCCTCAGTGGATTTCCAAATTAGAGAAAGACGTTCTTTTTCTCCCATACTATGAACTTACGGCTTCACGACAAGCCGACATTTTAATGTGTTTCCTGGGCTGATGAAAGACATAGCCGCCGCCCAGGTGAGTTCTGAGGAGGCGATCTCCTTCCGTTTCTGTGAAGTCAGAAGTCTCGTTAGGAGCTCCAGCATGTTTGAAAGAGGCTGGGCAGTGAACTGAGACTTGCCTTTAGAAGGCCTCATTATTACAGTCAAGCCAGTTACTCCCCTTGGTAGCAGGGTCCTGTGCAGTGTGTCCTGGATCTCCAGCAATGAGATCTTTTCATTTCTTTTGGGAGTTTATTGATGGAATGGAATTTGCCAAAATTTGCATCTGTGCTGCCTGCCGAATATGTAGATAGACGAGCACATTCCAGCTTGTATTTAAGCGGGTTATAAGTATTTCTTTGTCTTAAGTCTCCTGCAGGTTCACTAAAAGACGATTTGAAACTCCATTTTGCAAAGCAAAGTACTGAAGAGATGGGGGTGGGGTGGGGACAATATTTTGTCGTTGTGATTGGACACACCACTTGATGTGCTGCAGAGAGCATGGTCCTTGGTGAGGACTGACAGAATCAGCACCACAGGTCAGGGACGTCTGTTATCCAGTTCTTCCCCCCCCTCCCCATCTGCTCACAGGCCGTTTTAGTGTCAACCTCTGAATTAAGATTTGGAACGTGAGTCAGTTTATAGAGCAATCAAGGGGACCGTATGTACCATAATGTGTCTCCCATCGTGAGGTTTGCCAAGCGAATTGAGTAGCCGCTGTCTTCACTGAGCATTGGTGTCTTCTGGGGAGAGAAGAAAACGTGGTTGATTTACACGTGCTTGCCTGTCTCATCCAGGACTTGTGCGTTTCTGTCTCCATTTGTGGGTTCCTGTAGATTCGGTCTCTGTATGTGGGTCACACCCCCTTCTCCAGCATGCCCAACCCCAGATTCCTCCCTCTGTATTGTCCAGGAAGCTCTGTTTGGGTTACTTCCCTCTCTAATCCATTTGTATGTGTCTGTCGTTCAAATAACAGTTTTCTCACATTTTTCCGTCAAGTGTGCGTCATGTTGGTATCGTATTCATTCTCATTTTCATGATCTGAACTTGGCCACAGCATTTGCAATGCTAAAAATTAAATTAGCACTCTCTCTGTACACAGCACAGCAGCTGCTAATCCACAGGCAAATCAAAGACGACCATTAGCGCTGACAACAGTGCGTGCACTCATGTGGCATGGGGGCGGGGTGTGGGGTGTTGCATGTTTCCCGGGCTTAGTGCCTCATGGTCCCAACATGGCTGCCTCATGTCCTCCAAAGCAGCATGCAGTGCAAGAGGGAATATGATGGCGGCAAAAGGGTCTTTGTGTGATTATTTTCTAGTTATTAAGGAGACAAATGTTTCCCAGTGCCCCAAGCATACTTCCCCTCCTGTCTCATTGGCTGTAAATGGGTCACATGCACCTGTCTAGGCCAATCACAGACAAAGGAGTGCCTGGTTGTCATGACAAGCTTAGACTAGACTCGATTCACCTCCTGCTGCTGGGAACCCAGCATCCTGACCAAATCAGGGTCCCAGCAGCAGGAAAAAGGGAGAAAGTGGCTGTTAAGGGCAATAAATAGTGACAGCCACGAAAGCCAATAGACTTAAGAACAGAAATTAAAGTGGGAGAGAGGAAAAAGTAGGAAAATATCTTTTGAAAAATTTGTATTATATCTTTTTTATTTTTAAATAAACATAAATCAAGTTCACGGTTGGCTTTGCTCTCAAGGAGAAAGCACATTGCAGTTAAGAACTGCCTTTCAAACGACATCCTGTTTTTCCTGGAGGTTGATCTTCCTCAAAGTATAAACCAGAGTCCTGAGCTCTTTGTCTCTGTCAGACATGCCCACCCTAAAAGCACAATTCCCTTAGAAGAAGAAGGTATTTTTTTCAGTTGGATAATAGAAATATTTTTGGCAAATGCAGAGACAGAATTCTTGAAGGTCACCCAGGAAATCTGAAACCCTTCAAAGTGACTGAAGGAGAAATTACCTCATTTAACCTTTTAAACCATGGTAAAAATGGTTATTTCATTGTCACCTCCTTTG
>NW_017732634.1:121786-123976 GCF_001890085.2 Hipposideros armiger
CCCTGCTGCTCAGAGCTGGTGTCCCAAGTGCCACTTAACCAATGTGCCACTTGGTCAGCCCTCACTCACATTTTAAAAAGGGTGAGGAAAGGAGATTTCTGGGGTGACTAAGGTTGGTACCATCCCAGTCTGAGAGTTGCTCATGTGTCCGGCAAGGTGAACATTGGGAGAAAGGCACACTGCAGAAGTCACACCAGCCTTGGAAGCTATTTCCAGAGGTGCTAATATTCTTTAAAGTAAGGCATTCTGGGAATTTGAGAAGGTGATGGTACACCTGGGATTTCTAACAGGATTTGATGACTCAGAGTGACAGGAGTGCCCCATGCCACAATCGCCCACTCATGGAGATATTTAGAGAAGGAGGTAAGGGGGCCACTTAGTGACTTTAGATGGTGAGGTCATGGTGCCTGTTTCAGCTGGAACTTCATAAAGGGAATTCCCCGACCTGTTCTAGCCCTGTAATGAATGTCTGGCTATAGGGCCAAGAAGACAGCACGAGTGTGACAGTGAATCCCAAAGCACTGTGCATTTTCAGAAAAAGAGGTGCCATGTTTGAACACTTGTGCCCTCACCCTCGGCTTTAAGGAGAAAAAAGGGAAGAATTTCTTAACCAACTATTGTTAACCTAATACTGAAAAAAATCACCAATTTAAACAGTATCAAACCCAAATTTGAGGCAGTTCAAATAGCTTATATCATTTTTAGTAAAAGCTCTGTCTCTATGAGTCTGTCCCCAGATTCTCTGTATCCATGGGAATCAGCACCTCCCTTTGGAGAGTGGGGGTACTAGCCTCGCATTGTTTTCCTGATCCAGAAAGAACCCCACGTAACAATGTGACAGGGGCAGTAGAACCAGCACCCATGTACACAGGGTAGAGCCGGGCTAAAGCATTCGGAACACTGTTGATTATTCCTGGGTGCCCCTTTCGTTGTATTCTCCCTTTTTACCCTTGATATAACCACTGTCCTAAATTTGGTCTTAATCGTCACCTGGGCCTCCTTAAACTAGGCGTTTGGGATGCTGCTGACCCACTGGCATGAATACACCATGTACGAGCCCCCGTGAGGTCATCCATAAAGGAGAGGTTTCACGCTGGGACTCAGCTCTCAGACCTCGTGGGTGCTAGTCTTTCATAAAGAGACAGCCTATCTCATTTCCTTTCACATGACTCCATCTAATAAATCATTGGCCACCAGGAGCACTGACAAATTAAGAGACTTAAAAAAATGAANCTTATTAAATCTGATTATTTAATGACAAGTCATATGTCACAGTCATTAAAAATGTTTCAGGCATCCGTTTCAAATTGGAAAAACAGCCAACATTGTAAATTTGGTCACATAACAACTATATACTAAAAAACAAGTGTGCACAGTTCGTGTATTATGGAAACACATCTGTGTGTCACGCATGTGCGCTGCGAGTGGGCTGCCCTGTGAGTCATTCCCTGTGAGTGGTCGTCGAGTCCAATTGGATTCAGGCCGACAGATTTACGGCTGAATCCCTGACGTGGTTCATAAGTGAATGACCATCAGACTCATTTGGGTGTTTCCACCATAGACGGGCCCTACGTCACGGAGGCACTCCACAGTGAGGCATGTTTAGTGCTCGTGAGGGAAAAATGGGACTCTGTGTGAGTCACAGTCTGAGGGTGAATATAAATCAACATGAAATAATCACAGCTGTGAAGAGCACCGTTTTCCCATTGAATTATAAGGAGCAGGCAGATAAGAGGGCAGATCCGCGTGAGGAGACAAAGCCAGCAGGCTCGTTTTCACACCAGTGACGTTCTGTCCTTTCACACGTCGTTCCAGTTTTCTTGTAAATATACTGACTGATGTGAAATACAATCACTTTAGAAAAATCAGAACTTGCAGATTATTTTAGAAAGAAATAAAATGTAAAGTCACCAGTATCCTACCACCAAGAGGCTAAAACAGTTGATATTTTGGCAACTTTTCGCAAACACATAAACCTAAATATACAGCGTGATATAGGTTTATTATTTTCCAATAACAATGCTTTTACTTTGTAAGTAAATTCAATTTCAAATGACATATCCAAGGTACAGAAACATGAAATTTCAACCCAGATTTAACATGGCAAAGGCAGGAGTCAGACGTTGCTTCCCTGGTTTACTACTGATGGAGTTTATGGAGTGGTGTCGTGCCAGACCTGCCTCTGGGGGC
>NW_017732634.1:126093-129657 GCF_001890085.2 Hipposideros armiger
TCCTCACTTGTAAAACGATAAAACCAAAGGCTCCTGGGGCTCAGTGCGATAAAATATCTGAGGGGCCCAGAGCAGTGCCCACCAGACAGTTACTGTTTGGAAAGCTCCACTGTTACTTGATTTGGAAATATTTTTAAGTATCCCTGTGAACCCAAGATCAGCACTAGCAATGGGCAGCTCTACCTGCGTGAGTCTCTAGAGAAGAGAGCTGAGAATTTTACGGGACATGTCTGTCATTTTCCCCTTTCACTTGAGCATCCTCAATGGGCCAAGGATTGGGTGCAAAGTAAAGATACCTAAAGTACTGGCCTGACCCAAATAAGTACTTTGCAGAGGTTTGGGAGTATCTTTCAATGTCCTGCTTTCTTCCCAGGACTCACACTCTAAAATTGTCCTCAAGGTGGCAACAGTAGCCCACTGACCCCAAACCAGCCTGTTCTCCAGAAGCCCCATCCTCCTTGAAGCAGCACAAAAGGACCACTCCACAGTTCCGGGGGTAGTCAGACGCGGTCTCAGAGGTGCAGCCCAGAGACACGTGGGACTGGTTCCCTCTGAGGTGCTGAGGGAGGCCGCTTTTCTGTCTTTTCCGGTGTCTAGAAGCCCCGGAGGGGCAGCTCCCCATCCCCAAGCCCTGACTCCACCTTCCTCCCCTGCACACTGGCTCCCCTCTGTCCAGACCCTGGGACAAGGAATAGGAGCAAAGCTGAGGACACAGCCTATGACACTGGCCTCTCAAAGACATGGCGGAGCTGGGAAAAGTTAGGATTGATGAGCCAGTCAGGTCAGTTGCATCCCTGATGCTCCTGGGCTGCTCAGGTGCTCAAACAAAGGTGTAGTTGTGACTGCTAAGGAGTCTGCACTCTAGATAGAAAAACCGTGTCACATAGAAGTTAAAAAAATGCACAACACATGCCCGTCATTCCCCCCCTCTGTGACTCCACTGTAGAAAGTCAGCCCCACCCTCCGCTCTGAAGGAACCTCCCTGCTCTTCTTACACTGTGACCTCATCTCCTTGTCGCGGGTGATTGGTCCAGACGTAAACACCTGACCTAAGCCAGGCCAATCGGATTCTCCATGAAACTCTATCCATCAGTGACCTAGGCTTCCTTTGTACCAAGGAACCCCAACGCCATGGGGCAGCAGAGAAACCAGACCAGGAAAAGGGGGGGACAGCGTGAACAAGACTGCAGAACAATGACAGTGATAACTGGGAGCCCTTTAGCACGTGCTGTGCCCCCGACTCTGTCCCGAGCACTTTCAGTCTGGATATAGTTAATCCGCACAACAGCCTGTGAAGCAGGGATTGTGATAGCCATGTTACAAACCAGGGAACTTCGGCCCAGTTTGGAAATGAAACCGTCGGGAGAGAGAACGAGTCACAGGAAGCCATTAGGCCCCAGAGACAGAGAACGATTGGTTAGCTGCTCCCCACCGCAGGCGTCAGTGGGATCAAATGGATGAAATGGTGCAATGCCCCCTGCTCTGCTGCCTGCTTGTCGCATAAGGCAGCGCCTCGCTCCCTCCCATCGCCCCGGTCCATGAGGCTTGCTGGGGGCTCCAAGCTGCTCTCGGAAAGCCGTGCCACTGGCCACTGGGGGGGACCGGGCTCCGCGAAACGAGATCGGGCTGGTTTTCCTTCTGACTCCTGGAGGTCCTCCGGGAAGATCAAGGGGAGTCCTTCACACCCTCAGCTTCAGCACCCCCACGGGGCGCACCCTTCCCGCTGTCCAGGCCCCCTCCCTGTGCCATTGAATCCACAAATGCCAAGCCTCACTGTGTCTGCCACGTCGCCACCTGAGCCTTCAGTGCACACACGGCTCATTCACAAGGCTCTGACCACCACCACCTCTCTTCTTAGAAACCGGTGTAATGTCACCCAAACACGGTGTCATGAAGTTGTCACTTGAATTAACTGTGATCCTCGGGCTCCAAAGGTTGAGAAATCTGGCTGCTAAAGGCATCTTCCTCTAACAGCTCCATAAAGCAGGCGACAGATTAATAGTTGCTTGTAAAACGGTCAGTTTGCCGGTCGCTGGATGTGGCAAAATGATGCCTGATGGTACCCAGCATCTTTTGCCGGGAAGGAGGAGGGATTTCTTGAGGACCGCATGGCTCCCCAAGTCCAGCTTGCTGACGAAGAAGCTGTGGGGCAAAGGGGCTGGCTCCTGCGGTTGGCAGTGAGCCCCCGGCCTGAGCCCCTGCGTCGTGTGACATCCATCCGCCCGGGGTGGGAGGCGCTGTCTGGGCACGCAGCCCCAGCCGGGAGAAAGCGGAGCCCTGCCTTCGTGGGGCTCACATTGACAGGGGGGAGACAGACGCTAAGGAAGTAGCATGCACACGTCACAGGAATGCAAATGCAGATGAAGCCAAAGGGGGAGCATCTTGTGGGTGGGGATTGCAGTTTCCCATAGACAGCTAGGAAACGCTTCCCTGCGAAGGTGACATCCGAACAGCTTGTGGTAGAAACACAGAAAAGCCCAATAATAAACATGATGATGATGATGACCATGACAATAGTGGCACTGACAGTAAACACCTGTACAGTACTTAGCATGTCCCAGGTACTGTCCTAACAGTTCACTGCACTCATTCTTTATTTACACATAAATAGACTAAGGAGCAAAGGATTAGAAGCTCGCCAAGGGTCACGCGGGCAGTAAGCTGTGCAGGGCGGCTCCAGCGCCCAAGCAGTGGGGCGCGGAGGCCAGAGGGCCTTCCTGTGATGCGTAGACAGAGGGTGCTTCTGTGTCTGGGTGCGTGTGGACGGGCTGCAGTGCCCTGAGCCCGCTTCCCATGGCTTCTGGGACTCGGGGAGGCACCTGCGCTTCTGGCTCCGCCTCAGCACATTAGTGATGATAACAAACCCACCTCACAAGGGTGGGGAAAGCTCATTAGCAGGAGCTACAGATACAAAGCTCTTAAGAACTTCCTGACACACAGTAGCTGCTCTATAAAAATGAATGTTAGCGTCACCGCTATGACCGTTACCTTTTAAATCATGGGTAAAATGGAGGGGAGAATACAGTCACCCTCAGTGGGGAGTTCAGGAAGCACATACCTGCCTTCTCTTTGGAGCCTTTCACAAGGACTCGCCTTCCACGGGTCTTTCTTTTTAGCCGACAGATAACATGGCCAGAGAGATTGCCCCTCTATTCCCAGCTATTGCCAGGGATCAAGGGTGTGCTGACAGGAGAGGGAAGGAGAATGAACCCCTGGGACTACCCCGGGGGAGGGCCCGTGGGGAGAGGCATGTGTCCTTGTGACGCCATCTCACAGGCAGGAGGACGTGGGGCTCGATGCTTAATGCGAAAGACAGCGTTAGCATTCTTGTAGTTAGGAGGCGTCACGAGTTCTCCGGCTCTAAAGTTCGCAGGACTGTCAGCTGTGCAGCTTCTAAGTGAAATGATTTGGTAAATGCCCACGGGGGGCCAGCCAAAAGAGAGAGAGCTGGAGAGACTCACTTTCACTGTGGCCGTTGTAGGACCAGGAAAATACTCCCATTCCACCTTCCCTGGTTTGCTCAGCAGCAGCCTCTGAACAAACAGTGGTGACCGAGGAACAAAC
>NW_017732634.1:131782-133669 GCF_001890085.2 Hipposideros armiger
CCAGACCCCCATCTGCAGAATGGGGCTAAGGAGACACTGACCGCCTGAGATTATTGTGATACGTGAACACAAGTAGAATATACGGAGGAGACACGGGAAAGAGGCCCTTGGAAAGCCTCCGTCCTTATGCTAAGTGCCTCTCTTTCCTGTTCCGAGTCACACACCACCTCCAAACGGCATCCCCGCAGAGGCAGGTAGGCCACTGCTCACAGCCTCAGGGCGGCCCGACCAGAAAGCGGACTCTGCTCTGTTCTGTCACCTGTGCAGCTGCCAAGCTGAGCAGAGCGGCCATTAGCAGCATCCGAATAAGGAGTGAGAGGCAAGTTCCATCTGATGCCTGCCCCATGCGGCTTACCCTGTAGGTGCAGACCGGAGGAGCCTGTCCCACCCCGTCTGGGTTTCCTTCTGCCTTGCAAACCAGATACTGCTCCCCGAGGCAGTCATCGGCTGTCTCATTACGCCCCCGTGCTGGGGGATTCGTGGCTTCAAGACACTTCAATTCTTGAGCAGATAACAATTTCCAAAACTAAGGAACAGAAAGCACTTACTTTTGATGGTGTTTGGGGACTCTTTTTTCCTTTTATTCCTCATGTGTTGACAACACACCTCTCTTTTATAGGCTTCCTGATACGCTGGCTGTGGAAACACCGTTATAAAAGTGAATTGTGGTCGCTGTAAATTGTTTTATGGTGGCGGTAGAAACCACACACGTAGAAACACAGCACCAGATCTGAGTAGCCAACCCTCCCAGGTGGAGCACCACCCCTGCCTGAGTCGAGGCCCTGCCGTCAGACGTAGGAGGTAGCAAAGGGTGGTGGTCTGCCAGTCACTTCTCACTTGGCGGCGGGACAACCTGGATGACAGCCTGGAATCCTGGATTCCACCCTCCCACCCCAGCCCTGACTCCTCCATCGCTGACGCAGTGCTCCCAATTGGTGAACTCCCCTGTTGATCAGACAGCGAGCTACAGGCCTGTGCCCGCCCCCAGGAGCCATGCACCCAGGTCTCACAGGTCTGTTCCCGACTTTGGAGCACAGCATACGCCTCCGGCAAAGTGTAACTCTGGACTCAGATCCACCCCAGACTTTCTCAGCTGTGCAGCAGCATTTACTAACGCACAACTCTGCATCCTGTCCTGCCCGTCATGCAGCTCCATAAGGATGGTGCTTGGAGGTTTGGACACATCCACCATTGGGCAGTGTCTTGGATGTCGCCTTCTGTGTCTCCCAACAGTGTGCCCTACCTGCTGCATCCCTTCCCCAGCACTACCAACACATAGCCGTACATGGGTATGAATGGTGTGTGTGTGTGTGTGTGTGCACACACACTCACACATGCGCCTATGCACGCCTGTGTATCCCCAGTTGAGGTCATTGTCCCTGCGCTGGGCACTTTTGTTTTCTTAGTTTTTTTTTATATTCAAAAAGAATTTTTGTAACTGTGTGCACATATTTAAATTGTTGTGTTTTATTTCAAGTTTTCTGTATCTCTGCTGCTTCTCTATTCCCGCCTCACCTTTCTTCCCTGCTGCCACCACCTCTGACTGCTGCCCCGCCTCCTGCTGCTCCACTCTGTCCCCTCCGTGGCCGCGTTCACTTCCCCCCACTCCGATCCTTTCCTCACTCACGTCCCCAGCCTGCTCGCCCTGCCTGCTGTGGGTATAGAGCCTGCCACAGACGCAGGGCTAGGCACAGCCTCACCAAGCCCACTCCCAGGTGAAAGGTGTGCTGGGAAATGCATCGCTGTTTTCTCACCCTGGTGAAGGACATTACTAGCGATGCACTTCTGCCAGCGGTGTGGATGCAGTGCTCATGTACGCCAAGTGGGGGCCACAGGTGTTAGCGCTATTGGGGCACCCGCAGCCCTTCGCTCCTACAAGTGGCTGAA
>NW_017732634.1:136891-140489 GCF_001890085.2 Hipposideros armiger
TTTCTATTCTGAAGATAAGCAACACTGACGAAATCTCCCCAAACAAAACAATTCCCATGAAGATCAGAAGGGCCGTGTTCACTAAGCTGATTATTGCCCAGCCCCCCGAGAGCAGTAGTTACTAAGTGAGGAGGTTCTAGAATTTCTTGTCTTCTTATCACAAAAAATAACAGTAATTATAAGTAGAAGGTGGGAGGGAAGCCGTGGAGGTGCTGGAAGTGTGCTCCACGGCCGAGACTGTGGCCATGGACTCGGGGGCGTGCACCAGTCTGCAAACTCGTCCAGTTGCAAACTCACACATGAAATGTGTGCTGCCATTTGCAGGTTAATCACACCTCAATAAAGTGGTTTAAAAACAACCAATTACTTGAAGGTTCAGGGTCTCCAAAGAATGTTATCAGAGGCTATCTGACAAACGGTGACGGTGCCAGGGTCAGTGACACCACATGGGGTATGATGTTTTCCCAGCTCTGCAGCTGCACACGTTTCCCGGAAACAGTCCGCCGCCCATAAAACCCAGTCCTGACGTTTAAGCACCAAAGACCGTGGGGCACTTCCGTGACCCGCCCCTCCCTGATTCCCCTGCTCCGCCGTAGATGTGTGGCGCTGAAAAGGTCACAGTAACAGAGCTGGGCTCTGCCTTTGAGGGCAAGTTTGAAGGATTTAAGCCCTCATTACTGTATGCAGGACTGTAAAGAACACGTGGGGACAGGGTGTTAGGAAGAACCGAAAGCGACCATTTTCCTGTCACAGCAGAAGCAGGCGATGCCGACACAGCGCTGAACCCCAATGCCACTGCTCTGGGTTGCGTGGGGAGGTTGTGGATACCCGGTCAGAGCAGCCTGTCCCTCCTGCCCAGAGGCTGCACTGGGAGTCGCCAGCCAGTGGGCATGATTCAGGGCTCAGCTGCCAGCCCGTGCATGTGCACCTCTGGAAAGTGAGACTTAGTGTGGATGGAAACACGGTGTCCACAGCCCTTCAGCCCCCCTTTTCCAGGCTTCCACCATCTGCTTCCAGGACATTCCCCGGCCCGCAGCCCACAGTGATGCTCTCAGCATCACTTATTTGAAGAGAGCTCTGATTCCTGATGTCTGTTCAGTTTCCTCAAAAGTCCTAATTCAAAACACTTTTCCAGACTTATCGAGGTACAACTGACAAACAAAAGGTGTGTATATTGATGGTGCAGTGTGATGATTTGATGTACATACACTGTGAAATGATAACCACAACCAAGCTAGCTGACACATGCATCACCTCTCATAGTGTGTGTGTGTGTGTGTGTGTGTGTGTGTGTGCGTGCACATACATGCATGTTGTATGTGGTGTGGGTGTGTGTGTTCTGAGGACCCATAACATCTACTCTCCTGGCACATTCCAAATACACAGTGCAGTGCTGCTAAGTGCAGTCAGCACACCGTACATCAGACCCCCAGGACTCACTCACCTTGTAACTGAAAACTTACACCATTGACCAACATCTCGTGGCATTGTCAGTACATTCCATTTTAATTACAGGATCAGAAGCAGCTTTGGAAATCTTAAGGCTCTTTTTGTGCAAAGGAAATAAAAGCCTTATTAGGAGATGTCATGTTCAGTGCCGTTTATCACTAGAAAGGTCCCCGGTGAGGACAGTGCAGGACTGAGTTTACCATTAGAAGGACCGGTTAGGGCCCTGGCTGTAGCATCCTCGCTCTGCACAGACTGAGGAGTTATCCTCCCATAACAACATTTAAGAGTTCCTTCATTTGAAAGGTTATGATATGGGAAGACCTCGATTTGCATTAAAACAAGCAAAACAAAAAGCCAAACACCTCAACTGTATCTAATATATCTGTAACAATTCAGAATTCAATTTATAAAAATGTCATGCATCCATAATTTTTGCAGGGCCACTATCTAGGAATATGTCATGAGATACTGTTGAGATAGAGAAGCAGGAGCCAAAATCAAATACCCCTCCAGCCTTTGGGCAGGTCACAGGTGTCAGCGAAGGAGGTGCAGTGTCAGTAATGGGGTGCCCTGACTGTGCAAATGGGAGTGAACACTCCCCCTAAAATGGCAGCCACTGGCCGGATGGTTTGGTGTTGTCAGGTGGGAATGCTGNGGTGAAGGACATTACTAGCGATGCACTTCTGCCAGCGGTGTGGATGCAGTGCTCATGTACGCCAAGTGGGGGCCACAGGTGTTAGCGCTATTGGGGCACCCGCAGCCCTTCGCTCCTACAAGTGGCTGAACTCTTTACTGCTGAATGAATGAACCTGAGAGTGTTATGAAATGGGAAAATGAAAATAAAGACTGGGTGACAAGAAAGACAGTCACGGGGCACAGCACCGGGAAGTCACAAGAGTATCGCTCCTTCCTTTTCTGAATGCCACCAAGGAGGATGGTGGCGTCACCCTGGAGCTGCATAAGGAGGTTTCCCGTAGGAAGCTCAGCTGTCGGACAACTTGGGGGCACCCCTGGGACTTCCAAATTTCACATCCCACAAAGCGGGAGGTCCTTCTCCTGCTGCACATGAGCTGTGTTCATCCAGCACCATCTTTAAAAGCTTCTCTTCAAGGAGAAAGTGTGTCCTCCGTTCAAGTAACGAAAACCTCTCCTGAGGCCAAGTTGCTGAATAATGTGCAGGTGCTACAAAAAGATACCATCCTGTAATTTGTGTTTCATCTTACCTTGTTCCCCAGGCCCCGAAGCTGTTTGCTAGAGCACACCTCGCCCCAGGGAAAACAGCTGGACTTCCTTTGGGCTGTATAAGTTTGCTTTTGGCTCCCTCTCCTTGCAGGAAAAAACTACAGTCTCAAGGGCACCCCAGCACAAGTGCTCGAGGCTGCTCAGGACAAGTGAGTGTATTTGTTCAACAAAAACTTTTGCAGGCGAAAGCGTTTCTAAAGGAAGGGGCTTATGGAGCCCAATGTGAGCCAGAAAAGGACCAGGACCAGGGGCCTGCGGTCTAAACCACCCAGCCCAGGGCTGGATGGAGCAGGCAGTATGTCCGCCATCCTGGAGTTGACGGTCTCTGTTATACGTTGTTTGGAAAGAATTCCCGTTGGCTGCCAATGAGGGGGCAGTTCTAGGATAGGTGCACCATCCGTAGGAAGACGTATTTACTACTGTGCTTGGTGGTGGGCAGCAGGCCTCGCTGTTCATCACGCACTCAGGCGTGTGAGTAGGCTACGGTTAGTGGGCCCACGGCTGTGAACTGCTGAAATACTCTTGTCTCTCTCACTCTCCCGCCTACTGTAATCTAATTCAGGACATCGCAGAACTGTCATATTCTAACCGACAACTAGAAGGTGGGGTTACCGTGCTCTTCCCAGCAGCCCACAGAACCTCAGGGGACCTTGGAGAACTGTTGGTTCCTGATGACCTAGCACAACGGGCACTGTTTTTTCACACAAAGACAACATCTTGGCATTGCAGGTGTTAACAAGGGGGTTGTGATGGAGACAGCCCCCCTCCTCCAGGGTGCCCAGCAGTAGCCAGGGAGCTGCTGCCCGGACAGGCCTGACGTTCCCCGGCCCCCTGCCCATCAGCGTGGACTTGTGCATAACTCATCAGGGAGTGTGAGGGAAGGCGGCGTGTGGAAAGGGCTCTGCCT
>NW_017732634.1:144979-199702 GCF_001890085.2 Hipposideros armiger
GTACAGATCTTGGCCTCCTTTCCATCATGCACCAATCCTTATTAAGAGCTCCTTCTAGCTCCACGCTCTGCCAGAAACAAGAAATAGATTTCATCTCACTTGCCATTTAAAATCAATTCGCAATGGCAGCTGGAGAGAGCTCTGACTTGAGAAGGAACTGGTTCTAGCAGGAGGCAGCACTAGGATTGATTGGTGATGTCTGCTGTGAGTACATGCTGTCGAGTGGTGATGCATGCCTTCTCTCTGCCATTCTGGGCTCATGAATAGAGTCCCAATCCCAATATATAGTTCAGAGTTTTTAAAGACTCTGCGTACATGTATAGCCCCACACACTGCCAATCCCTTTCCCCCAATATGCATCTTGTACAGTGTCCCCTCCCCTGCACATGTGTACAAGAGGAGACTTGTCACACACCATGTCCCTACATACCTCCAGACTTTTGCTGTGAGCTCTGCTGTCTGAAATGCCATCCTTTCTTAACCTTTGTCTGCCTGGTGAACTCCTCACCTTCAACATTCAGCTCAAACCCCACCTCCTTTACATGAGCTAGATAGACCTCTAATGTAGTTCTTCTCTGTTCCCGTTACACTTCGTGCCCATGTTTAAGGGAAGTTTTCAGATTATATTGTGCCTCCTCTAATACACTGTGAGCCACTCAAGGTCATAAATCTTGTCTTAATCACCTGTGTACCCCCAGCACCTAGACAACAACGGTTTCTGTGTTTGTTGCATGGATGGATGGGTGAGTGGGTGGATGGATGGTGAATGGATGGTGGATGAATGGATGGATGTATTGATGGGTGGGTGGGTGGACGGGCAAAAAGTTACTTGCACTACACAAAAAAAATTGAATCACCGGTGTCTCTTAGGCCAAATGTCCCCAAACTTCAGTTGTTCACATAGTACTTTCCCAATTTCTGCCATGCCTATATTCCAAAAATCACTTACGATAGTTAAGTTGAACTGAAAAGAACACAGCTTAGCATGGTGCTTTAAATTCAGAAAGTGAGAAACTCTGTTGGTGATTTGTGTGATCCTCCCAACTCCTGTGGCAGCGTTCCCTCGCTGAAGGTTTAGGCCCATGCACACACCTGGCCACGTACCGTAATTCAAGCAATAATACCCGTTAGCCATGGCTTTCACGTTGTCCTTATATTGAGTTCCAACACATATCAAGTAAATGTGAGTAGTAAATAATACAAAACAGCTTTGTCATTTACCACCCAAAGCCATGCTGTAAGCCTCCAGAGGCATAGGCCGTGCTTGAGGAAACAGTGACTTCTGTGATTTGTTCTTGGAAGCACACCCTTTGATACATCATGTGCGCGATCCATTGATCATTTTGAAGATGACACTGACAAGGATATCTATTTTGTGGCTGATTAAACAGAAGCCCAGGGATACCGAATTTCCTCCTTGGTGAGAGCATCATGAAGATAGCTCAAACAGATGGTGACACACGGCTCTTGTCCCCTAAATACCAGCCACTCATGCCCTATGTGTGGCAGTTTTATTTTAACAAGATTGCAGCCTGCATAATCCTATTTTTTTCCTTTACAAATTGAATTGGTTATTGCTTCTCTCCTTTATCAGAGAGAAGTCCAATTCAGTACCACAGTGATTAATTTTAGTATGTGGGCACACATGCCTAATGGCCCCTGGGCATCCTTGTCCACGCAGACCACCAGCACTGCCTGCTGCAGAGGCCAGTTGCCCAGTTAAATGCCACAGCAGGTGGGCAGACTGGTGTCTCCAAGGCCCGGAAGAGCCTGCAGAGCACACTTCGCCGGATAATGGGCTCTGGTCCTCTGTTTGGACTTTGTGCTTAGAGATTCTGCGTGCCAAGCCCAGTGCCACTCCTTTTATCAGCAAGGGCACATTTGGCTGTTCCAGGAGTAGCCAAAGGACTCTCACCCCGGAAATGCAGCCATCCTTCAACTAGGTACAGCCTACCTGAGTCTAAAACCTGATTCCACACCTACACCCTCAGCTTGCTGCCCAGTACTAAAATCCCCCACTGCTTTGTTTCTTTTTATTGCTCCCTTATCTTAATAATTTCAATTAAAATAAAAGGAAAATACCATTCTGATGCAACCTATCCCATGAGTTCACATCATGGTGGTGATTCCTAAAACCGTAGCCATTTTTATCCCGTAGCCAAGAACTTTGCCACACCCTTATACCACCTTTACTATCACCCAGTACTTTGTAAAAATGCCTTCAGATCGACTTTGTTCTTTTTTATTTGACCAAATGCTGATGCCCTCATCAGTGAGTGTATGTATTGAAACAATTTCCCAGGCATCATTTTTAAAAAGTGGATCTCAGCATCCTCTGAGGTCATTTCCGCCTCACTTTGGAGAACATTGAGTTATCTCGTTTGACTACCACAGATCCTTTGAGGGGTGTGTTTGTTATTAATTTATTTCCCTCCATCGCCAAATCTACCCTTGATCATCCGCATTTCAGGAGTGGATGTGGCCCCTTGAAATAGTTTTTCCATTGCCCGCTGGTACGATGGCAAGCTTGTTAGTAAACTAGCAAAACCTTGCAGACAGAATGGCTCTGGCTTCTTGATATAAACACACGCCCTCTGCATCACCCCTGTGGAAACTGCAGGGGGCGGGGAGAAGTGACGTAAACATGAAGCATGCTGTGCGTAACAGAATTTTGTCTCTGGCCCTGGAGTCTCTTGTCTTCTGTTGGCATTCATGAAAGTGTGGCAGGATACACTGTTGTGACCATAGCGGAAAAGCTCAGACCCTTCAGGGCTCCGGACAGCGGGATGGAAAAGCACCGGTCGGGGTGTTGATGAGGTGGGTCCCCAGGGCTTCGTTGGCCATGGTGTGTGAGGGAAAGTGGGCTTCAATAGGTCACATGGCTCTTTTTCTGCTGCGTCTTTAACCTTTCAACCTAATTACCTCACAGGTATTTTTGGGCTCCCCACTGAAGTGTTCCAATGGATTTTTCTTTTTTAGATAGAAAGAAGAAACTTTTCAAGGATTCTTTCTCCTCCCCAGTCCACATCCTGCCAACATTTCATTTGTTTTCAGGGATTTTCTTAAAGTTCTCTCCCAATTGAAACACGTCCGTGCTTCCCCGGTGGTGATGGGCTGCAGTCCAAGCTCCTTGCCTTGGCTGAGGTAACGTCACAGCTCAGCCCCCTGTGTCCTTCTGATGTCACCTCCTGGCCCACCTCCTGAAATCCTCTGCCTGTTGGCATAATTTTATTAAAGCTGGAACTTCTGGAGAAGGATCTCTTATTTTTCATTAACTATCTGGTTAACACTCACCTACCCATCAAGGCCAAGTTCAACCCTCCCCAAGTCATCAAACTAGAGTTTAGTAACCACCTGTTCTGAGTTTACTTCTTCCCGCTCCTAAATTTTCAGAGACGGTCCAGGTAACTTAAGTAACACCTGTGTTTTCAGGTCTCCCAAGTCAATGACCAAGGTTGGAAACAGCTTAAAGTCTTCAGCTTGTTTCTCTGAACCAGAAACCTCCGCGGAAGCGATCTCATTTTTTGTGACTGCACGGCAGTGCTCCCGCTTTCTTCAGGTCCCGGACCGCTGCACTCAGGAATGAGCACAGGATCCAGGCAGCACCAGTCAGCCCCTCAGTAATCCCCCAACTCCATGGCAACTGGCCTGGGCGTTAGGCTGGTAACCCGGATGGGGAGAGAGCCCCACCTTAGGAAGCACTAAAGGGAATCTGGTAGGAAAAACTGCTTTCTTCTCATGACAGGGCTGGACAAATATGAGTCTAGGTCTGTGTTTGGCCTAAACCCCTTCCTTGTGCAAAGGTTTCTCTGGGGAAATGAAACTCGATGCCCAAAAGAAAAACAAAGTATCTCGACATGGATGTTGTCTTGTAACTCTTATCTTGAAGGCCTCAATCTTCTATTTGCTTTGAGGGTGAATAAGTTCCTCCCTGCTCATTGTGTCGGGAGCTGGGTTAGATTGACCTTGCCACTTATTGCCAGGAAACTGGACTAATTCACTTGTACTTCTAATGCGGAAGGCCATACCCTGAGGCTGAACTCTGCTCTCCCCACTGAGGAGAGTAAACAGTGCAGGAATAAATGTTGGCACCACATCTGTACTACAAGGGGGAAGCCTTGGCTTCATGTAAATTGATTTTCATTTGCACACTGCCTACTGTGGAGCAAATGTCAAATGCATATCTTTCATCCCGTATTTTGCTCCTATTCTTGTAATCATTACAGTCCCATCTTTATAGTTAAATCTTGGAATTAGGGGGCCCATTAGATTGGACTTTCTGGAGTAACTGTATTAAGGATTCATGTTTTATTCAGCCTAGAAATGTGGACCTATTGATTTAACTTTAAATAGCACATTCTTTGATGGGAGTGGATGTTTACTTTGCTGCAATTTGCAGGCTTTGTGTTGTCTAAAAGGCATCAGTTACTAAAATTCTATAGATTGATGCAAATCACTCATTTTTCAGTGAGCCACTGAACAATGCAGAACCTGAGAAGGTGCCCATTGATTCCAACAAAAGCGATGGCTTCTTTAGCAGGGGAAGGCCTCTATCTAGGTTTTGGTCTCTGTTTCGTTTTAGCAAAACAGCAAAATGCAATTGAAGGGAGTAACTCCAGTGGGTTGCTGTGGTCCAGCCTTTTCTGTGGAATCAAATTCTCATTCTTGGTTAACGATGCTTTTGTGTGCATCCCAATGCTTAGCCTTCATTGTAAAACTGCTGTTCAGTCAAAATTGCTGGGTCCCCTCCCATCATCTCCACACCACAAAGAACACCCCCAACTCCAATGAAAAATTCTAGGGATCCATTAAGCCACAAATTCTATAGAGTATTTCAGTCCGCTCCACACGCCCAACAGGACACATGTCCTGGAAGGCAAATCCAAAAGCACAGTCCACTTCCATTAGACAGGAAGCCTCTGAGCCTTCGTCCCCCTTCCAGGAAAAAGCCAGTGTTGCTCATTATAAAGAGCTAGTGTGACTTTAAGGTGAAACAAGCCACCTGCAGGACCTCCTGGGAGAGTGTCAAGCCCCTGGAAGATAGTCAACAAATCTGAGTCTCCATTCTCTGCCGTCCTGAATTAGGGGTGAGGAAGAACCATGTGAATGAAGGGGGAAACTAGGAATTTTCAAACACAGAATTAAGAAAATCGACAAATTTTCCTTTGGATTGAGTGCATTCCTGAATATGTAATACGGACTTAGTACTCACTGCAGGCAAAAGTGTCGGGCCTGGCCCCCGCTCCCGGATCTTAGGATGATCACGCGATGATGTATCATTGTAACGGTCTCTCTTTGTAATTCCCTGATGGCGTGTATTTATACACGGGGAGATGAAGCCTTCTCAAAGTTCCAAGGACGGGTGGGTGTGGGTCATAAGAACTTACCTGTGCGCGGTACCTGGGCCAGGTGCTACCACCACGTTTTGGTAGAAGGGTAAACCGAGGCCAGAGATGCTGAGGGGTTTGATAAAGACAGGTGACTTCAACATGGCAAAGCAGGGGGTGAAGCACCGTCTCCTGACACCCTGATCTGTTGTCTGTTCCACCGTCTCTTCCTAATAAAATACCCCCATGTGAAAAAATGTGTAATTATAATGATGCCTCTTGACATTTACTACTGGCTTACCATATGCCACACCCTGTAACGGGTATTTGCAATGTACTGTCCTGATGGTTCATGTTATGTGTCAGCCTGACTGCACTGAGGGACGCCCAGAGAGCTGGTGAGACATTCTCTAGGGGTGTGTCTGCAGAGTATTTCTGCAAGACATTAGCAATTAAATTGGTGGCATTTCCTGGGCCTGCAGCTTGGAAAGGACCACTCTTGGGATTTCTTGGTCTCTGTAAGCCTATGAGTCGGCCTCTCATAATGGACCTTTTTCTGTAAATCTGCATACATCCTATTGGTTCCTTTTTTCTGGACAACCCTGACTAATATTATAGAACTGCCTCATTTTATCTGTCTTGCTTATACTGTCAAATGTTTCTGGCACAAACCCTGTATGCTAGACCACAGCCCCTTGTGCCCCAGCTGTAGCTATAGTGCAAGGACTGGGGACCATGGCTGGCAAATCTGCGCCTTTTCATGACATTATTGTCACCACCCCTTAGGGTGTCAGTAAGGAGTGTGAGATATGCACAGTGCCCATGAGGGGGTTTTCAGATACCGAGAAAGCCCAGAAAATGGATGTCTAGTATGTTTTTGCATAGCTGCACTCAAAAGAAAATAAATCAGGATTGTAACCTACATATTCATTGAATGATGCGCTCAAAGGGTGTGGGCAATATCTGATTAATCTGTCACTCGTGTTTGGTAACATATTTACTGGTTGAAACCCTTGGTTAACAAGAACGGCTGTTGGCAGGAGAGAGCATAAAAAGTTATCGTTATTGGGCAGAATTGGGGTTCAGTGCTTCATTTGAAAAAACAAAATCACGTGGGGCCTGGATAAACGTGGCTCTAGTAAAGGTCTGTAACATAGACATTTTATTAACCACCTCATTTTCTGGGAGACAGGATCTTTAAGAAGGTTAGCGCAGTCTGTCAGGGGAAGAAGAGGAATTAAAAATAAAATGCACTTTGGGACCTGTGTCATTTTCTTATCGATGTAGCTGAGTTCGTGAGTGGTAATGCACTTCAATGGCAAATTAAATCCAAACAGCAGTTTAGAAGATGTAATTAGAAAAGGATGAATACAGGATAGAACAGAAATGATCGTTTTCAGGGAGCTGCTTGTCCCACTTGACAGTAAAACTAGAAAGAGAATTTCTTCCTTGTTTAATAGATAAGCTGAGGGGCGCTCAGCTCAGCTGTGGTTTCTGCTTCCTCCGGCTCCTACAGCCAGGAACACCTCTGACCAGCCCCGTTATCTAAGTAAGATGCAGCAATAAAAGCCGTTGGATCACGAAGGTCCTGGCGTATCTGGGGAGCAGTGTAACTTCATCAGGAGAGTTCTCTCTCATCTCTGCCTCTATTGTTGCAAATACTTTTTGATTAGGAAAGAATTTCACGTTCTTTGTGGAGTTTCTTGGTGTGTTCCTTAATTCCTAATATAAGACAATCTACGTGCAGCCTATAAGACAGTCATTTGCAATGCTTTAGGAAAAAAGGGCACACGACTTTAAACTTAGATCTTACTTAAAACAAGTCATTTTGCAGACTGTGAAGAGGCCAAGTGGGGAGGCACTGAGGCCTCCCAGTGATACCCCACATGCACTGAACAGCTGTGTGAGTGGCCACCCACAGAAAGTGTGCTTTGCGAATGCTAATTTTTCTAAGCTGCTAAATTGGGGTGATTTGTTACGCAGCCATCAATAACACAGACAGACACCTAGCATTTGGTGACTGAAGCGTTTCTCCGGCAGTTTGCAAATTTCTATAGAGACCTGCCAGGGCCCCCCCTCCCCCCGACGGGGGGCTTTCCTTCAGTCGTTCTCTGCCTGCCCAGTCTGCGTGCCCTTATTGGCTGTTTTCTCGACTTCTCCTTAAGAAAGAAGAGGTTGAACTCTCTCTCCCAGCCCCACATCTGGATGCACAGCATAAGTCTGGCCAGTCGGCATAGTCCGTCTTATGTTCATGGTGCTACTGGTTCAGGAAGGGGCTTGAGAACCAGGCCTGTTGTGGTGAAATGGCTGGAATCAACACTTTCCTCCTGCTGCACTTAAAGCTGGAATCACATAGACCCTGAAACTGTTGGGGGCCACCACCCAGAAAGCACCTGGATGGGAATGAGGACAACACAGGAAATCACTCTTGAGAAACAGAAAGAAACCAGGCCCGGAGGAAGCCCTCAATAGGACTTCTCAATAAACATTAACAGCCCTTTTCAGGTACATCATGCAACCAATTTCCTGTTTGGCTAAACACAGTTGGATTTGAGTTTTCCTCATTTGTAAGCAAAAAAAGTCTAATTGATGTGGGGATGTGTGTTAAACAGGCCAGGTCCTGCTGCATACCACACTTGTCTGCATCTTCTCTACCTCAGCCTTCAATAATGCCTTTGCCTTGTTACTGTAGTTCAAAGTGTCTTCTCAGAAGATCCACGCAGAAAACTTACCACCTGCTATCTTATTCTCTCTGTCATCCCAGCCCTTCAGGAAAGCTTGGTCCGCGAGCTCATCAGCCAGACTCAGACACAAAGTGCTTTCCGGGCAGGACGGCTTCAGCTCACGGATGTGTCTTGCGCATCTCATTACTGCCCAGCCAGCAGAACCCACAAGGCCGGGCACTCAGCCGCGGCAGAGGGAGCTGGTGGGCACCTTCTCTGTACCCACTGCATCTGTAATATTTATGCTTCTTCTTGAAGAATGAAAACAGTTAAGCACCTGGTAATGATGTGTGACAGGCTCCAGGGGTCCTGGAAGCCAGAATGTACACACAAACAATGTAATTAGTAGCCTAGAGAAGCATAAAGCCATCACTTCATCACAAAGAGACACATGAAAAGATTACCACTCTGGCAATACATTTTTCATCCCTCCTGTGAAGACCTTCAAAGGACCTTGGCAATGAGAAGAAAAGGTGGTTGAAAACAATTGTGCTACAAAATTCAGAAGAGCTCATTATACGGAGCCCACTGATCGGAAAGCAGTAGGGATGGTACTTTCTTCTGCTTATAAGACACCCTTCCAGCACGTTCTCCAGAACCTCAAGGAAAGACAGAGCAGCAGTGCATGGGGTGGTGAGAGCACAGGCTCAGAGCCAGGAGCATGGGTGGGAACTCGGGGTCCTCCACCCACTGGCTGGATGACCTTGGGGAGCTCCTTACCCTCTCAGCACCTCTGATTGCTCAGCTATGAGATGTAGGTGACAGCATTACCTATTTTAAGGTCCTGTTTGAGGCATAAATAAGTCAGGACTGTTGATGCGCTTATAATAGTGCTTGACCAATAATAGTAAAATGTAGCTATTAGTATCCGTTATCTGCATTGTGAACTGCTGAGGGAAGAAACCACAATTCCTTTTTTTGTAGCTCCCTGAGTTTTCTGAGCATCACACTGCACACAGTAGGTATTCAGTGAATGTGGCGGAATAAATGCATCCCGTGAGCACCAAAGAGAACTTACATCATTGTATCCAAGTAGTTAGATCCAAGTCTCCATCCAGTGAAAATCCACGTGGCTATAGAGGCTCCATATTATTTGATTACCTCCAGTGAAAAGGAATTCACAGGTGTTCCAGCAAACACGAAGCAGGGGAGAGCTCATGCAGCCCCTTATCCCATCACTGGGCCTCCCTCCCTGTCTCCTGTCCTTCTTCCGTTTTCACTGAATACCCGCAGTGTCCAGGCACTCTGCTGAGCAGTGGGGAGAATATACAAGCACGCAGACCCATGTTCTTGGGTCTGGACCATCTGTGTTTCTGTCCCGTGCTTCTGCCATTTCAGTTTGGCCTTCACACACCCCAACTCCAGTGCTTAATAGTCATCACTTAAGTGCTTCTCCTCCCCTTCCCTGTACCCAAATCTATTAACACTTGAGAAAACTCTGCTTCATCTCAACTGTACCCTGTTAATGGCGTTCCCTTGTTGTCTGAAGAAATCTTATCCATTTTGGGCTAAATTAAAATGTAATAAAGCATCAGGTTGCCACAGGACTAACAAGCAAATGACAGCTGTTTAATTAAAACTTAAACTTGACGAGATGGCACTACGGAGAGAAACACTCCAGAGAGAAAGCATAAAACTGTTAAAAATCAAGGCTGAAATAAAGACTTTATTTAAATTCGTGATAGAAACTATGAACCAGGTGGTGCCACGTGGGTTCCAGCGGCTGGTCCTGGGTTGAGTTCTCCGTCCCTCACACAGGCCCCATCATCACTGCCAGCCTCTTGACTGACCTGGGAGCTCCTCAAAGGTAAAGAATGAGTATAAATTGAGTTTGTAGGTCAGAGTGCAGAAAAGGGCTTGAAACCAACAGGAGAGGCTGAACCAAAACAAAACACAGACAAGCACAGCAACCTCTCAGCTCTCATGGGCTCAGCTGTCTGAGATTTAGGCATTAAGTGGAGGTGACTGGGGGGAAGGACAAAGCATGCCATCCTTTCTTGAACTTGAACCTACCACGGTGACCCAAGACCCACCACCTAAGATGCGTCTTAGAAGGGGTGAATAATTAAGACCCATTTATAGAGAAAAGAAAAGCATGTCTTTTAAGGAACATTTGGCAGAGAACTCTGAGCCCTCCCATTTCCCCAAATGAATTTAATTTCTTTCTTTTAAATAAGAAAATAGTAACAACACACAGATGGCCGTCAGGTACGTGAGAAGATGCTGAACCCCATTCATCATCAGGGAACTGCCAATGTCCCTTTTTCTGTGAGTGGGAATCATAATAGTCACCAGCCTACAAACCTTCATAATCTGAAACGTTTCCCTGCTGCTTTCAGAGAATCGTCTGTGAACTTGGATGTCTGTTTGCTTTTATAAGAAAAAGTGGATCATTAACTTAGCAGGGTCCAAGAAGCAGCTCTTTCCTTCCAATGCTGACAACCACATGCTTTTCCAAAAGATACCGCCACCCAGAATGCAGGTTTACACACCTCTCTCTGCTCATGCTCTGCTCCCACTGGCCCCTCCTAAACACTTATGGTGTCAGGGCAATGCCAGCTGTGTGAGTAACTTCTAACGTCATTGTAACATTTTCTTCAAATGTCCTACTGTAAATATTGGTGACAAGCCGTAGCAGTATTAGCAGTATCTCTGCTTTGTCACCAGGAGAAATTATAGATATTTTCATATCACATTACAGTCACAGCAGATGTTTCAAAATGTCAATTATACTCGCCACTACTTCAAAACTATAGTAGCTATTAGACCTGCCATCTTGTTACCAGCTCAGTAATAAAGAAGAGTATGTATTACTATCTCAGATCTTGATCACCACATCAGAGTATAACTCATTTCCTTTGTAATGCTATGAGTTTTATTTTATGCACTGAAAAGCATGGACGTGGGACGAGTCTGCAGACTCCGCCAGCCTGACAGAAGACCTGCAGAAGAGAGAGGGCGGTAAGGTAAGCGAGCAGGACGCCATGAGCTCCACAGAACCAGGACTGTTACTGCTCTAACCCCCGGGCTCAGAACGGTGCTTGGTGTATCGTAACGGCCCAGAAAGAATCTGTTGACTCGATTGACTTAATGAATTTTGTAGATGAAGAAACCAACGCTTAAAGGAATTGGTAAACTTCCCAGGATCCCTCGGCTGGGAGGTGGAGGAACTGGGATGGGAGCGGTTTGCTGGCTGGCCCCACCACACTTGCTCTCTGAACCCCAGTGCTGCCTGTGGGAAGCTCGGTGGGCCCCCCTTTGGAAAATTAAATGAGATCTCTCGCAGAGCCGTACTCTGAAACTGATGCAGACAGGGAGCTGCTCCCTTTGAAGGAGCAGGTTGTGTCTGAGCACCAGAGTTTGGACTCACATGGGACCTACCTTCAACCTTTCCTACCACAGTTGTGGGCAGTGAAACCAGGAGCCCCGGGGTCTCCCCAGATCGCAGTCTCAGCTGACACGTGGTCCCCATCACACGGACAGCGTCTGCAGGAGGCACAGTGTGGGTTGGACCTGCTCCCCTGCTCTGAGTGTGGACTTCTGGGGGAAAGATGACAGCCTCACTGTCATCCTCGGCGTTCCTTCCTGCTGTGACCACTGTGAAGACTGAGCGCCAGCTCACCTACCACGCACAGAGGTAGCTGTCATGGGCTTGAGGCACTGTGCTGGCCCTGGTCGCATGGGAACCCACCCAGTGCTGCTGACAGCCCTGCGAGGTGCCGAGTCGGCCAGGATAGATGAGACATGCTGCTGGAAGGAAAAGTCCCTAGCATGGCGGTGGCTTAAAACAGCAGGGTTTCTTCCTCACTCACATACGTGTCCACCACTGGTTAGCTAAAGGCTGTCACACACACACATCCGTGTGCCAGGAACCAGGCCAATGGGAGCGCTTCTCTGTGGACAGGTGACATTCACGTGGAAGTAACACTCCGCAGTTTCAGGCAGTGTCAACATGTTCTAGCTCAAGTACATTTAACGGGCGTCCGCGCTTCTGATGCCACAGTGTTCTCCTAGAGCACTTATTAAGCACCACAGAGTACCCACACCAGCACAGAGCTGGTTAGGACCTCGGCACTGCCCTCGGACCAGCTTGCTTGAGTGTGTGAGGTCTGCAGACATGGAGGCCTGAGAGTGCTGAGGCTGTGTGCTCAGCTCCTTCGGAGCAAAGACGAGCTCACGTTCATGGCTGAGTCCCCCAGAGTGTCGTGAGACAAGGGTGCTCGGTAAGTGTGTTGCTTCCAGAATTAGCGCAATCCACTTACGACAACTACAGGGACAGAATCCTCACAGCTGAGACCATCAGCGAGGCAGGCAAGGAAATGAAGGCAGGTCTTGTTAAAACAGACTCAGTACCGATAAGGAGAGGGAAAGTGACTTTTTCCACGGGGTATCACAGTGACAGGATTGGCCAGTGTTCTCCAAGAAAACCAGCGCTCACAGCACCCGTTGGCACCAATGATTATTTAAGTGTCACTAGAGCAAAGAAAGAAATTAAATGCAAGACTGCAAGAAAAAAATACACACACGCCCACGCACATGCACACACACGTACATACACATATACAAATATTCAGAAAAAAGGGCACAGTGAACTATTCAAAAAATTGCCATTCAAAGAAAGGACATGCCTGCACGTCCTCTGAGTTCAAGGACGCTGGGGTTACAAAGAACCTAACTGTGCCTCCAGCCCAGGGAACTTGAGGATTCAGCAAGGGAGTTCCCGTTACCCGCAGCAGAATGGCATTCGAATGCCGTCTGAGTCCAAAAAAAAATCGAATCAGGATGCTTATAATGTTCAATTAACCTGGGGTCTCTCCTGCACTTCTCATCTGGGCAGAAATTCAATGGAGGGATTTGCTGGCTCTCGTAAACCCGGAGTGTGTAAATAGTCCTAAGCCACGCGCTCTCCTTCAGAAGACAGGAAATACTGTCTCCAATTAATGGCAATCCAATAACTCAGTCGCGTCTCCTCCTGGGCTCCTTGTGCTAATTACAGGGGCCTCACACTTTTTCTTCCAGGACAGGGCTCCTCGGCCTGGGCACTGTTGGTGTGGCAGACGGGATAATTATTTTGGTGAGGGAGGCTGCCCTGTGCACATAGGGTGTTCAGCAGCTTTCCTGGCGTCTACCCACTAGGTGCCATTAACATCCCAGTGTGGCAGCCACATATCCATATTGCATGTGGAACTTTGCCCGTATCCTCCCCGGCAACAGTTTGATAAGGAAACATGAGTTGGTTGGAACTAGTTATCATTGACGTGCGTGTGTGATGTGATGGTGACTAGTGATGAAGAAAGGTCTGCTTCTCCTTGGTCCCTCAGGACTTGCCCATGGGTCCCGTTATGGGGCATTAAAGAAAGTGGCTCAGGAAAAGGACCGGCCCCCATGTTCACTGCCTGAGTGGCTGTTCTCCTGGGTTCCAGGAGAGGGGAATGAGTTTGCACAGTGTCCAGAGCACATCAGCAGGGCTGGTGAAGAGGGTCCCCAGGTGGCTGCAGTAGGGCATTGTCAGGTGTGGTAAGGATTCCAGGTAATGACGGTCTGGGTGGGAGGCCAGGCCAGGCCCTGGAAGATGAAGAGCACTGATGGGCCCAGAGTGAAAGGTGGCATCCCCTCTGATGGCTGAGCTGGCCTGACTCCGCCATGCTGCACTGATGAGGGGCCATGGGCCATCCCATGGCCCCTGGGCAGGCCGACCTTTGCCATTACGGGGGTGCCCCCACCATCCGCACTTTGCCGCCACCGGGGAGGGTCAAGAGTGCACGGAAAAGGAACACAGCCTCCTGGGGTTTGGTCTCAGGCCTGATAGATAGCTCAATAAAGAGTCAGTTTTTGCTTCACTTCTGAACGTTCAAGGTCAGAGCCCTGGGAGCCAGTGTCTTTCAAAACCGTTGAGTCCCCCAGCAAAAATGTGTCTTGTCTCTGATCCAGGCTGACTGACTCGTCCTAATGAGGGGATTAGAGTCTGCAGACCACGCTCTTTGAATACAGAATCAGAACACGTAGGAAGTTAGGTGTCTCCTTACTACAGGAGCATAATGTTTGAAGTTAGGACAGGCCTGCAAAGTTCAGGCCAGCGTACCTGTGGTGAAGCAAGACCCTGAAGACACACCATCACCAACGCCAGTCTGTACGTGCCTTGGCAGACACACGCCCAGGTGACACACAAACAATACTGAACACCTGCGGTGTGCCAGGCCCCGTGCTAGGCACTGGGTAGACCAGGTGAAAGGCCAGGGTGGCCTCTGCTCCTCACACTCCAGTGGGAGCAGACAAAACTAACGGAGATCATTGGTGGGTATTGAATCCCCAGGTATCGCAGCCCTCGCCTTGTTGGCACACAGCAGAGGTTCACTTCCTGGCCCTGTGATTGGGCGGGCCCTGTGGCTGGGCGGGCCCTGTGGCTCGTTCTCTGGGTACTTGATGAGCAGCCATGTGTCACACTTGCAAGCAGGAGCATTTCATTGCCAATATGAGACCTTCCAAGGACCAATTATAAAAGTGAGCCGGCCCCTTAAGATGACTAACCATAGAGCTGGAAGGTCGGTGGGCAGAGCTGGGCTCTCTTTTATTCTCTAGTCCTGACTTCCTGTTAAACTTGATCGTTCCAACTTCCAGGTGAAGGATTGATATATGCGGGGGAGGGGAGGCATTTTGGGAAGGGATCTCTTTCTTCTTGCACATGCGCAGCCTGTTGGAGCTCAGGCCGGAGGTTTGCGCCCTCACACAGCTGTGATGGTATTGTTTCTTTTTCTTGTCCCAAATAAGCCCTCTTTTGGTGGACTACCTAGAGAATTATTTTGTTCAGTCAACACCAGTGACATTCCAAATGGCGGCTGCGCCTTCACCCTGGTCCCCAGGGATCAGGTCATGCACCCACCTGAGACGGTCCCATGGCTTTAAACTCCCCAAGACATATTGTCAACACTTAGAGACTTTCACCTGCACCTCTCCAGCCCTGGCCACTGAGATTTCCTGTATTCTGCGTGAACAGGGCAAATAAATACACGAAGTTGGTGCATGAAGAAAGTCTGCCAGAGAGGCGCCCACACAGAAGCAGGCAGGGGCCAGCAGGTGATGGCGGGCTTGGTCCTGATGGTAATGTCTGAGACCCAGATAGGTATGCCTGGGTTTGATTATTTTTTTTAACAGAATTTACTTTTAAGAGCAGTTTTAGATTCATAACCAAAATGAAAAAGAAAGGATAGTGATTTCCTATAAAACCCCCACCACCACACATGTACAAGCTCCCCCGTTACCAACATCCCCACCAGAGTGAAATATTTGTCACAATCGATGAACCTATATTGACACATCATCGTCACCCAGAGTCCACAGCATTGACTTTTGTACGTCCTGTGAGTTCTGGAAAATATATAATGACGTGTATCTATGGTCACAGTAAGACACAGAGCAGTTCCACTGCCCAGAAAACCCTCTGTGCTCCACCTGTTCATCCCTCCTTCCCCTGCGCCCCTGGCAACCACTGATCTTCCTGTCTCCAAAGTTGTGCCTTTTCCAAAATGTCATATATTATAGTTGGAATCACACAGTATGTAGCTTTTTCAGATTGGCTTCTTTCACTTAGTAACATGCATTTAAGCTTCCTCCATGTCTTTTCATGGCTTGATAGCTCATTTCTTTTTAGTACTGAGTGATACTCCATTGCTTATTTATCCATCACCTACTGAAGGACATATTGGTTGCTTCCAAGTTTGGGCCATTACGAATAAACATCCTCATGCAGGGTTTTGTATGGACATGTTTTCAACTCCTTTGGGTGCTTGGACTTTGTAGTCATCTAGTCAGCACATGTTGTAATTATGTCACAGTGTATTTTAGTTAATGTTTGAGGAAAGAAAATGATAATAACGAAAGATGTAGAATATAAGAAAAATTATGATGCATAGTGTAAAGAATGAAAGGGAAGACTTTTTAAAGTAGTAATCAAGGGCTGGCCAAGTGGCTCAGTTGGTTAAGAGCTCGCTCAAGAGTTTGAGCTCTGAGCAACAGCGGTTCGATGCCCAGCGTGAGCTGAGCTGCCACTGAGCTGCCAACAGGTGGCAGGATGGCTCAGCTAATAAATAAATAAATAAATAAATAAATAAATAATAAAGTAGTAATTGACTAGAAGACTTAATTCCGAAGGCTAAATACAAGTTGAAACATCTGTCTCCTAGGAGCCACTGCTATTTAAAGCTTGACTTCATCACACACAACTCTAGGAAAGGAACCTAAACACTTAGTTTGATTTCATCTATCATATTGAGACCTGTGTGAAACGGTGAGGAGTGGGCCGTGCAGAACATCGCAGAGCCCTCCTTCCGTCCTCTGCATGCCTTCTGTACCCGCAGGCAGACCAGAATAGCTGTGTGTGGAGTGGCGGGCGTTTCCGGGGAGGTGCTGGGCTCCTCCAGGCAGACGCGGGAAGCAGCCCTCCCAGCCCACCTCCTACTTCAGTAGCAGCTCTCGAGCACCCAGCTGTCACCCACCCCTGCAAACGGTGACCCCGTGTTATCACCTGAACCCTGTCCTCCCAAGGAGTTTTAGATGAAACTCAAATTCATATCCCTCTTTTTAGAGTACAGCTCCCTGTCACTTAGAGGTACCCGATGACTTGTAAAATGTTTCAAACTCAAAAGCAATCATATCCTAACTTTTAAAGTTTACCAGGAAAAAAAATGAGCCAACCCGATAGCAAAGTTAACCAATTCTCCTGGTTTATGGTGCAGATTCTCAGTGGCTCATGTAATCCACCCCCTGGCCTTACGAGACAGAATTCTGCAGAATCATTTAGGCAGGGAGATAACTCTTTATTCACTTGCTTTTTCTTTCTCAGTAAAACATAATTTTTTTTTCTAGGACCTTTACATTATGCTTCCTACTGAAATAAATTGTGTATGTAGCCTTGGGAAACTCGCATCATTTTGGCTTCTTTTAATATTGCTCAACTATTGACATATTTGGTAAGATTCAAATATAGTCAGCTATGTCCCCTAGACGTTAATGTGTTTCTGTTTCAAGTGGATAGGATGCACTTTCCTTTCCTATATTATTCTGACTGGAGGTCTGAATATAGCTTTGACTCTGACCCAGATGGGACTGTTACCTTGAGGGGAACAGAACCAGTCGTAGCTGTGTGTGCAAGGCAGAGAATTTATCGGCAGTGTGCTGGACTTACGTAGGAAATTGAAAGATGTGCTAATAAAGCTTATCACACGTAGCTCCGGCACCTAAAAGGAGGAACTCCTTGACGCCACTGCTTTTGATAATGACCTGGTGTTTCAGCCACAGCCTGAGTACTTCTAATCAGATTCTTGAGAGAACGCGGCTGATGGACTTTTTCCCCCGAGGCCACTTTGGGTAAAATAAGTACAGTATTTAAAGCAGAACCCTCTTAATTTGCTAAAATGGGAAGGTTTTCTCTCAGGCAGACAGTTCAGCTAAAAGGAAAACAATAAATGCAGCTCTTGGAGTGGCAGCAAAGCCAACTCAGTAAATCAGAGTGCCTCAGTAAATCAGAGGAAAGGGGTGGGGATTCATCAAAGGGGAACCTGATTGCTTTCCGATTCAAGTGGCCACTTAGTTGCTTATATGTGACTGCTGAGGTTTTGTATCTCTGCTCCTCTCTCCGCCTCCTTGCCCAGAGCTGGGGACAGGATGGCTTCCTGTGGCACTTCCATCAAAACGGTTATTGGGCTCGTTAAAATGCTGTGATGGCAGCTATCTCTTTCATCTGTTTCATGGCACCCCCTCCGATGGCTGCTGTTTCAGTGTCTGTTAGCGTCTTGAAGTGTACCCCAAATATTGTTTCTTTGCCTTTTAGACAGCTAATTAGAAGCATCTGATGTCTGGAGCATAAGTGTGAATTCACGTCTTCCACCTTTTGATGAAACTCTGGGCTTGAAAGGAGGGGGAGGGAGATGTGATGATGGTTTGGTTTGGTTTCCACTCTGGCTGACTCCTCTGTGACTGCCACGTGACGCATTCATTATGTTCGGAACAGGACTTTATGACTGGTTCCCCTGGACCTTCAGGGCCAAAGCTGGGGACCGGTGGCCCAGAAACTGCCCCTGTTACCGGCTAAGTTATAGGGTCCTTCAGGTCTCTGAGCTGCATGGGGAGCCTTTAGTGGGACCATGAATACACCCTTTGGTGCATGTACACTCTCTTTCATGGGGTTGTCTCCTTCAGATAGTCCCTGAGCCCCGACTGTCTGCCCGTTGCAGAAACCCGCTTGTATTCTTGCATGAGTGTCTAGGCTGGGGTTTTCTTTGGTCTTGTAACGGAATAGTAGAATGATGTCTTTAACAGTATGGGATTCCATTAGCTTTAGCGTTTTAAGAAAACACCAGACCATTTACAAAGTGGCTGTCCATGTTACATTCCCACCAGCAGTGGGTAAGAAGAGAGTTCTAGCACCTCTACCTACTGGCCACCACTTGGTACAGTCCGTCTGTGAATTTTAGGCTCTGAATAGATGTCTAGTGGTAGCTCACTGTGGTTTTAGCTTGTGTTTTCCTAAGAACTCATGCTGTTTATGTTACTCATTGTTTGCAGCAGAAGTAGGCTGCACCCAGACACACACACACTGTGGAATCTCACCTTCAAGGAGGAGACAGATAGGAATGATTAAAAAACATGACCTTTGGGGTCAGACTTGGATTTGAATCTTACCTCCAGTACCCAATCCCTGTGTGGCCTTGGGAAAGTTACTTAGTTTTCTAAGCCTCCATTTCCACATCTGTAAAATGGGCAGAAGAGTAATGCCAGCCTCAGTAGGGGCTGTCACGATTAAATGGAATTACACGTGCAACACCCTGAGCAGAGGGCACACCAGATTGAATGTGTCCTGGGGAGTATTTTCCCCTTGTGGATACATATTTCAGCACACGTGACCTGCGCACATAATGATGACATGTGCCATGCTCTCCCCCGAGACAGGCGATCTCTAGTAGTGAAGCAGCCGAGGGGCCTCCCATGTGCTCCAGCGCGGTGCACAGCCAGCGGCGAGCGTGCACACGGCCCTGCCCCAGTGAGACATGGAGTGGGTGCATTGTCACACTCCCACTTGAGGGCAGAGGTCAGCCGTGCAGGCCCTCACACCTTTCCGGCGTGAGGTAAGAGGTGTTGCTCATTTGATGCCCGTCGTCTGCAGAACTCACCCCACCCCAGAGTGCACGGGAAACGGAATGACTAACTCACAATGAGGCCGCGACGTAGAAAATGCAACACGGCTCTAAGTAAGTCATCTTCAAGCCTCCTGCCACAGGAAGCCACCTGAATGCTCGCTGCTGAATGGACCGTGGGCGGATCTGCATGCTGGACCCCTCACCTGTCACTGCAGAATTGCGTTGGGCTCAGCCGCAAGGTTTCCCGACAGCTCTTGGCAATCATAGATGTGACAGGCCACCGTCACCCCCCACACTCCCATTCAGTCCCCCATGGAGCAGACCCTATCCTCCATCCAGGTCCCTGGGGCTGCGGCAGCCACGTGGACTGTCAGTATTGAAAGAGGAAGCCACACTTGCATGCAGAGATGTTCCATTGGAGAAAGTTCTCCAAATTCAGAGAACTAAGGGATGGGAGGTGAGAACTGGCAGAGAGCTTACTGTCACCCCCAGACGCTTTGGTGGTGTTCAGCCTCACCTCTCAGTAGAGAAGTAATGAAAGATTGCACATGTCACAGCCACGCAGGAGTTTACCAGCTACAAACTGAAGCTTTATCCTTCTGGCCAAAGCTGCATGAAAAACATTCAGATTGACAGCTGTCTGGGACAGGAGGACCTTCTCCTCAATTTTACGCAGTATGTGTCTCCTTCAGTTCCTTCTCCATGAAAAGCGGCATTTAGAGAAACCAAATATAATCAGAAGGGGAAACAGACTTACAAAAGCAAAGGACCCTCAGGAAAATACGTACTTCAAAGTTGCCAAAGGGTACACATCACTCTGTCTGTCTGTCTAATAAATAACGAGTGAAGCCAGACGGGGGGCTCAGCCCCCATAAGAGCCACCCTCATAGCTCACTTTCACAATGACGTTAACTGACGTTAACAACATCTCTGCCACTTGTGGCTGCCAAACTCGAACAAGAACCAAAATTGCTCTTAGGGCCCAGCTCACAGAGTGCCATGGTACATGCTCGTGTCAGACACCAGAGGAGAAGCCAGTAACGTGTGTGGGGATTGTCTACACCGACCGTTTCACAGGAGTGGAACTCGGCCGTGGGGCGTCCCCAGCTCTAACCAACAAACTGGAGTTTTTAACTCTCGCATGCCTTCCAGAAATGATGATTGAAAGGTCAAATAAATTGTATTTTAGCACTGGGGACTTCGGAAGCCATCCCTGTCTTGGCCACTAGCTGCGACTGGAAAATGCTTCCCAGAGCAATACCGGCTTCACCGGTGACACAGAAAATCTTACAGGAGCGTAGATGAAGCTCAGAGCTATGAGGCTCCGGAAATGACACAGGATCCTTGATACCAGCCCGCGAACACACGGTTTCCGGGCGGACACAAAAGAAAGACTTTTGTACAAATGCCTCAACTTCCGGCAGCTGTTTCACTGAGCACCTACAGTCGGACTATTCCTACTAAAAAATGACACAGAAGAAATGCAAGAAAAAGCTCATCATTTTGAAAGGAAAACAGCGCAGACAAAACAGGGAGGTTCTGTCCCTGACTCGTGTGGCCTTGTACAAGCCATCGTGTTTTCCTGTGGCTTCTTGTGGAAAGCTCGGGTCCCACTCTGACGGGCAGAATGGCCCCCCGAAATATCCCCGCCATAACCCCTGGCGTGGATGTGCTGGGTTACCTGGAAACGGGGCATGAAGGCTCCAGACAGAGGTGAGCTTGCTGATCAGATGACCAGGAGGTGGGGAGACTATCCCAGATGGCCCAGGTGATCCCAGTGTCATCGTAAGGTCCTTCAGTGTGGAGAGGGGCAGGAGAGGGTGCCAGCGTGATGCTATGTGAGCAGGACCGGACTTGACAGAGGATGGAGCTCCAGGAGGATACAGCCCTGTCCGCACCTTGACCGGGGCCAGTGAGACCCATGATGGATTCTGTCCTCTCAAACCGTAAGGTGAAGAATTTGTGTTGTGTTCAGCCACCAAGTCTGTAGTCATCGGTTACAGCAGAATAGGAAATTAACGCATCCATGTACCCACATCACAGAACCTCCAGGTGACAGAGGGCAGTGTACCCCAAAGTGTTCTGGAGAGTAGAAAGAATTAAACAAGTACAAGTTTTCTTAATACAGTCACAAACGAATGCCCATTAGTGACTGCCTTACTAGGCTAGAAATAAACACTGCTGACTTACAGCAGGAACAAAGCGTTCATGCATGTTGTCACAGACAGCAGGACTTCTTTCTAACCGCTGAGCAATTCCACTTATATGTGGAGAGTGTGGTGAACAACGTAAGAGTGTGGATTCAAACCCAGGGCTAATGGTACCTTGAACTTCTAGTGCCTCGTCGGAGGGCTGTGCAGATCTAAAGGCTCTGTGTAGCAGGCGGCACCAGCTCAGCAGCCAGCAGCTCCTGAGTGCATGCTTTGAAGCTCCCCCAAATACAGGGAAAATGAAACCAGGAACCAGCCCTCCAATATTCAGTTACATACTTTGACTTAACCAAATGATTAAATCAGAACGTTCTTAAACCAAAAGGCTAATTTGGAAATTTAATTATTTTGAAGGACAGGTCCCCTGTGGTTTCTTTATTTCATGATGTTGAAGTGAGAGAAAAAGTTAATAGCTTTCTAATTATATCAATTTCCTATTTTAAAAATCTGATTCTCATTTATTAGTCTGTCAGGGGATTATCAGGCTAGTTGCTTTATGTTCTTAATTCACAAAGCAGACATAAGTTAGTGCAAATGGATTAGATCATATTCCCTTAAACTGGCCCTTTTTAAGTTGAAGCGATTAAACTCACTCATATTTATGGAAGTTGTTAATAAATCCATTTATCAGAAATGCGACTTTATTAAGTTTAGATAGTCAGTACTTTTCAGGAAATAACCCAAGGGAGATTCTGTAGCTGCTACCTTGTACCCGCACACCTAACTTACTTCATCAGCCAAACAAACAAGAAAGAGAAGGAACAGGAGCAAAGCATTCGTGCATTGTCACAAACAGCAGGACTTCTTTCTCACGGCTGAGCAATTCCACTTATAGGTGGAATCCAAAAACACCAAACTCATAGAAACAGAGAACAGATAGATGGTTGCCAGAGGCAGGGGCTGAGTGGTGGGGAAAGGGGTGCAGGGGGTAAAGGCACAAACTACAGGTTATAAGTTGCACATGTGCTGAGGTGATGCAAATACGGCTAACGATGGTGTGGTGCAGATTGGAAAGTTGGTAAGAGGATAGACTTTTAAAGTTCTTACCACACACACACACACACACACACACACACACACACACACACACACAATTGTAACTGTGAGGTAATGATGTGTTAACGGACCTTATTGTGGTAATCATTGTGTAGTATACACATTAAAAATTGCTACATTGTACACCATAAACTTGCACAATGTCATATGTCAATTATATCTCAATAAAGCTGGGAAAAGGGAAGAAAAGGGCTGACCGTAACCGTCACCTGTGAGCGAGCCCTGGAAGTTACAGCCTGGAGGTCTTTTTCCGGTTCCTGCCTGGCCAGCGAGCTGTCACAGGGTCTGATGAGGAGGCTCGTTCATTCCGCAGCTGCTTACGCGGCACTGACCCGAGTGTGACACTGTTCCAGGCTCTGGAGATGCCACAGCGAAGACACTGTAGACTGAGATGGAACCTAAATGCACCGGATATCCTCTGGGTTCTGGAGTGATCAGTGCTGTGAAGAACGACCAGTGTGGGCACTAAAGAGTCATGTGACAGGGCTGCTGTTTTAAGCAGGGTGGTCAGGACAGGAGGGAAGAGAGAGGGGAGGGGAAAGACGGGGAGGGCTCGGCAGGGCGCCCGTCCCTTTGTGTGCGGTGTCTCATTTAAATGCTTCCACAGCTGCCCCCAACTTCTGTAGGCCTGGGTGGGGGTGACGTGTTTGTTCCAGGTCACCTGGCTCCCAACTGGAAACCCCCTGTCAGAGGTGGCCCATGACCCTAAGCAGCCGGCTGCTTCCTCTCTCCCCTGGCCCACACCGGAGGGGGGGGGCTCTGAAGATGGGTGAAGCCATTGCAAACTGGGGCAGCCATTAGCAAGTTAATTCTGTAACGAAGAGTGTGAACTGCAGGCCCCACTAAGTGCGAATCACACACGGGTACCTCACTTAACCTCCCCTGAGTCAGCTCTGCAACCCAGCACCACCACCGGATGCTGTGTGGTTGGGGGGTGGGGGGGAGCTGAAGCAGGAAGAGGTGTTATTCCGCCTCCTGGAATGTTCCTCCCAAATGTCAAAAGCTGGCTTCTTCTTACTAGTCACACTTCTGCTAAAACATCAGCGTCCCGGAGAAGCTTTCCCTGGCCTCCCTCCTGGTCGTAGGAACCCCCCAGTACTGCTCAGTTAAATTTCCCAGGTCCGTTTGCCTGATAAAGTTATACCCACCTTCAACACCTGGGCACGTGTCTGCTCCAAAGCTTCCTGTCTCTTTTCTGCTAGAATATAAGCTCCTGGAAACCGGGAGACCAGGCCAGTTCCTTCTGCTGCTGTGTTCCCGGTGCCTAGAGGGGAGCCTGCAGCACTCGGGAAATGCTTGCTGCATCAGTAAATGAAGCTCGTTATGTTGCAGGCCAGTACGCTGGGGCCTGTCACGTGGGTGACTAGTGACAGCTGGGTACAAAGGTGTGACAGTGGACCATTAAAGTCTGTGGACCCCTGGCCAAAGAATTCTCACATTTGATGGGGTTTTTCTACGTTTAAATTCCCGATGTAATAACTTGAATGCTGATGATGTGGAGACAAACAGAGATGTCAAAAGTTCTTTTCTTTCGCTCCATCAAGTCTTGCCACCCGGGGAAGAAAGGAACATTGAGGATTTTCGGAATCGCTAACATTTCACCTCCACAAGAGATATTTGGGAACTTTCCTCTCCCACAAACGACATTAGCAATTTAGAAAATGATTTAAAACAAAAGGGCATTTCAGAATATCGCCAACAACTGTTAGCAAATCTCATTAATGAGATGCTCTGATGTGGAAGTCACTACAATCCTTTTTCGCTGCAAACTACGGTAATTAAGCCACTGTGTGTCTGTGTTATTTAGCAAACGGATAATTACACGGTGCCCTTGAGGCTTCTGCTGCTTTGGAGCATCGGGCTAATACTCCTGCAGTCGTCTCCGGAACTCCATTTAATGAGCAATGGATCCTGAGCCACGCTCAGGGCAATCGACTGCTTTCTACCAGGAGGTATTAGCGCCCCAGCACAATGCCCCAGCGAGCCGCAGGCCATGGAGCACAAGGCTGACCCGTACGTCCTGAAACTGCCCTGAACACGGAGAAAGCGGAGCTGTTGACTCGGCAGTGGTCACTGAGCGTCTGGCACATGCCAGGCTCCGTGCTGGACAGTGGGACGGCAAGGATGACACAGCCCTGGCTGCTGGCAGATTCACCGTCTGCTTAAGGGCATTTACAAAAGTCACAGCATCAACTGGGAACAATGACAACATCCCCATGGAGCCCGTGACAAACCTCTGCTCTTCCATCCAAACGATAGAGAGGTGCCAGCCTTTACCAAGGAGACAGGTGGTGTCTGCACCTCGTCAGGGAATCCGAGCCAAACCTGCGTCCTCTGTGCAGCTCTGCCTGCATCTTTCCCCGGCTGATGAGGTCCTGAGGGAGGAGGAATGCGGCCTGTTTCTCGTTAAGGTTACGTACATCATCAGCATTAGGACGGCCTGTTAAAAAACACGTAATATTAAGCCCTCCTGAGAGAGACCAAGATCGGTTTTATTAATGTCATCGTCCAGCTCTGTCCTGGTGACTAACTTTCAGCGGGCAGCTTGACCCCAAAGGAAGGAGCTTCCTTCAGCCTCTGTGCCAGTGATAACACTGGCCCCGAAGGAGTTCTGGAATCATCTTGCAACTGCCATTGCCCGTTGGCTGATGGCTACAAGCTGAGAGAGGTGGAAGTGGACACGTGGCTGGGCAGTGCTGTCCAGTGAGGTGGATGACGCCATGCGGGGGAAGGTGTGTGAGTCCATGAGAGGAAACAGCTGTGGCTTTTGCAGGTCACCTCTTAGTGAGACCCCGGAAGGACAAGCAGGATGAAAATAGAAGGCTATTTATAGTGTGGCCCTCCTACAACCTCTCCGGTGACCTGAGCCGAGAGCAGCGTTGATGGTTTACTGAGTGTCGAAGGAGGTTCAGGTCTGTGAGTACCTGAGCTGCAGGGTGCCCAACGCAGTCACCCACGCTTGAGGTGCCTTCCTCCTGCTAATGCTGCGATATGACGTGGTGGTGTCTGAAGGGGCCTGGCGTCCTGGGGGGGTCTAGCCTCGCGTAGGCACAAGTTCACAGGTGGAGGCGGCTGTGCAGGGGACGGAGGAGGAACCCACCAAAGGCCAACCCACATTGTTCTCAAAAGAGGGACCCTGACAAGCCTGCACTCTGGAACTCAGTATCCATCTATGTGTGGAGTGAGTTCCAGGACCTGGCGCTTTATTCGAATAGCATGACTTTATTGGGCTGCAGCTTGGGCCGTTGCACTTAGGGCACGTCCCTCACAGCACGAGACCTTCCAGAGGCACGGTGCAGGGGTCAGCACCCAGTAGGAGGACTTGGAGAGAGCTCCCAGGTCTCGGCAACTTCTCGCAGCGGCATGGTGGGGAATCTGAGTCAGAGGGCCCCGCAGGCAGCAGTGGCTTGGGGCCTTTCGTGACCACTGAACTGGTCATACCTATGGCTAGCAGATGTCAAGTGCAGTTTTTGTGGGTTATCCAAAGCAGGCAGGCTCTAACTGTTGGCTAGAAATCTGTTTATTGGGGTTCTGTTTAAAACAGTTGGATGTGTAAAATTTGATTTGGGCGCCAGCAGCCTTTTTAGCTAATGGGTATCAGGCTGCTGGGCTGAAGGAAGCAGCAGGAGACCAGCACACAGGGGCCGTCTCTGGCTGACTGGTGTCACAATTCCTTAAACCAAATGTCTGCAAATCTTCATTCTCATATTCTGCCTGATGTCAAAGCAGCATGGGAACTAAAAGTAAACAGCCAGAATGAGGAGCTAGCAGGGTTCATTCTCCCAGTGTGGTGGCCTTGATGACCACATGTGGGTCACCAGCGGCAGTGAGATCTCAGTACCTCTGCCAGCTCTCCGTGCTGCGCGAAGGGAAAACAGAACAAGTGAATCTGAAAATGCCGCGTGGCCTCCCCACGCGTCCAAAACGGACAGCAGCGTAAGGCTGAGTCCCTCACGTGAGGGGAGCTGACACTTAGCCACGTCAGGAACAGTTTCTTCCTTAAAAAAATATTCTGAACCCAGAATGGCAGGATGTTAATCTCTAAGGAAGCTAGATGTTACAAATGGATGTTTGCACCGTAACCTCTGTGTATTTAATTAGAATGCTTGAAGCCGTTCGGAATTTTTAAAAAATAAAATGAAAACACAGTTTCTACTTAAGAGAGGAGAAAGCATCTTGCTTCTGTGATAACACAGGGCACGCCTGCAAACCCACTGCACAGTCGAAAGTGTTACCGCTGTGTTTTCTGTTTGCTCCCAGCTCTGCTTTGTTTCTTAGCAGTAGATGGGTTTGTGTGGCTCCCCGTCTTTTCAACGGTTGCTTCTGTCCTGGGCTTGGTCCCTGGCTTGTCTCCTGCCTCCACAAAACCTTGGTAAATTGCCTGTTGCCTGGAAACCTGAGCTCCCATACCTACTAGCTTCTATTAAATGACATCGCCTCCTAAATGTTTAAAAATCCGTTAAATTCTTAGAGAGTCTCACTAATGGTAGGAGAGCAGGGTTGCATCTCACATGAGAGCTTAGTCCTCGAGTGGGCTTAAGGTAGAGAAGAACCGGTGTTTGAAAATTGGCTTTGACTATCCCCAAAAGCACCTACTATGTGGCTTTTGCTGGGAAAGCACCACACTTCGTTTGGTTGGGGAGCAGCTGTGAGTAACGAGCTTGTTTACACGCCCACAAACACCAGAAGCACACGCGTGGGAGACCTGACACTAAACGGGGAGATGCCACCCACCGTGCTGCACCCCCGCGGTGGGTAGTCGCCCACGTTGTACAGACGGTCCTTTTTCAGACTCTGGCTCTGCCTCAAGTGCTTCGCCCTGGACTTGTGCTGGTAACTGTGTGTCTGACGTGGCCCCTGTACACGCCGCAGAGGCCAATGGTACAGAGGCGGACACACCCGTCCCCCAGGGGTGAGCCAACGCTCCAGAGAAAATGCCCAGGTGGCAGCATTGGCACCGCCCTTCTCCTGGTGACATCCTTCCGTACATCACAGAAACCTGGCGGTTACGAAGGAGCTGGAGCCGTGCCAGATGCCCACGTGTGTCTGTGTCTGCTGGGTGGGAGGAAGGGCAAAGAGAGAATGCAGAGGAGGATAAACCAGCGCTCACTGAGTGCCACCATGTGCCAAGGACCAAGTTCTCCAGATTAAGTTACTTGACCTTCACAGGAAGCCTAAGGGTGATGGGATTAGCATGGCTCCCTCATGGGGCACGGGCACACCAGCTTCTCAGCATGGGCTGTCGCCCATTCCCACTTGCCGCAGTGCCTGGGGTGCTCCCGAACTCTGCATGTGGCCTCCTGGTCCTCATCCTTCATGCCACCCTCGGTAGCATCTGTGGAATTGCTCCTGCGAAGCAATTCTCAATGTAGCCTCTTCCCACACCCGCTCTCCGCAGAGGCAGCAGATTCCACGACACTCGGTCTACACAGTCATCCCCCATCCAGGCTCCACTCGCACAAAGTCAGTGGTCTGCAGGGGACCTAGCCTCTGCTCCGTTGCTCAGTGTCTTCTGGATTAATAAACCTGTGCAAATGGAAACTCCTGGAAGGTGGGTTTCAGATTTCCAAACCAGATAGCACCCCGGGGGGTTGGGGGGCTGACTTTGATCTGAGGTGAATCTTGAGCTGGGATGATAATAAAGTGGGTGGACTCTTTTTGAAATTCTACCTTAGGGCCCCACTATCCCTCCAGACTCTGAAGAAATGGGTTTTCCCTTCGGGTGGCCACCGAGCTGTGCCTCAGCCTCTGTGTCGGTGCTCAGGTCACAGCCGGCTCTGCACGATGTTTTCTGGCCACACAAGAAGATGCAGTGTATTTTCTTGGGGAATTGCTTTCCGGTGACACAGACATAAATCATTCCGGGAACAATCCCCCGTCCGTGCTATCTGGTGGTAGGAGGCATCCATGTGACAGCTCCCTGGGTGGCTGGCGCCTCCGTTGGTCCCGTGGTCCCTGTCAGAGCCCTGAGCCTTGCTCCTCTCCTCTGATCTCATGGCTCGTTACTACCTCACTTCTATTTCATCCTTCACGTTTCTCCACAAGGAGAGTTCGTTAAAGTATTTCAAGTTAAGAGTTTTTCGTGTCTTTTAAAAAGCAGAATCCATCGAGTCTTTCCTTATAACTTTTTTTAATGGGTGGATTTCATCTTGTAGAGAAACTTCTGTTTACAGATTTTAAAAAAGAGCAGAAAATCCCTATAACAGCCCCTCCTTTAAATGCTTAAAAAATTCTTTCAGGCTCTTCGCACATTGTATTGTTAAAGCTGTATTGTACCCAAGGTTGACAGAAACACAGAGATTGCAACTTTTTGTGCTTTGTTGGGAATATATTCATTTTCATATGGTTTGCAGCCAAATACACTCATTTTGTGCATCTACATTTCACATCTCGTTTCATAACACAATCCAGTAGCAACCGATGAAAAGAGGCAATTATTTATTCACATTTTAAAATGGGTTTTCAGAAATATTAGCCAGGCATAAAATAGAATTCAAAAAAATAACCATGTACTTCCTACAGCCCAGGTAGATTCAAATAAGTAATAGAAAGGCGAAGAAAGAAGAAAGGATATTGATGTTACTTTGGTTAATTTTTTTTCCTTACGTAACCTTTTAGCCCATCTAAAGAGAATAAAGAATTCATCCTCGCAGAACAAAATGATGACCACAGTTTGCACTATTCTTTCTTTCTAAAAACATTTCTACTCAGGCATAAATCCCAACAACAACAACAACAAAATATATATATATTTAAATTTTACAATTATTCTTTGCAGGAATAGAGATGTCAATTGCACCATCATTGAACCAGGCAGCACATGATGAAATAAGATAACCAAATAGAATTACAGGTTTCTTTTTGAAGATGATTTTCATATGGTGGGAAAGAGTTTCTTCCACGGTTAACATGAGATGCAGGAGACAAGGTCTCGTCTTACTGACAGAGCTGTGAGTATTTGTGATGTCCGGAGGCTCTGCAGCTGTCTTGCGACCATGAGGGAGTCAGCCTGCGGATGTGGCTGAATGGAAAGACAGAGACAGCCCCTGGGTGACATTCCTGTGCTGCAGAATTGACCAACTGTGGAAACACCTACCTCTGGATGTCTTGGGATAAGGGGTGACATCCGAGTGTTTCAGCCACTGTTAGCTGTGCTGTATCTCGGACTTCTGAAAACAAGCTTCAGAAGTAGAGGCTCTTTCCCGTGTAGTTTTCACTCGAGTTTTCAAAGTGTTCAGCTGCAAACAGAGGTTTACAGAAGTCTCTTTCCACAGGCGTGAGGGTGCCGACCCGGATGTAGATCCTGAGATAGGAGGCATCAGATCGGTTGGTCACTTTTTCTCTTTGAAATAAAACTTGAAAAGGAGGCAGCAGGCAGTTCTGAGAGGTGTTTGCTCCAGGCTTCCCAGGGTGTCACGCCCGTGTTCAGCGCCCCTGGACAAGGCTCGCCGGAGCCGCTGTGCCGCTTCATGGCCGTTCGTTCACTCACCACCCATTCACACAGCGGCAATTTACTGAGCATCACCTTTTTTCCTGCGTGTTTACAACCCAGAGGAAAAGAAAAGATGCCGATTGTAACAGAATTCATGGCGATGAAGCACCAAACCCCAAACTGGAGGCGGTGTGGGCTGATTGTAAAGCAGGGAGGCCTTGTCCAGAGTGGCATGTAGGCCTGACAACTGCAGCAGCCCCTGGGAGATGTGTGCTCGCTCAGTGAATGGGGACAATGGCAATGACCCATAGGCAGCTTTTGCAACAAGGGCACCAACTTGTTTAGCCTACTGGATACTTTGATGCAAAGCTATCGAGGATTTTTTTTTTTCTGCTTCTGAGTGAATTCAACCCCATAAACTCCAAGAATGACCCTTAACCTGGAGGAGAACTTCCCAACCAGAAGTGGAAAGGTCCCCTGGCTTACTATTCTGAAGTCCTGAGGGATTTCCAGTCTTAGTGAAGAGCTGGCACCCGGGTGTGACATCTGCAGACCACGACGCAGAAGCACAGAGGGCCAGCGCCATGATCGGCGCCGCCCCAGCTTTGCACAGAAAGGTGTGCATCTCACTCTTGCCTCCTTAATCACTTCTGACATTTGCATTTCAGTCCTCACCTCTGCAAGATAAATATAGTGGTAATAATAACAATAATAGTACATTTGAAAAACAGTGTTATCAAAATCTTCTCTGTGACACTTGTGAGCTCAGGTAGCTTTTGCCACCTTCAGTCTAATTCGGTTATGTGCGCGTACCAGGCACAAAGAATGAACGCCTCAGACGGCAGCGCATCCCTGTGAGGGAGGCCAGTGGAGGCTGTGGGACGGAGCCGCTGATGCGCTCTAACAGGAGCGGTTACCTGTTAGATCAAAGCGTCATTTCAGAAAAGCACACTGACTCTTCCCTCTGCTCAGCGCAGGGCTCACGGGCGCCTCCTGCCACCCTGAGATTCTGTGTCGGGGATGGCCGGGCAGGGGAGGGTGAGGGGTTTTGGGAAAGCCACTGTTTCTCTGTGCCCTGCGACTTCCCATTGGTCTTCACCGCTGACCTTCACAGCTGCGTCTTTGCTCCTGCTCCTGTCTTCATTACGCTCATTGGAAAGTGTATCCATAAAATCATTGTGGGTCTAAGTAGGTGGTGAAATATCAGATGAGAGCTGGTCACTCGAAAGGTGACCTCGATGCCTACCCTCATTCTGGGACATACTGGGAGGGGTGGCAGCGAAAGGCTTTCCTTGGAAACCAAAGCATCCCTTTACAAGCACCCAAAGTAGGAGCCCAGCACTTTGCTCTGTGTGTTAATTTCCTGTTAATCGGTGTGCTGGGAAGCAGATGTCACCTTCTGCCTTGAGGCCCCCGTGTGATGAGAATAACACAGACGTGTCTGGGCAGGAGTGGGTACAGTCAGACAGGTAGACAGTGTACATGCCAAGGAAAGTCCCACTGACCCTCTCATGTGCTGAGCCCTCAGCGTATCTGATACACTCTGTGGTTGCTGATTTTGTTGTCGTTTTTTAATTGGTGTTATTATTTTAGTAGTTTAGCAATGTGCTACAGGATACCTCCCCACGAGCCATTGTAGATCACAGCGTGGCTTTATCCCCTGGGACCAACAGTACAGAATTCACACAAGTTTATGTCTGTGCCCATTGGCACTGTGGGTGTCACCACTCTCCGAGCCATGCGTGATGAGCGGTCTCAGGTCAGTCAGCCTGGTGCCCCCTTTATGACCGGATAGATTTTGCCTGAAAATCTGCATCAGTCACCCTTGTGGAAGTTAGTTATTGAAAATGCATTGGCCAAAGTATGCAGATTTATTGGCCAAAATATGCCATGTAATCCCAGTCTATGTCTTAGAAACCTAATCAGCTTTCCACCCTATGAGTTAGTTGCATGAAAAAAATAGTTAAGGCTTGGTGGTATTCATAGCATTCACGACAGAACATAAACTTTCTACGACTGCATAAAAAGCGCCGACGACCTCGCTACTCTCAGACGCGCATGTTACACACCTTACAAGCTCTATGTCTCCTAGGCCCCTCACTGTCCATGTGCTTGTTGTTTGATCACCTCAAGTTATGAGATGAAATAAAGATGGAAAAGTTGTCAGTGTGAGAGAACCTCCACTGCCGAGCGGATGTCTGAGGACTCGGTCCTGGGGGAGAAGCAGCAGCTGTCTTCATCTGTCACATCAGCATGGTTAATGTCTTCATTGGTCAGATTCTAGCCAACTGTCTGGTGTAAACAGGGGAGTCGGTAGCAGGGGGGTGCGCGGACCTTTCCGGGTTACCTGAGATCAGTCCCAGCGAGAGTGCAGAACCCCTGGGATCCAGGCAGAGCGCTAGGCAGGGAACCTCCGGCTGGAGTCAGCCTTGTGTACAACAAACAAATGTTGGCAGTTATCGACTGAAGAGGGAATAGCAAACAAAGGCCAGTTTAGTGTCTGTGCGTGATGGTTCCCCCCAGTGGCTCCGCATAGTGCTGGACAGCAAAGCACATCATCAAGGGTGTTGGGTGTTTCCGAGATGACGGAACGTTCTGTGCTGTGGGGAATGGACCCCCTCCCTGTGCTTTGGCCTCGCCTCTCATGGTTCATTGTTCTTTCTGCCCATGCTGTGCTTTTGGGAAGGATTGTGTTCATTCTCTTCACTCAGTTTAGTTCATCCCCTGTCACACGGTTCAAGTGCTGTTCCCCAGAGAAGCCTCTACATTCCCATAGCGTTCTGGCCCACCTCTTCCATGTCACCGTGCGTTTAATAACAAACTAATTAAATTCTTAATCATTAATCAGTTCTTCATTATCGCTTCCCTCAAACATCTATCGTTTCCATAACATCAAGGATCATGTTTGTCTTGATCATCGCTGTGCCCCAACCCCTTACACTGGGGTAGCACAGGTGCTCTGCTCGCAGTTGGTGTTGGCTTAATTACCCAGGGAGGGAGCCCCAGAGACAGCGGGAAAGCAATGCTCCTTTCCCAGGTGCCTGTGTCAAATGGCCCTGACCAGTGAGACAGAACTGGGTACCCGCTGGGGACATCGGGACGGCTCTACTTTCCTGATAAATGAGACAGGCACCGGGGCAAGACCCTTGCACACAACCCCTGCCTTGAATGTGGCTGTGGGCCTGGGATCACAGCAGCCATCCTGTGATCGTGAGAGAAAGTCAGAGCCAGGCATGGATTCCAGGCTGACAGTCTGGAAAAATTAAACTGATGCCGGCAGCTGCCTAGACCCGGACACCTTGCTAAGTAAGCAGAATGAAGCACTGTCTCCAGTAGTTTAAGCCACTTGAGTTTTTAGTCCCTTGCAGTGAAAGCATTTCTAACAGACATTAGCAGTGTGTGCTGGGTTAAGATACCTCAAAACTCTGAGACGGCATCACCTGACATTAAAAAGGAGACCAAACCCATCCTTTACATCCAGTAGTGACTCTAAGGCAATTCATTTTGGAGACTTATAGAGGGAGGAGGAAGAAAAGATAAAACACAGTTCCATAGAAGGGGCTTTAATTCATACGCCGATGGCAGGTAAAACCTTCTAACGCTGTAGATTGGAATGTGATATACACTTAATAAGAGCACAGCTGCTCCCTCATCCTGACATTGGCGGTCCCTAAGTATGTGACTAATTAATCGTGTAACTTATTGACACCCACATACCTGGATCCTAATCTTTTGATTTCCTCATGTCAGTTCATTTTTCTTTCGAATAAAAAAAGCAAAGAACATATTTCTTTATTCTACGACTACCTTTAATTAACTCCAGAAATATCTGTCCTCCAGCCGTGCAGGCACCGGAGGCATTGCTGGCACTGCCTTCTGAGAGCTGCTGCTAAGGCCAGGCTGCGATGTTTCCTCGCCCCTGAAAGTCCATTCCCACCACCCAGCCTCTGAGTGACTGCTGTACTTTTAACCAAATTCAACCACTGTGTTCACAGGTTCAGGATCCGAGATTGAGTTTCTCACAGAAATCAGGAATGAGCTGGAATGTTCATATGCATGTATACTCACAGGCTGTCTCTCTGCATCTCAGCTCAAATATGATAGTGCATTGTGTTCTATCTAATTGCAATAACCTTTCTGACATAATGTCCATCATGTGTGAAATTTACATACAAATGGCTAATAAACCATCTCGGCCTGCGGTTCTGATGGTCAGCAGACCCTATTAGGGCTTCGTGAACCTGCTCAGGGCTGCGAGCACTGTGTCTGATCCTACAGATCCCAGCTGTGCCGTCCAGCCCTGCTGAGAAATGGACTCTACCTGCTCATGGCTGTTTTCCTTAGAACACAAAGCCACCAGGATTGAGTTACTGAATGTATGCTGTCAGAAGCTGTGGGAGTATGTGAGTAATCTTCTTCATTACATCCCCTCCTCCATCCCAGTACATAATATAACTGGCTGGCGAGCACAATGGTGCACAGGTCACCCAATTAAATCTTCAAAACACTGGCGAGCAGCGGTGAGCCTCGGCACGCAAAACGCAAGGGGGTCTTTGCAGTAGAAGCTGCTGAGGACGCGTCACCGAGCTGCTCTGCCTGCCTCCCAGCTTCAGGCTGAACCTTCGCAAGAAACAAGTAGGACTCGCACAGGTGACAGAGTACAGGTATCACCAAGACACCATTACTTTTAAGACCAGCTGTCTAGCCAAGGGGGAAAAAAACCTATTTGAAGGTGAGCTGACCTGAGGTGTGCACCCTACGAACCCTAAAAGCAATTCAAATACTGAAGCATTTCCTTGTGCCTCAGTGGAATTCAAGTTTACAAAGTCATTGCAGATTTTTTTGAGAATTAAAAAGTGATTATAACTCATTAAAAATAATAAACCCATGAGATGTTGACATAACATTTTTTATGAAAAGTATTTTTCAAAACAAACAAAAAAAGTTGTGAGAAGAGGGGCATCGTTTTTGCATTTTTGCAAATCTCTGATGTCTGGCTTCATAGAAGACAACTGGATTCTTGTATCAGTTTCTGCATTCACTCTGTCGCAGTATCACAAACTGTGTGGCTTCTGGAAAATTCCACTGGACACACAAGAAAGGATGAAAGTGCAAAAACAAGTAACAGCTTCCTCCTACTGTTGCTGCTGCCGCTGACGATGAACCAGTCTCAGGGGCCCTTGGGGTCCCCAGAGCCCGCATTGAGAACCACTGCTTTCAATCAGCATCACTTCCTTGTCAGGCAGCGTCGTGGGCATAAAAGGCCACTTAGCGGCGCTTGCAGGCCCGCTGTGCTGGGAAGCCTTTCACACGAGGCTGTGCTTGGCTCAGGTTCCCATCACATCTCCGCCACGTCCTTCATCTAACCCTAGGGTAACCCCGCCAGAAGAAGCAAGTGGCCTGTTTTTAGTGTCTCCTAACTGGTTCCTCCAATCCTTGGTGTAGGAAGAAATAGAAACTGAGGCCCAAAGAAACTGTGTTATGTCCCAGATCTAACCGCTGGTACATGGCGCCAGCACACAGTCTGTAAAGTCCTGAAGTGCGTCCGTGATGGTTTGGCTGAACTGTGTCCGAGGCTCACACATTGAATCGGCTGCATCTGCCCTCATGGAGTGAAAGACCCTGGGATTTCAGATTTTAAGGAAGAAGATATTCCAGAGAGATTTATTTCCAGGAGTTAGAGGGTCTTGCTAATTCTTTCCTTGCCGACAGTTTCTTTCCCGTGAATCCTAAAGGACAATCCTTCCTAAAGAGGAAATCCAGAGTCCAGAGCAGGACGCTCTGTACCATCCACGTGCCAACCAGAGGCACCAACAAATCCATCCATCCCACAACCAGCCTGCCCTCCCGAAATCTTCAAACTGGCAATGGATGATTGTGAAAAGCATAAGTCATAAGGCAGCGCCAGGATTGGGGGCTCTAACGTGGAGAACCTCAACCTTGATAGGGTTTCTCAAATCTTATTTTATTACTTTCCATCACAAGGTACCACAGCACAGGAAGCTAATTGTTGGGTCCAAAAGCTGAAGGAGTGTTTATGGCACAAATATTTACCAAATATTTGCATGTTCTTAGCCCTGGGTAAAGTCAACTAATTCAGGTACAGCCCTTGCCTGAAGGAAGCTGACATTCTCATGAGGGCCATTGATATTACTAAATAAACAAGCAAACAAGAATGTATCCTGGAGAAAGTAAAGCTGGATAACTGGAGAGACAGTGACTGTGGGGAGGTCTCTGGGATGGGCCAGGAAGGATCTTTAGAAAGAGGCGATGGCCGAGCTGAGAACTCACTGATGAGGAACAAGAAGCCAGACACGCAAAGATCCGAGAAAACAGCAGTCTAGGCAAAGGGAACAGTGACAACAAAGTGTCTTGAGGTGGGAACTAGCTTGGTGATTCACGGAACCCACGGAAGGTCCATGTGGCTGGAACTTAGGCGCAAAGGGGTGGAGCCTTGTGAGCGGAGGTCAGGAAGCTGAGCCAGGTTCCGGAAAAGTCCTTGAGTTTCTGAGCGTTGAGTTGGGATGCGCCTCACATCTGCCATGACTGTTTATTCACAATCAAATCTCTCTCAGATATGCAGAGGAAAAATTTGCCTTTCTACTTCACACCCGAGCAAAATTTCTAATATTCAAACCATCATTAAATCAGATTCCAAGCAATTCAAAATGGTTACTTTGCTGGCTCCATAAAATTTCTCTTTCCTCCAGAGAAAGAGCTCCCAACCTTGATCCTGAGGTCCCAACCCCGAGGGCAGGCAGGAAGTTCCTTAGCCAAACCCAGCAGAGCACATGTACTGTATAAAGGTGTTGCTTTCCATTTGGAGGGAAAGTTCCACAGTATTTATTAAGTATGAAACGCAGGCACATTGCCAAGGTGAGAACAGAAACCACTGCTAAGGACCCTGGAGGTTGGTGCAAGATTTCTAATAAAGTATTTCAAATCTAATTCAACTCAACAAAGATTTAATGAGCTCTTAACAAGCTGCCAGCCCTGCGCAGAGCATACAGAAACACCAGTCAGCAACCTCCTGCAAGAAGCCCATACTCCAAGTGACAGGCACCGATTCAGAGAAGTTCCTGTGTTCTGAATAAAACATCAAGAGAACAAAGAATAGGGGGTGAATAATTATTTGCAAAGAGCTTTGTGGTTTTGGACTATGTGGCCCCCAAACCATGCACATGTGCGTAATTAAAACATCTAATTCATAATTACCGATGATAAATCGTTACAGTATGTAATCCATTATCATCTTCCTGTCTCTCATTAGCGATCTTTGAAGTCATCCGTCTAAATGACACTGAGCAGCAGCCAACCTAAAACACAAGTACAGGGTTTTTTAATGGAATTAATAGAGATAAAGGTATACCCATTTATAAAAGAAATCCAATGAAATTGCCACCTAATAATACCCCTCTAGTTAGGATAAAAATAAAAGAATGTACTTTATATGCCTGACTGGTACTGTCCCTTTGAAATTTTTTAGAGTTGCTTACTGCACAGAATCATTGCTAAGCAACTGTAAAACTATAAAAAGTAGAAGAAACAAAAGAAAAAAATGGAACCAGCTACTTATAAATGAATTAAATGCGAAAACGTAACAGATCTAGGCAGGCAGCTGACTTTTTTTTTTTCTAAGTAAATTAGTCTAAAGTGAGCACGAAAGTGTTTCTTGGGAATGCACATGGAAAACAGAAATTCTTTCAGGCCCTCCAGAAATGCCGTCTTCTGAGGACTCTGGAATTCAGAGCTTCCCCTCTGCCTTTCCACGGGGTCAGGTTTCGTTCAGCGTTTATGAAACAAGAAGACAAAATCCAGTTAGACATGTGGCCCCTCCAGTGACAGGCCACTCCTCCTGGGCAGAGTTCAGGGGTGCCTGCTCTGTGCCCGGGGCCTCTTTCGTGCCCCTTCTCTTTCAGATCTTTGGTAAATTCTCCTGGCTCATGGCTGTCACACTGTGGTGTCACCGCGTGTAGCCCTCTCCCTAGAACTCTCCATGGGGGGCCCCTTCTCAGGGTCAGACCTCCACTTCATCCCTTACCAAGGCTTCCCTCGCTAGACACGTCTTCTGACTGGCTCTCCTCACTATCTAAGCCCCACTGATAACTCATTATCAGGTTCATAGTCTTCCAGTTGCTGTCCGCCATTTGGAATTAGCTGGTGGACCTCTGTACAGTAGTGTGTATCCTGACTTTCTCACTCGTGTCAGCACCTTCAGAGCAGGAGTTGGTCGGCCTTTGGTCTGCTGTGTCCACATGGCCGAGAACGGAGCCTTAAGCAGCGTGAGGTCCCTGCGTCTCCCCACACTGAGGCCGAGATGCTGGGCGACTCAGCCTAAGTTGCAGAGCGGGAGTGGGATTCCAGCCCAGGTGGTTCTGACCAGCGGGCTGCACTGCCCCTCATTCACACCCATGTGGGAGCTGGGCTGCCAGCCTCGTAGGCCGGGGTGGGCTCTCTCTGTCACCTATGGGAGAGGGGATAGACATACACCTACCTGCTCTGTTAGCAGCAGGCTCCCAGCACCCCGGGAGAGGTCAGGCGGTCAGGTCAGAGGGTAGTCCCCATGACCTCAGATTCCCACCCCAACCCTAGCCATCCACAATACTTGAGCGTTTTGATTAGCTTTTGGGGCAGGCTGAGTCCCCCAAAGATGCCCATGACCTAATCGCTGAAACCTGGAAATGAATGTGTTACATTTGATGATGGACTTGTTTATGGACCTTGCGATAGGAGATTATTCTAGATTGTGGGCCCCATCTAATCACAGGAACCCTTAAAAGTGGGAGAGGAAGGGAAAGCGTTGGACAGAGAGCTGCCAAGGCAGAGGAGGAGGCAGAAGAGCCAGGAGGGAGGGGAGGGGAGGGGAGGGGAGGGGAGTGGGGAGCGCTCCGCCCACAGTCTGCAGCTCTCAGGATACATGAAGGGGACCAGGAACCAGGGCATGAGAAGAAGCCTCTAGAAGCTGGGAACAATGGAAACCAGCAAGGCAACCAGGACCTTGGCCCACAACCACACACAGCCTGCGTGAGCGAGGAGACGCTCTGTCCCCTGCAGCCGCCAGCACCGCAGCCCTGCCCACACTCTGACTGTAGGGTGGGGACACCTGTCCCGGACTCCCCCCCCCCTCCCCCGGAGCTGTGACGTAATACATCCGCACTGTTACAAGGCACTACGTCTGTGGCAGCTGCTTGTGACAGGAACAGAAAGCCGGGGCAGAGTGGGAGAGAACGCAGTGTTTCGCCCAGGAGCAGGGCTTGTCGGTGGTCGTTAGGGAGACTTACGAATCAGTGAGCTCACCTTTGTGAGGAGCCCAGGGGGGCTGCGGGGGCTGCGGCCGAGGGCCTGTCAGGCAGATGCGCCCCGATTGGCAGGCCAGGGACAGAAAGGAGACGGCACCGTCTTCAGCCCCGAGGCGTGCAGTGCGGCCGATGTGCCTGTGGGCCCGGGGACGGACCCGCATAGGCGTGTGTGTGAGTGGCCGTGACGCCCAAGGGCCACCCCGGGGAGAGCTGCCTGGTGCTCCTGAGGCCAGGCCGGTGGCGCGCCGATCCCGGAAAGCAGCCGGCCGGGCACCCAACGCCCGTGGGGTCCGGCTCTGAATGTGTTTCCATAATAACGAGCAAAAAGAAAGGCTATGGAGAGCTTCGGGGAGTGGGAGAGAGCTTGGTGGTGATTACCGTAGCATTTCATCACTAACACCTCCTTTCCTTGCCCTGTCCATGGAAACGCACCGTTTTCCTTCTGGGAAGCCACCCTGACTTGATCCAGTCCATGTGGTCGGCCTGGAGCCGGGTTACAGCGAGTCTCACCTGAGCCGGTGAGAGCTGGTCCCAGGAGCTTGGCTGCAACCCGAGTGTTTAGGGCAGCAGCTAGCACCTAGTAGGTGCTCAATAAACATTTAACAAATGAATGAAAATTGATGTGTGTTGGTATTTAATTGCAAGCAAATCAGACTTTGCAGATAAGTGTAGTTTGGCAGTGGTTTAATTAAATGTGTGGTTATTATTTTTAGGTTTGCTCGTGTTGTGGAGGGAGGGACGTTTCCCGCTATAGTGTACATTTCACCAGAGCAGGGGGGTCACATTTCTAAGAAAACGCACATGTATCTGCTTGGTGGTGCCAAATAATTCTAGAAAGGATAAACCAGAACCTACAGAGGCTGGAGGTGAGGCCGAAAGATGTGGAAAGAAGGGGCATGGGGAGAGGGGGGTGGGGGTGAAAGGGGTAGGCACACCCCTGAACAGACCTTTTGTATAGCTTTGACTCAGAACCACAGCAGTGTTTCAGATACCCTGAGAATAAATACATGGTTTTTAAAATCAGGACGTGGGGGAACCCGAAATGGAATATGTTTACAGTAATAATGAGCCTAGCTGTATAACAAATGAATAACAGCCACACTAAGGGAAATGAGAAAGGAAAGATCCTGCCTAAGCAACTTTGGAAACTGTAGTTCAACTAGATACTGAAAGGCTAAGGACAATTAGCAATTCTGAAACAACTTACACTAGGGTTGAATAAATAAGTAAGTGTATAAGAGAACGTAGGAGCCAGGCTTCTCGCTGTCAGAAAAAGAAGATAAAAATAAGGAAAGGCAGAAGGTTAGAATGAACCCTGGTGATTGATTGGAATCAGAGGTATAAATATGAATCATGTTTAGAATAGATGGAAGGATGGATATATAAGTGGATGGATGGGTGGGTGGTGGATGGGTGGATGGATGGATGGTGGATGGATTGATGGATGGATGGTGGGTGGGTGGATGGATGGATGTGTGTGTGTGTGTGCATATGGATTCATGGCTTAGTTTGCACGCATCTATGTCCCAGCTCTCTCTGCTGAGCGGATTAAGGAGCCAGCAGCACACCTGGTGCTGAGACCTGTGAGAAGAATGCAGCATTAGGCCGTGTTCCTTAAAACCACTGGTGCAGCATAAAAATACTCTCCACTCGCAGTACGCGGTTACACAGCCAGTCAGACTGAGGGTAAAACATTCAGATTGGATCTTCTAAGTAAACCTTTACATCTCCATGAGTTTCACATACAGAAAAGGTCAAACAAATCTTCAGTAAGTTTTCTTTAATTATAGATGGTTTATTACACCTCCGAAAGACTGATGTACAAGAAATGTAAGGCCATGTCCTCTCTCGATGACTGCGGCGCGTTCCTCTGGGAATTCTAGGAGATTTATGCTTCTGTCCCGCCATACCTCAACCAAACTGTAAGACAGATTTTTGTCTGAGAGCTTATATGGAAAGTCATAAACATCAGCTGGCAGGTCCTCATTGTGTCCTCCAGCCAGCCGACCACAAACGTTACATCAGAATTTAGGAACATGTTATGAAGCCACAGGGACGCGTGCTGATAAACGCCTTGTGCCCTGACAAGCCATCATCCCTCGTTTTAATCTCAGAACGCAGTAGCATGGCGTCAGTCTTTCCCTATCAGTAGGTGGTTCAGCTATTACCTGCACTGAATGAGAAAGAAGGCTGTAGCTGGTCCAGTTTGCTGCAGCTGCTTTCGCCACCCCATGAGGGGTGCCCTTAGAGGAAAGAAAGCACGCGCACCTGTGATGCCCAGCTGAAAACAGCCTCTTGTCACTGTTCTCATTATGAGCCACAGAGAGAACTAAGTTCAGAGTTTTCAGAGAGCAAGAGCCCCTGATGTGCACCAGACAGAGAGAAACTTACAAATTAAGCCACTGTGAACATTCAGGTAAGGGTTTCAGTGTGGACAAGTTGCTGTCTATCTGTGACAGATGCCCAGATATGCAATTGCTGGCTTGCATGGTGGATTTTTAGGAAGCTGCCAAACTATTTTCCAGATTGGCTGTGCTATTTTACATCCCCGCCAGTGGGAGATCCAGCACTTCCACATTCTCACCAATACTTGGCAGTGTGTGTGTGAGTGTGAGTGTGTGTGTGTGTGTGTGTGTGTGTGTGTGTGTGTGTGTGTAATATATTTCAGCTACTCTAGTACGTGTGTAGTTATTTCTCATCTCAGCTTACATTTCCCTGATGGGTGGTGATGTGAACATCTTTTTCATATGCTCACTTGACATTCATATTCTTCTTCCGTAAATGTCGTCGTTTGCCCATTTTTGCTCAATGAGACTGGTTTTTTTTTTTTACTGTTGTTGAACTTAGATTATTTTTTTTCTGTTAGATACATAGTTTGCAAAGATTTTCTTTCAGTCTCTAAGTTGCCTTTTCATCTTCTTAACAGGGTCTTCGCAGTCAAACATTTTTAATTTCGATGGGACTCCTGTGTATGTTTTTCTTTTATGCGTCATGCCATCAGTGTCAAATTTAAGAACTGTTTGCTAAGTCGTAGGTCCCAAACATGTTGTTTGTTTCCTGCTGGAAGCTGTATTAGTTTACATTTTACATTTAAATCTATGGTCCATTCTGAGTTAATTTGTACAAGGTGTAAAGGTTAGGATAAGGTTCTTTTACTTTGCCTTTGCCAATGGCTCCAGTACCATATGTTGAAAATACTGCTTGTTGTTTAAGACATGATATACCCTTGCTGACTAATTTTCATGTGGACAGGTGTCTATTAGTATGCCACTGCTCTGCCACCTTATTAACTGAGACTTTCCCAGGTCCTCACATGCTAACACAGTCTCAACAAGTGAAAACAAGAGGTGTTAACCTCACCTTTTTTTTTCACCCGAAATGCAATGTCAAAATACCCACATCTCCTCTCATGCTCTGATTGCATGTGTTCTGCCTTTCGGCTACTGTTCTCATTGCCACAAAAGAAAATGGCATTCCTCTCCCCTGCAATGATGCAGGGTCTCCATGGCCACGGAAAGGGCCTCTCTCTTTGCTGGTTTACTCACTGGCCCACGCCCTTCCTTCCAGCTGCGGACTGAAAATGAATTCGCACACACGCACGGACTCTGGCTTCAGCATTCGGCCAAAAGCTCCCTGAGTGTGAGGAGCTGGTCCTTGTCTTCTTGAATGTGCATCTTCCAAGCTCTGAGCAAAATCCCACCCTGTCCATCCTCCAAACAGTGGTCACCCCAGTGCCAGTAATTTCAGGATGACCCAGTCAGTGCTGAACTACCGGTGACAGTCACGTGGGCACAGGCCACCACGCCGTGTTTGTGTGGCTTGGACAGAGGTCCCGGTGGCAGCGTCTCCGCCCACACTCCGTGAGCTGCGAGTGTGTGGGTCCCCGGCGAGATGCACGCGGTTTCATCCCGCCTCTCCTCTGCTAGCTGGATGGCACTGCGCATCCTGACAGCCATCGATGGTGGCACCGCGACCACCTGCTCGCTGTCAGGACCCCTTCTGGCTGCTCCTCACACATCTTAGGGCAGCCCCTGTGGGGAAACTGAACCATCTGGGCAGGAGTTCCAAACCCGGGGCGCGTTCAGACAGCTCTGAAGAGCACAGCGATCCCCGCCACCGGCGCTTGGTCGTCCAAACCCATGTCCGCAGCGTGGCGTAGAATCTACGCTTTGGATCCGCTCAGGCAAACTGTGTCCCTCATCGTGTGGGCCTTTCACTCCCTGTTAAACGTCAATTACATGTTTGCCTTAGACGCTTAAAGCCGACTCCCTGCAGAGCCTGCACCAGAAGGGAGATGTGGCCTGCTCACAGTCTGTGAACTTGCGAGGAGGCGTCCCCAGGGCAGGTGTTCTGTCCGCCCCGCCCTCTTAGATCTGGGACCCTGGCTTCCCCGGAAGCTCCAGCTCAGAGCCTTCACCTGCATCTCATTGGGCAGGTCGGTGTCATGTGACCATCCCTCGCTGCAAGGGTGGCTGGGAAATGTAGTCTCTTCTTTAAGCTGGGCACACTGCACTGCAAAAAAACATCTGGATTCTTGTCTTGAATATGCATCTCCCAAACACTGAGCAAAATCTCAGCCTGTCCGTTCTCCAACCACTGGATTCTGTAAGTGATGAAGAGAGGAGAATAGTTACTGGTGAAATAACTGTTAGTCACGTTAATAAATAGCCCTACAAGGAGTTAATCGCCAAAAGAAATAACAAAAACCAGTGAGGACTTTAAAATGGATCCCCCCCCTTAGGAGCGGGCTAAAAATAGGGAGCAATGGAGAAAGACAATGTCACTTTCCATTGTATGATTTTCTGGATGTTTGATGTTTGGTTCTGTATCAATTACATGTAGTTTCATGTGCTGAGAGAACATAGCAACTCTCCCTCCATGCGCGTTTCTTAACCTGTTTGATCATTGCAGTCAGCATATTTGTTCCAATTTTGCAGGTACTTCTTCTGGGCAGAACTCCTGGTTGGCTTAAACTGAAGCCTCCTTTTATTTAAGAAAGATGTTCTTTTATTCCCTACAGCCTCCTTGAATAAGAAGAGCTAACATTGGGAGTGAGAGGATGAATGAGTTCAGGGTACTTAAAAAGAAAGAATTTTCCAAGGATGGTTTTAGACACTGTTTGCCCACTTGTGGAGTGACTTTCGAGTAGCTCGTCTTAGAAGATTTCTTTTTCACCTGACCTTGACAACTTAGGTTTTCATGCTAAGATACATGGAAGGGTCTGCTTAACGGTGGATACATGCCCAGACACTCCAGGCTCGTCTGTTTAAACAGCTTGCTAAAACCCACTCTACTCCTATGCTGTGGGGCTTTCAGGAGTCAGTTACTCCTGGAAGTATCTTAAATCACCCAGAAGAGACTGTCTCCAGTGTTGTGCCAGATTAGTTTCTGTGGCCCATCTCTAGATGAACTGGAGTTGAAGCACCTTTTGAAACAAATTTAAAACCATAGAAATGCATACACATGCACAGCATATGCATGTGTACACACACAGACTAGATTGGCAGAAGAATTTCAAAGAAATCAAAACCAACTGAGGAGGGCAGAGATTCACGGGGCACACACATAGATATAGTCCAGTGATGTTCCACTGGAGAAAGATACCCCTCTGCACACCTGCAGCACCACGGGCCTGGAGTGTTTGGGAAAGAAGGCACTGCTTTAAACCAGAGAGCAGTGCTGTGAAGAGCAGAGTCCACTGAGCTGCCGGGAGCCTGCACTCACCAGGTCGGAGGGTTTCTCTGGATTCCAAGGCCGGCATATCACTTCTGAAATGCAAACCTGTCTCTGCCAGGTGCTTCGAGCCCAGCTTAAAGCGTCTCAGAAGAGAGGGTGGAAGGGGATAAAAGTGGGGCCCATTGAGGTGGATTGGACTTTCGGCAATCAGCCTGTCCAGGGGCTGGAGTGGAACCTGTGCCCCAAAGCAAGAGGCAGGAGGGATGCGGCTGCCTGCTGACAATGAGATTAATTAACCGCTGCCCTGGTGTGTGTGGAGGGGAGGGGTGGGGGGAGGGCAAGAAGCATTATTTTCTCCACCTGAGGTCCCTGGCAAAAGCTCTTAGCTCAGCCATGTCCCTGCGGAGCTGAGGCCTCCCCCGCCCGGGCCACCTGCACCTGGGGCCGGTGAGGAGAAAGGACGCATGTGCCAGCTGCCCCTGGGGGTCCGGGGCCACCTCTCCCCGCCCCTCCCGCCCAGTCTGTGCGGGGGGGGGGGACCCCCGGCCCCACCTGCGCAGAATAAGAATAGCAGTAGGCATGCTACCTGCTGCGCCCAGTGGTCACATTAAGTTCCCCCACTCCAGGAGGCTGCACACGCCCACCTTGGGGAGGAGTCTGGGGTGAAAAGCCTCGGGTGCGACTCCTGGGAAGCCCGGTCTGTCTGTTCAAGAGACTCGCGTCCACTGCCCCAGACACCTCCGTCTCTGAGCCCGACAACCTGGGGGTCACCGGGGCATAAGACTGAATCTGGGGTGAATCCAGATTTCTGCCAGGCTGGGGTTTGCTTAGCTGCATTGTGAGCGCGCCTTCCTAGGCGGTCCGAGATCGAGTGTTACCTGGGGTTGGCGGGAAGGGGTGCAGAAAGCCAGCCTCTCGGTCCGCCTGGGCTCCCCAGACCCAGCCTGGCCAGCTGAGGGTGCACACGAGGGGCAGGACGTGATCCTGTGCTTTGCAGTCGGGATGCGCATAGCCCAACCCTACTTCCTGGATCCTAAGTGCCACATCGTGTTCAGTGTGATTTGGGGTGGACCACTCGGAAACCGGGAGTGGGGGACAGTGAACGCCCTCCCTCAGCCACGCCCCCTCCTCACTCTGGGAACAGAACCTGGTCTGATTCCAGGTGCTTCAGACGGTTCCAGGTAGGGATGCTGAGGGTCCTGGAGCCGACATATTCGCCCCAGTCCCCCACAGGGCTGCCCCGGGGTCTGCCCATCCAGGGAAGGGGCCGCCCCGCGACCCGCAGAGGCTCGGCTGGTGGCTTCAGCGCCGTCACCAGATTCCCCCAAATTCAGGCTAACCCCGCCAGCCGCCGGTCTCTGCCTCACTTACCTCTGCCCGCAGGGCGCCCTGCACAGCCCCGGGGCGGTGAGTTTGGAGCCCATCCTGCGGTCACCCCGGGGCGACCCCCAGCAGCCCAGTCGGGTGGGTCCGGCTGCGTCTCCGAAGGTCGCGCCCTCTCCTCGCTGGGGCGGCTCCGGCTCTGGCGACTGCTGGGGCTCGGATCCCTGCAACTTTTCTCCAGCGGCCCCGGCGGTCCCCGCCTCCCGGGCCCGCCCTGAACCCAGCCCCAGTGCTCTGCACCTACCTGTGCTCTGCCCTGGGACCCGCCCACTCAGGGCCCCGCCCCCCGGACCCCGCCCAGCCTTCTGCGCCCCGCCCCCAGCAGTGATGATGGCAAAGGCATAGGTGGCTGAGCGTTGTTGGTCCCTGCTGTCCCCAGCCCTGGTCTTCTACCATCTTGCCACATGACCGTGCTTACACATCATTCTAATCTTTAGTCCAAAGTGACCAGAGCCTGTTTCTGTTGTTTGCAACCGTCAAAACAAAAACTACAGCAGATAAAGTTAACAAAGGACGATTCTTTCAAGGCTATAGCAACAGAGGAGAGAGTGCAGAATTCAGTCTGAGCTCGGCGATGCTGAAATAAAGCCCAGGAGGATCTTGAGGTGTGAGGGTGAGATCACAGGGGCCATCTGCGTTTGCCAGCTGGCTTTACCCAAAGGCATGGAGCAAGGCACTCCCTACTTAGGCCCCTGGAGACGGGTTCGCTCTGTTCCTGATAATTCCATTTCAAAGCGATGGCTCCCCCGTCCTTGACAAAGAGAAGCCAGTCAGGGCTGTAAATTTGGCCAGAGTTTTTAAAAAGATTTACGCCTCAAAGGGGCAGAGAAATAATTTATAGTGACAAGTTTTCGAAAGTAAATGCTATAAGAAGAGGGAGGGGAGGTAGCTCTGTGGTTGGTCCCCCTGGGTTTTTTTTTTTAAGATTTTTATTGGGGAATTGGGGGAATGGGAACAGTGCTGGGGAATTGGGGAAAGGGGAACAGACAACTGGCCCTCATATGTGGGATCCGAACCGGGGCCCTCTGGCATCCCAAGCGAGTTCTTAACCATCGCGCCACTCGGCCGGCCCCCCCCCCTGGGTTCTTTAAGGGCCGGTGTGAGGGAGGTCGGGGCAGAGGCAGGGGGAAGCCTGGCTGAGGTTTAGTCAGGCCAGCACGGTACAGCCATTCCCGCAGAAAAGCTGCCATCAGCAGAGCCACTGCCAGGACTGGGAGCTGGGCTGGCCAGAGCCCTGGGCTCCTCCCATGACATGGAAATGCATGACACAGAAAAGAAGCTTTGCCTAAGGTTTTGTCAGTTAGCGTCCTGTAGGAAACAGGTGCACATTCAAACTGGTAATTCGAAAACAGTCCAACTCTTGAAAAGGCAGAAACGGTGTTGATGCGACCGAGTACACATAGACAATCACAGGGCTAGTGAGAGTGGAGAGCTTATATACCTCTTGTGCGTCAAGAGGAAAGGCAGCCAGTGACTTCTGGAATGAGGAACAAATGGCTACTGGGATGGCGCCGTTTCCCAGAAGTTGTGGCCTTGGGTAGAGGGACACAGAATACCCCCCAGTGACCTGAAGGGAGGGAAGTGGGGACAATTCCAGGTGGCCTGACCATCGTCCATTCATTTGCCTTCGATACTGAAAGCTCATGTGCTTCTTCATGAGCTTAGAGGGGTGGCTTCTGGATGGAGAACAAGGTTCTCATGGACTCCAGGGGCAGGTGGCATCCTGCACCCAGATTCTCCATCTCACCCCAACTCTCCTGCAGCAAGGAAGCTCACAACGTGAAAGTCAAATGACTCCAAAAGGTCAACCTTTGGTTTTCCTCTCTAAACTCTTCAGATTGTTTGGCATATTTCGGTCTTTTTTTTTAAATGGATTTTGAAATGTCTGGTGTCCACCTTTAAAAAATACACACAAATTCCGTCGCCTTCTTTATACTGCCTTTCAGGTGTATTTCAAGTGGAAATTTGGATGTATTGATACAGGCAAGCATTTTCATCAACTTTTAACAAAGACAAGAGGACATTTGAGATTAACATGTGAAAAATGTTCTCTTTAGATCTTGTGACTGCTCCTGAAACCAGGATGTAGTGATGGGAATTTTATTTTATTTTTTTAATAGATTGAAATTTCTGTACAAATCTGCTCTGGAAAGACAAACCAATAATATGTCTGTTGCTTTACGGTACATTTTGTTGCTTCACAGAATTTCTCAGGGTTTTGAATTTTAATTAGGCTGAAACAAAGGCCTGGGGAGAATGCATTTTTCTATTCAGAGCTCTTAAAAATGAGGAGATGTTTGTAACAGAAACACTGACAATCGGGTTCTTGTGTCCCTGGGAAGTGTAGTCCTCTGCTGAAACCAATGAGAAGAGCTACTTCTAATGATAACACCCATGGGGGAAACTAGTTTGAAATCTCCAAACGTTTTGGTAAACTCAGGGATCAGATTCTGAGTCACCAACATTCTCCCTAGTTTTTATTTCCAATATACCAGGGATGCCAAAAGAATGTATACACGTGACTTGTATTCATCTTTTGATATTGGTATATATTGAGTATTAAAATTTTAATACACTTTTCCTTTTTTAAAATGTGTGTACATTTTTGGGGGGCACCTTCTGCATATATAAAATCTTCCATTAATTCAGAAATTCCGCAGAGCTTTGGATGTGCCTTTTCTGTATTCCATCCTGTACTCTTACAAGCTATTTGGTGACACGACCAAGTGTAATTATCCCTGAATCATAGGTGTCTTAGTCTGGAGTGAGCTTATGTGCAATAAAGATGGATGAGTCCCCAACTGGGTCCAACTTTGAGAAGGACTTTGAGTGTGAAAGTGTGAATTAATAAGCAGAGTGGTGGTTATTCTCATTCCAGAAGAGATCCCCTCTGTTTCTTTAAATGTTGGGTCCCCTGGTCCACGGCATTGCATTTGCTGGTGGATCATAAGCTGGAAAGCCTGGCCCAGTGCCAGCTTCTGAACTGGGGCTGGATGGAAGTAAGATCTCAGGAATTAACTATAAAGCTAAACGTTAGGCTTCCCTGAGATTAGAAGACAGGGGGCACATTCTATGTTAACATTGAAAAGCGGAATAAGTATGATCAAAATGATGGCCCAATGTCCGGAGGACGTGTCTGTGACATTAAATACCTTTTGGCTTCTTTTTGAAAGGAATGTAGATATTAAAAGGACATCTGTCCCCGAGGAACTCCTTTTTGTTGTTATTTTTGGCCTCAAGGAAAATGGAGGAATGGGCAGAGAGCACGGGGAACCTTCCACATGGGCCTAGGAGCCACAAACAAAATATGGGGTGTCCCTCACTGAGCCCCCCCACTCCATCCTGCTTGTCTCCTGTCCTTCCCTCAGCCCCGCACCCTGTGTGGCCTCAGCCTGTGTTGCTTTCTCTTTTGTCGGTGTGTCCCCTAAAAATTATTTCACACACTGTACATGAATCATATTTTGGCAGAAGCCACTGTGGTAGAAATACCCCTTCCTGGAGACAGCCAGGAGCCCTCCCTCGTGGTCAAGGGCCCGCTGGCTTCCTGCCTGGAACTCGACCATCTGATGCTAGAGAAAGCAAGGACAGTCTGATTTCGCTATATTTTCAGACCTGGGAGGAAAGACTGGAAATAACCTTATTTTAAATTTGAAGTGTCCAGGTCTCTATTTAGGAAGCTATTCGAGGTTCCCACACTCTCCCGAAGAAATCTATCGTTTTGTGGGGGCAATGGATCTAGAAGGGGCATGAAGAGGCCGCCGCACAAGCTGGGGCGGCTCAGGTTGGTTGAGGAGGGGGCTTCCAGGGTCAGCAGATGAAATACAGGGCGTTCGGTTCATGCAGACTCTCAGATAAACAGTGGGTAATTTTAGTGTAAGTGCATCTCATGCAACATTTGGAATATACTTATAATCTTCAAAGTATTCGTTGTTTATCTGAAATCCACATTCAGCTAGCTGCCCTGTATTTTACCTGGCAACCCTATTTGAGGGTTAACTGAAAGAGTTTACAAAACAGTTGTAAGTTTTGTAACATAAGATGTAAAAGGGCAAAGAACATTCCTATGTCTTTAAAAACATTTATGGGAGAAAATCCAAATGCCTTACATCATACATGGATGAGAAATGATTTTAAAATGGTTTTGTAGAGAAAATATATCCTGTTGCTTATATAAATACAACATGCTGTATATTGTGTTATGTGAGGAGAGAGTCCTAGATTTGAAATAAGAGCCAATTAGTGCTGAGAAATTATGAAATCACATAGCTAATAGAAATCTATCAGCATTGGTGAATGCGTACTGGAACACAGCAGGAGAAATCCACAAATATACTAGACAGCGGTTCTCAACCTGTGGGTTGCAACTCCTTTGGGGGCCGAACGACCCTTTCACAGGGGTCGCCTAAGACCATCGAAAAACAAAAAGATGTTTACATTATGATTCATAACAGTAGCAAAATTACAGTTACAGAGTAGCAACGAAAATAATTTGATGGTTGGGGGTCACCACAACATGAGGAACTGTATTAAGGGGTCGTGGCCTTAGGAAGGTTGAGAACCGCTGTGCTAGGAAATTGAGTCTATCCCTTCTGGGTATCATTTCAAAAACAAATGCCAGTGGCAGTTCATAGAATACTGGTGACTAAAAAGAAGGTGTAATACAAAATAAGTGATATTAGCATAAATTCCCATAACGTCCTTGCAGTCAGGGTAAATTAAGCAACGCAAACAACAAAAATATAAATTTTGAGTTAATTCCTACACAGGTTGTGCGATTCATTTACACAAAACAAAGATTTCAGTAAAAACACACACACACAAAAACAAGAAAACACAGAGGGATAAAACTTGATGAAATCTGATGCCATGCTCATGCATTCGGAATAAATAAATGAATATCTCCCTGACAATTAGTAAAGAGCGAGCCGGAGGGGAGAAAATAAATGAAATCTGGGGAAACTAAGTTGATCAAGAACTCCCTAGCACTGCCCTTACTGAGTGAGACGTACACTGTGGCGATGATAAATATAAATGAAGCGCGTACAGGACATACCCCAAACTCTGCCCGTCATTTTCTGAGTAGCCGGGTCTTATCGCTTACGTTACACCACCCACCCTGAGTTGCGGGGTTCCTGTCTTTGTTCTCGTGTTTGTGGTTTGCACTCCTGGCCCCTCAGGACTAGCCACGTTGCTGTTGTCTTGAAACCCACCATCGGTAGCTCAGATCTGCGGTGGAAAGGGAATATTGGTTGTCATCATCCTGTAACATGGGTTCCTGGATTACCGTGATTTTCAATGAGTTGCTTTTAGGAAAAAGCTAATAAACGTGTCACAACTTTACAATGTGGACGATGGAAGTACTCCGTTAGGTGAATCAAGAACAAAATACAAACAGAACAGTGATTATTGTAAGTCAGCTGCAGAGTTCTTCATTCAGCCCTGACTGAATTAAAGACAAAACCACAACATTTTTAACAACGTTTAGAGGAACTTTAAGAAGGTAATGCATAGCATTAACCATCGCACAAAAGGGTAACTTCGGAGCTGGAAGGCGATAAGTTCACAGCTGGCACAGAGAGCAAGTGAAAGTGGACCAGGAAACAGCGGAGAAAGTTAGAAGAGAAACCAGTCCAGTAGGACGCAGCTGGAAGTGACCGGAAGTGTCCTCTTCGGTGAGGGCCTGGGAGGCAGGGCTCACCTGCGTCTGTCTACACCCAGGCCTGGGACGGGGTGACTCAGGGGACTCAGATCAGGCGCCCCGATCTTTAGTTGAAAGTAGCGCTCCTGGAAATTCCGAGTGAAGACCGGGAGCCTTCCTGAAGGTCAGCCGATCAGCTAAACACCACGCCTGGGAAGAGGCTGGAGCGCAACTAATTAAAACCTAAGGAGAAGCCTGCTATCTTTAAGTAGTATGTTGTTGCTGATTTTTTTCTTGTCTCTTTTCACAATGAATACGTATAATTTTATAATCTAAAAAATAACAATGTCCATCGAACACATGGGAGCCGATACCACAGACTAAGGGACGAGGGAGCGCTGAGCAGTTGGAGTCTTGGCCCCCCAGCCCGCAGCTTTGGCCCTGATGGCTTCTCACCCCTCCCTCCCCAGCCCGGGCTGACGCCGTGGTCCCCGAGACCATGTGAGGCACGAGTGGGACCCTCCGCGTCCTCCCCTCAGGCTCGCGTATGTCCCCGCGGCCGCTCCTCTGCCGTCGGAGTGGCAGCTTCCGGTTTCAGCTCCGATCGCCATCTCGTGCCTTCGTCCCAGGCGCAGACCTCAGGGGCGCCGTCAGTCTAGGGCGGACCCCGAAACAGCCCCGCCCCTCCCACTGGTGTCCGTATTCACGCGCCCAGCGCGGGTCGGCTCCCACAGGGCACGCGGAGGCCCGGTGGCTGACAGATGGGAAGCCGGTGCTGGGGCCCCCCTGCCACTCCGAGCCCACTGGGTGGCTGGCGCCACGCGCCCTCCACCTCGCTGCAGCCCCGTCTCTCCCCACTGTGGCGTCACAGAGGCCGAGCGTCAGCACCATTTATCATCGCTCCTGAGCCGTCAGCTGCGTCCAGCAGAGCTCAGAGAAGACTGGCATACGTCTTGAGAAAGTTAAAAAGGAGCAGATGTCTTTGTGGAAATGACAACTATTCCTCCAGGTCTCACAGGCCGATTGTGCCTGTGCCCCAAGGGGACCGTGGGCTCCGCTCACTTCCCCCCGGCCTGGCTGAGGTCCTTTCTGCTGGGGCTCCTGTGCGGGCCTGGGTTGCGTCAGAGGGGCTGCTGGGCGGGGTGGGCAGTCCGGCGGGGAGGAAACGCTGATGGAATGACCGGGGAACGCGCGTGCTGAGCAGCAGAGATCAGTGCTGGGAAACGTGCACTTGGGCTTCCAGCCGCTGCGTCTGAACCTTCAGAGATGGGAGGACACAGCCAGAGCCGGAGCAGAGAGGGGCCCGGCCCGGAACGATGCATTTTATATCGGAACTTATCACACACGCAAACACTCACATGTATAATTTAAATGAAAAGGTCACTAAAAAGAATATACACATTTGTTCCAGGCATACACCCTGATGGTTGTTGTTCTATACCGTGTATATGAAAAATGGTAGATGAGGCCTCTTAAGCTGATGCCATGGCTTGGACCTAGGAAATAGAATATCCACTGAATTCGGTTCCTGGAGCTGGAACATTCTGTAGGCTAGACACGCTCCAGGCCTTGCCATGTTCTCCTTTCCCGTTCTGAATCATCGCTGCCCAGGCTGGAGGGCACCGCAGTGCACCCACACCTGGATCCTGACGCACTGCGGCCCCTCATTTTCCATCAGCCCACGAGGCCTCTCACAGCTGCTGGCTGCCCGTGGGCAGATGCTCTCCTGTCTCAGGGAACCTCCGATGGCGAAAGCAGGTGGGAGAAGCTCTTTGCTGTGCCCTCAGCGGGGAGGAGACGAGGCTGTCCCTGGATTACATGGTCCCCATTCAGGGCCATCGTGAGGAACATCAGCTCCCTCGGGCCACTGGGCCAGTCTCCAATATCAGAGAGCCCCAGACGGAGGCCTTAACAAGAGGAATACATTCCCTCTCTTACGGGTGGAATGAACACCCATCCGTCAGGAACACCTGCCACCTTGGACCCCGAAGGACTGGAGGGAACCCATCCACTCTGTGCTGTCACTGCTTCCAGGTGGCGCTTGGAACCAGCGACCTGGAAAGGAATTGCTAACCCATGGGGCTGAAACTAAATACCAAAAGTCAGTGCCAGAAATGTTGGTGTAATTTATGAAGACTTGCTGGGAAAACGGGGCCGGGTGTCACCAGTATCTACTACATCAGGAACTGGCTTCTAACCCCAATCTGACGAACTGGAGACAGGCTGGCTCTCGGCGTTGGGCTGCGGCGAATGCTGAGGGCAGGCTGAAATCACCGGGTAGAAGCCGGGGCTCCTGCCAGGCCCATGGGTGCAGACATGCTTTACTTCCCACGCACCTGCCTCCCAGGGCGGGGCAGAGCAAGTGGGGTGCTCCTGGGTCACATGACCACCCCCAGCCAATCTCAGTCGCCAATTGGATGGCATCACATTTGGCTACACCCCGGCCATCCCCACCTTAGAGGGCTCCCGGAGCCCCTGTGTGATGGGGGTCCTCTGACCTTGGAAAATCAGGAGTTCTTTTGAGGATCAGGGCATAGGAGCCCAGAGAAGAAAACAATAAGTCATTTCAGTTACACAGGGTGTGGGGGCCTTGCAAACATTCCTGGATTCTCAGCTCTTCCCAATCCTTAGACCCGAGTTTCTGGATGTTCTTAGTACACAACAGACTACAACATAATATCATTAGATCAAAAAAGGATTTTCACACATTGATCCTGTACTGAGCAACATTTCTGCAGGAAGGAAACAGCACATGCACACAGTGACATGTACTCAAAGAACGAGAAAAATAATGGCTCTCTGGCTCTCTCTCTCTCTCTCTCTCTCTCTCTCTCTCTCTCTCTCTCT
>NW_017732634.1:199798-204745 GCF_001890085.2 Hipposideros armiger
CACACACACACACACACACACACACACCAGACCTTCCCCAGAGCTCCGACCTGTCTCTCGGGATGGACATTACTCAGGAAGTGCTATGTAACAGCCCACACAGGGCCCCTTCTCTCCTCACCCGGCTCTGAAAGGCCTAATGTGATTAGAGGCTTATAAGAAAAGATTTGTCCTAAGCCTCCTCACTAATGGACCTCTCAAGATGTAATTGCCCCATTTTTGACATGTGTCCTTGAAGTGAGGTTTTCTTTAATTATTTGAATGGCTGTTATTTGTCGGTAGACAGTAATGAGTTCAAAGAGGCAGACTTCGGGCAAGCGTACAGCTCACCCTGGGTTACCCTCTCCATGGTCAGCCTGCCCTCTGAGCAGCATTGTTCTCAGGAAGGCAGATTGCCCTCAACCAGTTCCCAGATGAGCTCACCCCAGGCCCACTTTGAGGGTCTCTCTCTCCCTCCCCCTCTCCTGCTCTAACTCCCCCTCCCCTCCCAGAGATACCCAGCGCCTGACCCCACCCTGAACCCACCCAAGGCCCTTTCTAAAGGTTCTGAGACTCCTCAGGATCCTCGGGGTTCCAGCCGCACCCGTGCTCCCTTTTCTGTTGGTTGTGGTGCCCCCACACTGCGACTTCTCAGGACTCTGCAAGGTGAACTGTACTTCTCGGCCGCCCCCAGGACCCTGTTAAGTTCCAGCTGCCTTTGGTTGGCAGTCAGTCTCCACTTGTCCATCCTCTTTGCACCTCCCGAATTTTATCTCTGTCGCCATGTCTCCCTTTACTTTTGTGTGTGTGTGTAGGGTTTATGTCACCTCTCACATTCTCTATAAGATTACTATAATTTTAATGGCATTTCCACAGAAAGTGAAGTGAAGCAATATAAATAATGAATTGTGTTTAAGAGGAACCTACATCAACTTTCTATTTGGACACGTGATTGCAGAGACGGAGAGAACAAAGTGTGGGCAGCTGAGTGCGGCCCCTGGACACTAGGGCGTCTCTGGGGGACTAAGGGGAGAGCCCCCTGCAGCAGGTCACCTGCTGAGGTGCTTCTGAGCGCCTGCGGGCAGGGTGGCCTCGGGCAAGGCGCTTAGCCATCTGGATTTCAGTTTCTCTATCTGTAATATGAGGATGATTATAGTATTTTCTACCAAATTTGGGCCATTGTAAGGATTAAATGAGCAACAAATGGAAATAGCATCGACAGTATCAGGCATGCAGTAAATGGGGCTTCTGTATTTGTTGTCGTTTATCATTATTATTATTATTATTATTATTAATTATTCAGGTGGAGTAAAGGTTGTCAGCCACACAGACGCAGGGGCTCTCACTCAGTTTGTTACCAGTTTTTGTCCAGACAGGGCAAGCGGGGTTCCTATTTTCCTACTTATTCCCTCCCTCTCCTCGTCCGTTTCTTCCTGTCCCCCCAGTGACATGTTAGGGGAGCAGCATTTCTGTATTCTTACGGCCTTGTTTTCCTTGGTTGGTGTCACTAGTAAGTGAACTGCACGTCCCAGCCCTGGGGACTTCAGCGTCGCCAGAACATTAATATCTCTGCAGACAGATGAAGGCAGAGCAGTCAAGAAGATGTCACAAAGTGACACCCCCTTTCCATTAGTTCAAGAAGAATGTGACAAGAGTCCATTGCCACCAGTCAAAGGGCCATTAGCATTTCCTTTATTTTAGAAACATTTCCGGTGCTTTCTTAACTGTACTCTAGTCTCTTATCTGGGTGTTTTGTGTGGGACATCCTTCCAAGTCTTTCTCAGTCTCCTGGAACTAGCCCAGGGAGTGACCACTGAAAAATGCCATTGGACTAAAAGGAATATAGTGACTGGATTGGATTAAATAGTTCATTTGACATTTAAGAGTCCCTCTGAGGCTACTCATCAATGTGGACTCCTGCTAAAATATCGTCACCTAGGTTACTAGGCCCCCTGTCTTTCTATGAATGTCAATTTATGACTCAAACTTAAATTGAAATAGTATTTTTGACACGTACTATGAGCTGTTGTTTAATTTATTCCTTCTTCCATCCATCCATCCATCCATCCATCCATCCATCGTTTCAACAGTCCCCCTCCCAGTGCCCCTAGCTTTGTCACTCTGTCTCTGGGAGGCGCTTGGATGCACCTGGCCTGGGAGCTCCAAGGCACAGTCGTTGTTTGCACAGTCAGTGTCACCCCTTGTACCTCAGAGGCGTGAACAGAGAGGTTGGGGTGGTTACAGGCCACAGCTTCAGTTCAGAGGAGTCAGGGAAGGATTTTCACAGGAAGTGACGTTGGTACTCCATCCAGAAGGGTGAATGGAGGTGGCCAGGGTGAGACGAGAAGAAATACACCTGGGTGTGTAAGGGAGCACGCAGGCCAGGGTCCAAGCTGTGACAAGCAGGGACCATGTGGGAATATGGAGTAGTGTGCTGTGGATGGGCGTGGGACATAGGGTGAGTGAGGAAGCCGGGGGAGGAGGGGGGGCCATGGGCCCAGAGCGGCCAGGCCAAGTGCCTGTGAGCTAAGGGGCTGGCTGAGCCCTGGGAGACGGATGCGAGGGCGTGCAGTACGCTGATTCATGGGGAAGCAAACACTGGTGGATAAGCCGCCACCTTTGTGCTTCAACTCCGGGCTGCGAGGAGTTGAATTCTTCCAAATATCAACTTTAACTCTCTCCTCATCCTGGCTCAACTCTGGCCACACTTGAGGCCACAGTACTGGGCAGCGTCAGGCACAAACCAGGACTCCTCCGCTTTTTGTTGAACTAATTAATAAATGAATGAAAGGAGGGGCGAAATGATCCCTCCAGATGAAAGGAAATGAGATTTCAGAAGCCATTTCCCTAATGCAGAAGTTGGCAAACTTCTGTAAAGAGCCACCTAGGAAGCGTTTTAGGTTCCTGTCACCCTGTCACCGCCACTGTCATAGCGCGAAAGTAGCTATAGATGACACATCAGTGGTCAAGCATGGTTGTGTTCCAGTAAATCTTCATGAACTCTGAAATTTCAATGTCACTTTCCTTTCCAATGCCACAAGACAGCGTCTTCTTGTGGTTTCATTTCAACCATGTAATAATAATAATGTAAAGATCATTCTTAGCTCCCGGGTCACCCAGAAGTAAGGGCTGGGCTGGACGGGGCCTTCAGACTGCTGGTCACTGACCACTGACCGAATCCAGAGGTGCGTATTCTGACCTCCCGGGGCTCAGCGGTGGAGTGTAGACATTCTTTCATTAACAAGAGCCACTCTGAGTGTGTTTTAACTTAATCTAACGTGGCCATCACAGGCCTCTCTGCCTTCATTATCTAATACAGATGTGCAGTCCATAAAACTCCACACTGGCTCCATTAGGAAGCCAAAGAATTCAACAACGAGGCCATCAGTGGAATGAATAATGAGAATCTTTTCCATTACGTGATGTAGTGCCCAGGAGAAAGGGTCATCATTCAAATGCCCTCAGGAAATGTCATTACTTGGAGCTGCAGGGGTCCACGCACACCGGTGGGCAGGCAGGGCGGGGAGCCGTGCGAGGTCACCCTTAGTGGTCTAGAGAACTGATGGGCAGATGGCAGCCTCAGACGCCATGGAGCAATTTCATTGTTCACCAGACCCTTTAATTTTCACCGTGTCTGAGAACGACTCCAGACTCCCTCTCAAACTGTCTCTAAAAAGGAGCTCACAGACCACTTCTTCTGAATATTTCCTTTTCTTGTTACACCATCATCACTCTGAGCACAGGAGATGCCTGTTACCAGGGCAACCCAGCACGATGCCTGGTGTGCGGCTCTGCCCGCCCTCTCCGCCCTGCTCTGCGCTCCGCGGTCGAGGTAACATATAAACCCCGGCCCTGTTTCTTCTGCAGATGCCTCCTGATGTCTTTCTGACATCAGGGGCACGACGCATGCTTTCTTGTATTCCCCAATGTAACACTTCTCGTTTTCAAACAAAACTCAAAATAGCCTCTACACAGCTATACCTTTACAAACATAATAACCAAACGCCTCTTCTCTGCTGATTCTATGCAACAACACAAGACAGAGTCCAGTAGGCAGGAGGTGACCACTCAGCAGGGGCTGCCAGGGGACAGCCGGTGAGGAAGCTGGCATTGGAAGTGGATTGGGAGAAAGCAATAGTAATGACGACAACAACAGGAATAGCAGCCTCCAGCATTTATGTCACGTGTAGAGCAAACCAGGCAAGTTCAAATACTTTGTGTAAGCACCTCATGGGGAAGTATCATTATCCACATTTTATGGGGGAGGAAATCGCGGGGCCGTAAAGGATGTTCATGTTGGAAGGAAGACTTGGAAACAAAAAAGGTGCATAGGTCAGAATATTCAGGGCCCCTGAGGCCTGATGAGCAAACTTTTTTTAAATCCAGGCGAGTTAGAAGTGCCTGGTGGGGGAAAGGGGGCTGGAGGCTACCCTGGGAGCCTTGAACGGTGGGCTGCGACTTACTTTTCACTCCCCTCATGTTCTCCTAATTCTTGGGTCAGGAACCATCAGCCTCCTGTGCAGGCTCACCTCCTACCCTTAGCCACCAACTGTTGGTGCTTCTCTTCAATGCCAGCCCTAGGGTCTCAGGTCCTTCGTACTTTCTAGAAAATTGAACTTGCTGCCTAGGCCATTTTTCCCATGTTATAACTGCGCAAGCAGCCTCATGCTTTTCCTTCTGAAAACACTCTCTTCTTATGTTTATCCACTCGTTAGCATGATGATTTGATTAACAAGTAATTGTTAAGTAAAAAATAGGTTATTTTATAATAAGTAATACTTCAAAATTAATTTTCTTTCCATTCTAGATAGACTTCTACTTTTTAATAGCAAAAAATTTTCCCTCACTAATATTAGGAAGTCTTCCTAACTCCCAAGATTACACACAAATTCCCCTATATTTTTCCCTAGTAGTTTGATGATGATGGTGATGATGGTGATGGAGATGATCGTGATGGTGATGGTGATG
>NW_017732634.1:204890-218626 GCF_001890085.2 Hipposideros armiger
TGATGATGGTGATGATGGTGATGGAGATGATCGTGATGGTGATGGTGATGATGATGGTGGTGATGATTGTACTTAACTTTTATTCAGCTCTTACTATATGCTAAGCAGAGGGTTCCATTTGAGCCCCACAATACCTCTGCAGCGTAGGTAGGATTGTCATTACCATTTTGTAGAGATAGAACTGAGGCTGAAACTTTTTAAGGACCTTGTCCAAGTTCACAGGGCCAGTTGAGCCTGAGACAATTGGACTCCAAAGCCTGGGCTGATGTGTTACTGCATTTTGCCTATTTAGCTGTCAAATCATCTATCAAAAGAGTGAGTTTGACTTCCACAATTAAATTCTCCTTGGTCTCTTCCCTTCTCATGTTGGTTCCAGTCCCTCCTCCTCCGATGTCACTGTCATTTCTAAATCTGAAGTCTTGTGAGAAACACCAGGCTTGCTGCCTTTCTGTCGCCTTGCGTATACCCCACGCAGACAGACTCTATTCCCTGGGGCTGCAGAGAACCCTTTTGGATCAGGGCAGTGGTGATGGCCACAGGAAAAAAATAAACACCTGAACTTCCCATGTCTTCCAGATGGAAATGCTCTGTCTCCAGGAACATCCTTCCTCCCCTGTAGCAGTGGTTCTCAGAGTGGCCCCTGGACTCACGGCATCTTGTTGGAAGTACAAATTCTCAGGTCCCTGGGGGTGGCCTCCCCCAGTCTTTGTTTTCACAAGCCGTCCAGGTGACTCTGTTGATAACCACTGACCTAGAGTATCTTCACAAGCAAATAATAAAAATAACTGAGAGCACGTTATGTGTTGCTTCTTAACAAAAGCCCCTGTAGCCTAGTTCAAAGACGACACCACCCCTGCACCCCGCCCTGTGGTGATCTCAGGAGTGCCCTAGTTCCCAGCTGGGACCTCCTGCTCTTGTATGTGAAGGGTGAACGCTCGCATCGCTGGGACCACGAGAGCGATTACTGTAATGAATTCCTTGTACACACAGCCATGACATTGGCAGGCAGCCACTAACAGGCAGCTCTTGGTAATGTTCATTCATTTCAAATAGATTCTCTTCTCGTTTACCATCTTGTGGGAAGGACCTGGCTAATGAGGACAGGGCCTGGCTGGAAAGGAGGGGATGAGGGAACAAAGCAAATGTTGGCAGTGTTAATTACAGTCCTGAAAACCAACAGGGTCAAATAATCGCCTCCCAGCGGAACCTCTCCTCTGAGGCTTGGCTTGTTGACACCGGCAGACCAAGCTGTCATGGAGAATTTCTAGATGCTGTTGACTGGCCAGGCTGAATGTGGGCCGATCCCAAGCAGAAGTTCCAGATCCCGCTTTGATTTTTAGGGTCTTTCGTGAAAGATGATGAGAAAGAACAGAGAAAACCTCACTGCCTTGTGTTCTGTCCTGTTTATGTTCTGCCACATTCTGAACAGGCTGCAATTAGAGCTCTCGCGTGCTGGAAGGAAGTTAAATGGAACAAACACTGCCCCTAAATTGCAGGGAGTCTTTGGTCACTCATCCTCCGGCAGGGACCAAATTTTCTTGTAATTTCTCATTAGACAGCAGCTAATTAAATACACACAATTAGTAATCATTTTAATTATAAGCTGCTCTCCCCAAAGGACTTAACATGCAGTTAAAATGGAGGCAATCAGACCCAAGGATTTCCAGGGAAACTCAAAAGAGCTAAGAAAGGGTTCACTCCCAAATGTCATTGTACAGATAGGAGGTTACAGACCATTAAAGGCAAAGTTGGGGTTTCTGGCCACCGGCTTTGCTTATAAGAGGCAAACGTGTCTTTTTCAAATCCAATGCTAATTTTAAAATCAATAAATCACTGTACTCTTGTGAAAAAAATAGAATAATTTATTGCATGTGGAAATGAAGATGAGCAAAGTTGGCTGTACGAATGCTTGGATTCAGAAACGCATTTTTCAACCTGAGATCAGAATGGCTTCGCTATCCTATCAGGACTCCGCTCACCTACATGTTGGGAAATAAATACTGTTTCGGCATTGTTAAACACAAAGTAAGCTCAGGATCTGACATTTGCATATAAATAGAAAATAACTCAGATCTTGACTACAAGAAGAAAAATTATTTCAACATTCTTATGTAATTCCCAGTAAATTTGCCTTTACAGATGTCCTTGTCATGTTATTTAAAAGTGAAGGTTAATTTTTGTAACTCCTTTTGAAGCAAAGATGAAACAAGGGCTTCCGAGATACATGATGCACTTGAACCTAATGGAACCCAAATTCCAGCCAAATGAGGAGAAATGTCCTGATGATCATGTCCCATCCCTCTATGAGTACAGGTGAAGTGGTTGTACTGATCTCACCTGTGTTCAGAGGTTTCCACCATTGAAGTCTAGACATCAAAGGTGCCAGGAGCCTCCCTGCTACTCCTGTCCTCTGGGGTACCCGCTATCTGTGCTCGGTAAAATCTCCATGGGCTGGCATCTACGCCATCGCCAGCACTGAAAGACTGGGAAGCAGAGAAAGATGTCCTTGCTTATCGATGTCACACCAAAAGTACTGACAAAAAAAACATGGTAATGAAGCACAGTTAAGTATTTGGACTTAACTGGAGTTGGGGGGACACATTTAGATGGTCCTGGTGGAGTTTCCAAATGGGAACTCAGGTCAGAGTCTTCAGAAGGTTTGAGTCTGGGGTTGGGAGATGGAGGCGGGTCTTGTGAGGCAGAGAGCTGGTTAGGGTTAGGCCCAGGGCACACAGGTGGGGCCCTGTGGCCGGGAGCTTAGGCAGCATGGGCCTGACTTGATACTGCGCCAGAGAAGCAGCAGCTGACTGTGGCGCAGTTTTACCCATCAAGTTCCCACTGTTCCCGCTGTGCCTTTGGAAGAGCATCTGCCTCACCTTGTTCCGTGGGTTAGTGGACACAGCAGTGGGAGGTCTTCAAAAGCGAACTTTTTATTTGGTTCAGTTCTATCTTTCAGAAGTAGGCATTTTCCGGAACAAGCATCTAAGTTACTTGTGCGCAGGGAGAAGGAATTAGCGTGGTTGAGGCTGATTCCCTCCCATTTTTTTCTCTCAGTCATCCTTATAAAGCTTTGTATTTCTCCTGTCTCCATTTTAACTGAAGCAGGAGTTTAAGAAAATGAGTATCATGCATTAAAGTTTCACACACATCACATTGATTATTTTCCTTTGTGCCATCCATCTGGTTTGACGGGAAATCAATCCTGGTATTTTTCAGGAGACTCTTCCGCCATCTGTCTTGGAACTTTCTAGATTCCTGGAACTTGATCAATCCAGAATTGAGGAAACCCACTGACCACAATCCATCATGGCTACCCCTGGGTGCCCCCGACCTATGTCCATAGGATCCGCTCAGAGACATCAGCCCCCTCCCCTTAAGCCAAGCTGGGGCTGGAGATGTGATGCTTACCCTGCCTGGGGAGGGTCCTAACCCCCTACCCCCACCTTGATGTTCTAGCCTTGTAGGGTGCTGTCTTTGAGTTACAAGATAGGGTGACCAACCATCCCAGCTTGCCAAGGACTTTGTGTATTTCAGCATAGTTGGAAATGGAAAGCCCCACTTCCCAGGAACCCTGCAGTCCTGGGCAAACTGGGACAGCATGTCACCCTGACCACAACTCCTCTATCCTCCTCCAAACTGGGTCACTTGCCTTTTAATGGGCCACCGCCCTCAACTGCACACCTAGAACCCTGTTTTTCTGGGAAAATCCAGATTCCCACCACCAAGAACTGAGACTTTTTTTTTTTTTTTAGCTGAGCCATCCTGCCACCTGTTGGCAGCTCAGCAGCAGCTCAGCTCGGGCCAGGCATCGAACCGCTGTTGCTCAGAGCTCGCACTCTTGAGCGAGCTCTTAACCAACTGAGCCACTCGGCCGGCCCAAGAACTCAGACTTTTGAAAGCCAAGCCTCATCTATTCTCTGAGGCAAGGAAAAACTATATGTCTCAGAGAGAAACCTACCGCATGAGCTTTGCCTTGAGAGGGGAATGAAAACACATCCTCCATTCTCCCGGGATCCCCCTGCCGAGAAAAGCAGACAGTTGTTTTCTCCATCAAATCCTGTCCGCACACAGGAATTTCCTCTTGGAAGTGGCTTTCAGCCCTGGGCATCTGTTAGAATTACCTAAGAAACCTGACAAATTCCCCCATGCTGGCCCCCACTCCTGATCAAAGCAGCAGGAATTTGTGAGGAGTGACCTGGGCATCAGTAGGGCTAGAAGCTTCCATTTGTCAGGGGTGATGGAGAGATTTTGTTTTATTTCAGTAGTACTTGTAAGAAATTCACTAAAACAGATATAAGTGGACAACTGTTCCCAAAAACCAAGACCTTTAAAATCTTGACTGCTGACCCATGAAGGTCAAGGCAATACAAAACCAAAGGCTACCCGAGGTCCTGAAACTCTCTGAGTTTCTTTATTCACCCCACTCTAGGAGCTTTGATTCTTCTGACCCCCATAAACACTAAACAAGAAGTCTAAGCATTTCATAGACAAGACTGGCAACCCTATAATCTCAAGATTTGGGAGCAGGAAGGGGTTTACCCCTCCCCCATCTACTCCTGCAACCCACTGAACTCATAGTACCAACATTATTAGCGTTGCTTTTAGTTTCCTCATTTCCTTCAAAACTTTGGTTAGGAAACTATTCCTTTCTTCTCTAAAGAGTTTCTCAGAATTGGATTTGGGTTTTGCCAGCTCTCAAGACTACCTAAGAAGGTGTATATTTAAGCATATATTTAATCATAAATATAGTAATTTACAACTACTTTCAACTATTTACAACCACTTCTGTGGACTCAATCACAAATGCCATACTTTTACATTATTTTGACGTTTTTATAATTGCCTGGAAGGATTTCTTGGACAACTAACTCTTTTATTGGGTCAGAAAATCTTGATGTGACCTAACTTTTACATAGGGCTATTTATTTCTGTTGTTGATGCAAAACATTGGAATAATTGAAGATCCTGCTGAGTGGGACAATCAAGAGGTAAATAGCAGGATTACTGCTTTTTTTATTCTGACTAAATAATTCAAAGAAGTTTGGATAAAATATATGATACAAAGTAAAACTACCTGGGGAAACATTCAAAACCATCTATTATTTAAAGCCAGTGGATGTGAGTAAGAATATTAATGAGACAGAACCAGCCTGGGTCTGTTCACATTTGGCCCTAGTGAGAATAGACTTCAAAGGAGTTGAGTCTTGAATGAACAATTCCTCCGCCAGACACTGCTGCCCAGACGGTCCTCCTCTGGGAGGGTTGGCTGGAGCCTAGAGGGTTCTCAGGCCTCTGGGAGCAGATCCAGCTGTGAGCCCCGACTTCCTCTTTAACGTCGTTTATGTGTATATACGCCAAATCAACGTCACTTTAGAAACAAAAACGTACTAAATAAAACCAAGAATACATATTCAAATTTTAACCCCATTTTTGTATTTCTTATTTCTTCCAAGTCTATTTGAAGGCCCCAAAGTAGAGGGACCTCAGTGCTGGATGAAGGGGTGACTGTCTAACGCCCCTTCCTGCTCCCTGCCACTGTGTCCAGCGGGATGGACAGTGGGTGAGGCCGGGGCTTCTGTGACGCATCACCCAGAGTGAGCTCACACTTCAGTGTTCCTCTCAGGCCCCTCCATGTTCTGGAATTCCTTTTAGAGCTTCTGTCATGGAGACGGCCAGAGGAAGACAGAGCACAACTGATCTGCATGTCATCTAATTGCGTGCGGGCCCAACTCTTCCCAGTCGGCCTGAGACTGCCCTAGTTTTAACACCGAAGGCTCAAGCCCTGAGAAACACCCGTCTCAAGCACACCCCTAGGTTTACAATATTTGGGGCTCAGCATTCACATGTCCAGACACAGACAGATAATGCTCACTTCTGCCGATTCTCCACTTTAAGGATTTGCAGGTGAAGAGAATTGAGTTTGAGGAGCCCAACCTGAATTGCCTGCACAGTCCTGGTCAAGTACAAGCTGGAATGTGGCCTAAAATGTATGAGCTCATTGTAGTTCGAGCCATTCAAGATGTGACCACCAGCCCTCAAATTAAGAGACATGCTTTGGAACTAATTGCCACCACCCTTTGGCTGCTTCTCACACTGAAAATCACATCCTGCTCCATCTGAGACACATCACAAAGGGGTTTCACAGGGGGCCTTTATCAGGGGAGGGGACAGTGTTAATCTGCCTGTGTTGATAGTTGAACCTCTGTCCCATTCCTTTTATGGGTCCGCTTTACAGCTGTCACACAGGGAAGAGGGACGGGCTCCTGACCTCCCGGTAGTTCCATGGGGAAAGGTCTGGGGAAGTTTGTCCGTTGCGTTGCCTCCTCCCTGACCTGTGCAGGCTGCTGGAGAGCGTGGAGCACCAGGGGCTTCCTGGGTGACGGGGACGATGCAGTTCACAGCAGCAGGCCACGCAGAGCTACCTTGGTGGGAGTCCGAGACAGGACGACAAAGTGCACGTGGAAAATGAGCCCCTCAAATAGCGCTGTAAAACGTGCAGGACAGCTCCAGGGCAGTAAATAGCATGAGGGGCCAAGGACAAGGCGGCCACCGCAGGCACATCTGGGTGAACCATTGCCTTTCGTAGCTTCCCTGTTACAGCTCGGGCGCAAGGGTCAGTGTAGTGACAAGAATGGATCCACCATCGAAAGCGGAGACAATGTGAACCCCGGAATGACTTTCTATTGCTTTGACTCAAAAACTCGGCAAAGATCCAGGGGAAACAGGAATAACCCTGTCCTCTGCGTCCCCAAGTAGAAGTCGGTTCTCGTCACACGCGGGAATGTTCTGTGCGTTCACCCCAGTGTGGAATTAGCACACGCGAACTGTTTTCCTTTTTGTTGTTGTTGTCGTCAGTTTGTTTTGTTGTGGTAAAAGGCACATAACAGAAAATGTACTGTTTTAGTCATTTGGAAGCGCGCAGTTCAGGGGCAGTAAGTGCATTCGTGTGGCTGGCCCACCGTCCCCACCTCCTCTCCAGGACCCCTTTCATCTTGAAAAACTGAAGCTCTGTCCCCATGAAACACTAAGTCCCCGTTTCCCCCCTCCCAGCCCGCTCTACTTTCCGTCTCTCTAATTTTAACTCCCCTGACTACTTCCTTTAAATGGAATCATTCCCAAACTATTTTTTCTAGAGGAAATACAGATATAGGTTCCTGGGAGCCTCTTGTCACATTTTCATTCGCCGATCAATACATGACCTTGTTTTATGTGTTTCAGTTTAAAGACACCCTATTATATTATTTACTATATATTGTTGACTCATGACATTGACCTCAGCCACCAGCGCTGCAACCCACGCCCGCAGGAATCTTAATCTGACATACGTGTTTTCTCCCTGGACCCTGACAGCGCTTCAGCACTTTGCTTGGGGCCATTTTAACAGTGAAATCAACAAAAAGCACCAAAATGGAAAAACAAAAAACCGTGGCACTGAAGCGATAGCGGAAGGACACTCGCACACAGCACAAGAGCTCACGGCCAGAAGGCACGTCTCACATGTGCCACCATTGCTGGGGACGCACACGCGCGACTCCGATTTCTCTCGTCCCTTGGATGGATAATAAATTCCCCGAATTCCTGAATGGACTTGTCACTTACCCCTGAACAGTGAGTCAAACTGTGGATGTTTGGGGAGAGTGTGCAAAACCCATAAAAAGGCCTACTAGGCAGAAGAGAGGGCCCTCCCTCTGCCTCCGGCCTGGGGACCGTGGACCCTCATCCCACCTTCCATGTGGACCACGTGCCGGCTCCCCCTCCTGTACTCCCCGTGGCCAGGGACCCACTCTCCACAAGCCAGGCTCTCAGCCTGACACTGCCCAAGACACGCTCCATCCGTTTCCATTTCGAGCTTGCGCTGAGGGGAGAAAAGCAATCCATCATCTGTTAGGGGAAAGACGTTTGGAGGGATTTATTTTTGTTCATTCAGAACAGCATTGCTGGTTCCTGATGGATATCAATAATGGAGGGAGGGAGAGAGGGAGGAAGCTCGCTCCCCCAGGAAAGTCCACGGAGGACACAGTGAGAGGTCAGCCATCTGCCAGCCAAGGAGAAAGATGTCACCGAAAACAGACCTGCCAGACCTTAATCTGGGACTTGTGGCCTCCAGAGCTGATGAAATAAAGTGCTGTTGTTTAGACCAGTCTCTGGTATTTGCTTCTGGCAGCCCGAGCTGACCAATCCAGTCAGCATGTACTATTTTATACACGTCCCTCAGAAATGGATGGATGGACAGAGACAGGGCTACATAGATGCAGGTGTAATTATAGATGTAGGTGAATGCATATACATGTACGTGTGTGTGTATATTCTACCTCCGATGAGAATTATGGGACTTTATCCTAAAATATCAGAATGCACGTTAAAATGCTAGCAATGTAGTTAGCAATGCATACATTCAAAAAGTGTTAAAAATAAAACACATTTTTATTAACTATGGTATGCTAAAATAGAAGTATTTTTCCATTCTTGCTGTAGAAATTGATATTACAGACCTGTGTCATACAATCAGGACCACAGGATATGCAGACAAAATGAGACGGTGGGGAAGGTTAGGTCTTCGAGGTGTGGTAGGCAGCTAATGAACAAAATCATTTTACTCTTTTTCTGGATTTTGTGATGTTTGTGGCATTTATATTTTTAAAATTTGGAATTTGATATAATTTCTTTTCACCTCCTCAATAAATATTTACTTTCCTGTCCATTTTTTATTTTGTTTGCTTTGTAATAAAGAGAAACTCCAAATTACAAAAACGTCAGGGCCCGTACCGCCTGGATACGCCCCGATGCAGGCTGCGTGTCAGCATCTCTGGGGCGTTTTATGAAGGACTGTCGCCTGCCTGTCCCCACACTCCGAGTCTCTGATTCACTTGGTCTCTGGGGACACAACAGGGGGGCATCTGTAGCTTGTAACTGTGTTCTAGGGTGTTCTAGAGGCAGCCACAATGGAGAGTTTCTAGACTGGGTGGAGAAGCATGGGACACCTCCCAAGCATCCCTCTCTCCTGAGTGTATCCTAAACGCTGCAGCTTCAGGGAGTCACCACATGAGACAGTGGCAGGAACCCGGGTGACTGAGGGGCCGGGACCAGAGGGGTCCAACCCTTCGGCCTTGGCACAATTTCAAGACTCGGTCCTGGCCACACGGGGACACCCAGGACAGGACTGAAGGTTTGATTGACATCAAAAGAGTCTTAAAGGCAATTCTTTAAAATCCTTTTTCCGTGTCCTTTATGTGTTTACATCTTTTTAAAATCAAATATTCCCAGTTGCATCTGTGTACATCTGGTCTTTCCGACAAGGCCACCTAATTATCGGGCTCTGACTGGAAGGCGCCCCCTGATCGGCCCAGAGGTGCTTTCGTGATATGGCCAGCCGGCCCCTGAAAAGCTTTTCAGAGCTCAGTCCCAGTGTGAGGACAGGTTAGCCTTTCATTGTGACTGGATTATCTGCCTGTTAAATTGTGGTCCCTGATGTTGGCCAGCCCTTCAAAGAGATTGTGCTAGAAGCTCAAGAGATAAGCAAACAAGTGACTGTGTGTCTAAGCAACCCCAGCCTTACTCCTGAGAAAGCCTGACATTAAAACTCTGCCTATTACTCAAACAGCTACCAGGTGCCCCCTCCATGCTGGAAACTGCCAGCATCACCACCACGCAGGAAGACGTATATATGCACACGCACTGATGTTTTATTTGTAATCTAGGAAGTCTGATGAATGGAAGCCTGTTTGCAAGCAGGAAGTTATCAACAGGGGGCAAACGGGACTGAAGATGTTCACTTGGATGGGGTGACAGTGCCAGAGCCGATTTAGTCCACTGCGTGTTGAGGTTGGACGCCTGGAAGGTGAATGCCACTGGGATGACCTTCGACCTCAGACTCCATAAGTGTGCGGAATCCCAGTGTGTGTTTGTGGCAATGTCGGGGGCCGGGGCCCTGCAGGAGGGACAAGCCTGGGAATGAGGCAGACAGATGGGTCTCATCAGGGGCCACAGCAACCCGAGCACCAGGCCTGAGACTCTGCTCAGGCTGCTGTGGGGCTGGTACCCGGGGCCGCGGGCTGGGACGTCCGTCCAGTGGGAGCAGGGACCTCTCTAATAACTGACATAACGATCCTTAAAAAGATACCAAGGCAGGCCAGGGGCTTCCCTCTCAAGGGAAGTGGGTGCATCGCAGAGGATGGATTGGCTATGGACCCAGCCCCTCCTAGAGCCTTCTTTCCTGCGTAACAATAGTAAAACATACTAATTCTAGTACTAAACCTCAGTCTGCTGGGGTTCATCACACGACATGAGTTCTGTATAAACAGGGCGATGTGTTCCCGACAAGGCACCACCTTTGGGGAAGTGAACTTTTCTTGCTAAGACACCTGGCATTTCATAATAATAATTATAATTCCCACCCCTCTGCCTTCACTTGGTTGTGTGGGCAGAGCTTTTATACTATGTAAACTGTGCAATTGCTTAATAATAGAAAAAGAGCTTTAATCCGCCTGTTTTTCAGGTTAGCAATGACTGTTCCAAATATTTCTTTTTGACAGAGGAGAATTTTTCTCAGCTAAGCATTAGGAAGACGGAGCAGGTTGAAAGGGCTGAGGGTGTGTGTAATAATCCAGCAGCAAACAGAGCAGCTAGCTTTATTCAACTCGCTGAACAAATGTGATATTAAGTGGGCTCCACCAGATACATCTTGGGATAAAACAAAGTCTGTCTTCTAGTCTCATACGATTTAATGAAATTCGTACATCACCGGTTTGGTATAAATTAGAGATTAGCGTCATTTTTTGGTTTGGTTCAAAATACAGGGTGACAGGGACGAATTAAGTTTACAGGTGTTGAGAGAAATTGTATCAGGTTCACCCGAGGAGAACAAGAGGATATTAAGCAAAGGGATAAAACTTGAGACAGGAATCATCCAAAAGAAGCAGCGATCTGCTAGGGTGTCACCCACAGACAAGGAAGCAGGCATAGCACATGGGTCCGCACATCCAGGGGACGGGGCTCGCTGCCCAGCTGGCGCCTGAGCCAGGCTCTGGTACCACTATGGCTGCTGGCCAGGGCTGGGCACTGCGGGAGCTTCTGCAGTCCTAGGGATCCCAGGATGAGCTACAGGCCATTTCAGATGTTCACCTTTTCCTGCGCCCTTAGATGCGCATGCACAGAGAGGCCAGCCCAGAAATGGAAGCCCTGGGCCCAGACTGCGGCGCTCGAGACGCTGCAACACTGAAAGGCGCGTGTCCACCTCGCTCCAGCCGGCCGTGCCCACGTGGGAACAGTTCTCCCCATTTCAAGAGACAATCTAGATTTTTATGGGAAAATCTCCAGTGATTTAATCTTAGATATTAATGCAACTAAAGTTTAAAACACACACACACAGCGTGTGGAATAATGAGGCGGCGGGTGGGTCCAGGCTGCCGACCGACAATTTGTTACCTTTACAGAAGCTCATAGTAGGTGTTTTTTACATAAGACTCGGGAGAGGCAAGGCCTTGCAGTGTCAGTAGGAGAGGGGTGATGAGGGCATCATGATTTTCGCTTTTTTGGAAAGTTCTGCTGTGACCCAGCCAATTAGCATTGAGAGCCACAGGTTCTGCACATGAATTCTCTTCCCTGGACAGACCACGGTTCTTGGTTTCCTTCCTCGTCTCTTTGGAGCTGCCCTCAGCTTCTAATACCTGCCCCGTTTTCCTTGGCGTATGACTTTGAGCTGTTTTTCTGGATTAGCTGGGTCTTCTTAAGGGTCCTTGGAAATTAAGACAGATATTTATCGTAGGCAGGAGTTTTTAAGCGGCCCCAAACAACTGAAATTCTGTTCAGCCTGGAAAAAATACATGTGAAGAAATTTTACAAACACCTTCAATAGCCTGTTGGTAGAATTCCCCACCCGTGGTTGGTGACACTGACTTTGTCCCGCCCACCTGCTCCAAATCAGAATGAACAGCACACAGCTTATTCCAAGAGCAACGCCCCAGGAATCGTGGGGACTTGCTTCTAGTTCTGACTGTGGCAAACAGCCACTCACTTTCTAGGTGACCTGGGACACGTGCTCATCATCACTCCCCTTAACCCAGTGGACTGAGTCACTGTTTCCACATCTATCGTCCACATATCACTGTCAGGAGGTGTGGGCGTGTATCTGAGCCCCGTGGTGAGAGGGCCTTGTGATGGGAGCGCTTGGTCAGGCCGCGGCGGCCCAGCTGTTCCACCAAAGGCTACCCCAGGTGTTGCGGTGACAGCACAGTGTTTTGTGGCTGCGATTAGGGACCACAATCAGTTGACTTTAAGTGCAGGAGTTTATAATGGATAATATGGATGGGACTGATCCAATCAGCCGTAGGGCTTTCAGAAGCAGAGTTGAAGCTTCCTGAGAGAAAAAGAAATTCCGCCTGAGACGTCCAGCCGGCCCTTCCCGGCGGCCAGCCCTGCGGGTCTCAGGTTCACGTGGCCACCCTCGTCACTGCGCCAGCCCAGTCCTGGCAGTGAGTCCCTTGCTATGTACGTCCTGTTGGCTCTGTCCTCCGGTGGAGGCCTGTCTGACACACGGGTATGATTGTTTACTTAAGCGATGTAGTTACAGACCATCACAGGAAGGAAACTTAATTATGCTTATTTAAAACGCCACATTTATGTCACCAAAGTAGGAGCTGGCATAATTTGATACCCACGGTGTGAGCCGGGGTTTCAACGAGAATCAGATGGAACAAATAATGGATCAAAGAGGGTTTAATTACAAAGAAGCTAGTCACACAGGTTTGGGTGGGGTGTACGGGAGCCCCGCTTCCAGCCGCAGGTAGGGGAGAGACGCCCCCAGAGCACCCGAGCCTGCCCCCTAATGGGCATTTCAGTTCCTGCGTCTCCAAAAAGCGCCCTCTGTCCGCCTCTGTCCGTGGTCCCGGCGGAGGGGGTGGTGGTCAAGATGAACGAACAGTATCGACCCCACACCCGTCTCCTCCCTGCTTCACCACCAGTGACATAAACCCTTCACGGTTCCGCTGGGGCCTCAGGTTGCGTCCAAACCAACATGCACAGACGGCTACGGAGGGCAAGGCCCTGAACACAGCCCGGGAACAGGGCTTGGTCCTGCAGGCCCCACAGGCGTCCTGCTGAGTGAGTGTGTGTGTAAACGCTGCCTGGGTCAGTGGGCGCAGAGAGATGCTGGGGTGGTTGTGTTTCCCCGCCTTGTAAAGTAAGTTTAAAACGCAAGATATGCATGAGTGCGCCCCTCCCCACAGCTTCCCTGTCCTGCTTCCGTTCTGGGTTGTGGCCCCCACACTGGCCTCTGGGGGTTTTCACTGGGCAGGGGACTTCGGCCTGCAAACCTGTCCTGGTGGCCCAAATAAGCCAACTGTTCACTGCTGCCACCTCGTGGCCAAATATTTTTCTTTGACCAGCCCCCAAATCTCTAGAGCTCATTACACCTCGTTAGGGTGTCCCCCCAGTGTAAATCTGAACTGAGGGACATTTTCCCATGGCCCCAGGGTACAGAGTGGATGCTTGTTGGATGGATGGATGGATGGGTCTCACTTTACTGGTCCTCCATGCATCCTGGCTCTGCTGTCCTCATGGTGTCCGCCAATGAGACTCTTCTGCCATCGTCTCCCTGGAACCCTGAGCCAACCCTCCTGGGCCAGCTATACGCAGTCAGTGCTTAATGGATGCTGTTAGTTGGTTAATAAGAAGAGGAAACCACCTGCATCCAGGTGACCCCTGATTTGGGGTAAAAGAAAACAGGAGTGGAACTATTG
>NW_017732634.1:219661-256332 GCF_001890085.2 Hipposideros armiger
TTCATGCGTTGTTTTCAGATTTGAGAAGTACAAGATAGAGCACACCAGCTGCTCCAGGAAAGCTTGCTTGAAACCAGTATGGAGTTTCTTTAGATTTCTGGTTTTCCCTGCTTTTCCCATGAGCCAAATGACTGTCAACCATCCTAAAAGCGAGGTGAATGCTTAACTTCTAGCATTCGGGAAAAATAAAATAGTACCCATGCCCCTTCTGCTCCCAACTTGAATTACCCTCTAATTACAGAATGCAGAATCTTTTCAAAGGAGGGTTTGACAGGGTGTGCCAATGGTATGAAATGATGTCGCTGGAGTGGCCCCTGGATGCTCGTGAGAAGATGGTCCCAGGCAGGGCTGTTTCCCATTGCGCAGGAGGCACTTTGGAACTGCACACCGGCTCCATTAGGCTTTGTGTTTCTAAGGGCCAGGCATTGTCTGTGGCCACACGTGAGGAAGGCGTGGTGTCTGAACGCCCCCGGCAGAGAGCAAAGATGAATTGGCCTCTGTGGCAGGACGTCACGGTGCAAATGGATCAATACAGGAGAACCGCTGCCGTCACCGGGAACTCGGAAAATCATTTCAGACGCCACTTCCCTGCTTCACCCAGCGTCCAGCTGTGCACACGCGAGAGTCATTAAAAATAGAAAAGTCCCGATCCGGCTCTAACTGCGTCCACCCAAAGCTTCCCGCTCTGCTCTCTGGAGGACGTGCGGAGCCGGCAGAGCTGTGCCCTCGAGGGAGCCTCTTTTTGGCTAATGCAGTTCTTGGCTCCGACCCACCGAGCTAATGGGGGTGCGTCCCCTGTCCTCTCTGAGGACATTTCAACGTGATGGCCAGAGGAGGTCATTATTCCTCCCTTCAAACTGAATTAACAGTTTTAAGAAGATGTCACTTTCGTCTCTGCGTGAGGAAAATCGGCTTTCTCATTATCCTTGAACCCTGGCTTCTTCCCCATGGCGTCCGTGTTGGACTTCTTTAATTAAAGCTCTCCTCCCGCATGAAGTCGAGAGAACCATCTGGACAGATGGATTCCGAGAGGGGCTTTGGCAGGAAGTAAGGACTGAGATCACCACACAATGGAGGAATATGCTCAGACGGACACAGTCACACAGGAGGCAACAGCCAGGCATCTTTCAAAATTCAGTCCCACGTGATAGGTGACCTGGGATGTGGGGAGGGGGGAGCCTGAGCCCCCTGCCTCCTCTCACCTATTAATGTAAGTGTACAGCTCACAGCAGAGTTTACCACAATGCATTGCGATTCCTGCTGTCTGATCCCTGGCCACCAAACGGCATGCACGCCGTTGACATCCTCGGGGTGACGAATTCCCAATCCCTGGGTGGTAGGAGAAAGAAGGATTAACAGGCACAATTCAAAGGAGACACGCTGTCCTCGTGGACGCCAGAACATGGGGCCGGTGCTCTGGGCTCCCAAGCATTTCAGGGGGAGGTTAGATGGCTGGGAGCTTCCGACGAGCCCAGAAAGCTCAGGTCCCCCCAGACCTGTTCCTTCACAGCAGGCGCCCATGCGCCTTCTGGCTGCATGCAGCACTTGTCACAGCAGATCAGGCACGTGCTGGTGGACATCCTTAGTGACGTCCACTCGAGGCCATATGGCGCCCACGAGCCAGCGGCCTGTTCCTGACGCTGGATGTGAATCTGGAGACAGGCCAGGTTCTCTAGGCTTCTCTCTCTTCCCCTGAGGCTTGTTCGAGGGACATCGGAAGACCCAAGGAGTCACGTCCTCCATCCCATTGTGCCGTTATCAACCGGGAGAGGGCAGTTTATTGAGCCCAGATGTCCCCGCTGTGATGTGGAGACAAATGAGGTGTCCCCAGTAATTAACCCTGAGAGCTGCCCCAGGACTGTGAGAGGTGTTTTTTCCTTAATTCTTCAACCCCTGTCTTCCTCATTTTCTGCTCATCGGGACCACCCTAACGTGACTGATACTTGTGCAGAAATCTGTGGCCTTGTAAATCTGTGTTGTGGTATTTTGTGAGTTGGCGTTTTTCATCGAAATGCATGTCTTCAAATGAGAATCTTGGGGCATTTTACACAGCCCTCCCTCCCTTCCTGACTTCCAAACGTGTCTGCCTCAAAATGCTGCTGTCTTTGTGTAACGGCATCATACACACAGGACGACACGTGCGTGGGCCTGCCGACCTGCCAGGGCAGGTGGGTCTGCTGACAGTGTGTGATCGCTCGAACAGTCAAGGCTTGCAGCTCGGAATAGGAGCTTCTATCAAAGTGGCGGGACATTTCTTTGCTCTGTAATGGGATTATGAAGGCGAGACAAGATAACTCCAGGAGTAAACCCTGAGAATAGCAGCGCTGCTGAACCCTGGGTCCTCAAAGCGTTTCCCCTGGCAATCGAGAGCCATGATTTTATCTGTGGCTAAGAATATAAAAGTAGGACAGGCTATAGGAGATCAATTTTAAATCATCTGAGGCTCTAGGACAGACCTTTTCTGAGGTTCTTTTGAAGTGGGATAATGTATGTTTCTGCAGTGTTCTTCTAATATGGGGACGGGGAGGGGGGCACCTGCCTTTTTAGTACTCCCTGAGATGGTGTGTTACACAAACGTTAACATGTAAAGCAATTACAAGCAATTGGAAGTGTTTTATTTAAGAATGCGGGCGTGAGTTATAGCTGTTTCTTCTGTGTACTCCTATAATGTCTTTACAACAGTAAAGCCATTTACAAATTGTGCCATCATTCACGCACACTGCTGGCAGAAAATTAATTTCCTTTTCTCCTGCTTTTGCCGGAGCGCCCGGTACTGGGAATTGCACAGGTCAGATGGGATCCTTTCTTCGGGGAAGTGGGGAAGGAGTGAGACCAACAACATATTCACGTCTCACAGCACCCTGTGAGGTCACAGCATTCATGCCCGTTGTACAGAGCAGGAAACTGTCACCCCGGCCTGACCATCAGCTTTTGCAATGAGCCTCCTGTCTGCTGATCTGCCCCGCCTGGCTGGGTGCCCTCTGTGCCTGGGCACAGCCACCAGGGTCTCCCGGAGGATCCCCTGCACCCTCTCCCGTGTGGAGCCCCCATTTCCCCGGTATTTCTCTTTCTTGCCTTATGCCCCCGTGTTGGCAGAACACGTTGCCCAGTAGCTTCCCCAGCAAGAGTGCAGGAGGGATCACTTGAGACCATAATCTGAACTATGTCTGTGTGACACTGCCACCAGGTGATTCGCCCCCATTTCAGCGTCCACACCAGAGTGTGTGGTCGTGACTGTGCTGGCGGAGCGTGCCTATTCCAGGGGACACGGCATGTAGGTTTTCCTGCAGCTTTGCTCGATCCAGGGATCCTGAGTGAGGCAGGGGCCTCGACGACGCTGCACCGTTCACTCCACGCCAGTGGAGCCACGTGGGCCGGGCTGGATGGCGACTGTGACAGAGTGTCCGCCAGGAGGTGGACGGTGAGGGCCAGGGTCTGCAGGTCAGAACTGGGAGGACTCCCATTATTTCAAACTGGACACCCCCTCCACGGCCGCGCTGCACACACTCGAGAGTGAGGCCAGGTGCAGGATGACCCTGGGGACTTCGGGAGCTGGCTTAGCACAGAAAAGGCGTGCCACCTGGGAAAGAACATTAGAGCACAGTGCCACTGGCACAGGAGATGAAACGGCACTGAATTCGTGAAGCCACACACTGACGCCCTCTCTCTGCCTCCCAGTGGCCACTTGGCCTCCCCCGCTCAGCTCATCACCATTGTTGTGATTGCCACGGTGTATGGAAGAGCAAATAATCTTTATTTATAATGGGGGCTATTTGCATACATCACATTTGTCATCCACTGCACTGTGCAGCCCAAGCAGAAGTTGATTCCAACAGCTGCCTGGATCTCCTTAAAATAAGCGGATGTGTATGCACTTCTTTTGCTAATGGAGAGGTCTCCAGAGAAATCTCAGGCTATTAGATAAATAATTTTATTCTAATGCTGATCAGCCTTCTATATAAATGTCACTCCGCCCCCCGTCACTCCCCACCCCCCCAAATAAAAGCAAGCTAATATTTTCCTACAACAGAGTTGAGAAGGCTGCCTGTTTTTGCTCCAGGGTAATGGAATGTATTTATCGATGCCAAATAAACGACATGACTCAGAAGTGTAACTCTGGAGACCCCCACCCCCATGGCTCTCACTGATCTCCTAAAGATGCAGAGTGCTGCGGGTCTCCATAGGTGAGGCCCATCTAGTCCTTAAAAGCACACACAGTTTTTAATTTGAACCCAGCATGCCTGCGTGCCTCAGGGGCCAGAGCAAAACGCCCCCAGTCCATTTGGTCTTCAGCAATCAGGTCCTGTGGACCTGAATCTCATCAAGGAAAATGAGCTAAAGGAAAAAATCCGCCTAATTACAAACACTGTGCTGGCGTTCCAGCCTCTCCCTCACCCACCGCTCCGGGTCTGGAGAAACCCGGCAAATCCCACGTAGGGGACAGAGCTGCCGCGGGCTCAGGAAGGCAGTGGCTGCTGACACTGGGGATGTGACTGCGGCTTCTCTCAGGGACGTTCTGAGATTACCGGGGACTGACACCCCCAGTAATGAACGCCACTTCCTCAGCGTTTCTGGAGCCGTCACAAGGTACCGAAGGGAGAGCAGCGTTTTGTCCCACACTTTTCACTTTGTACAATGGGGCTGACGCCTGCATGCAATTTTTGAAAAACAGTTTTTAGTAAACTGTCACGGCCTTCAGAAAAGTGCCCAGCTCAGCAGTGTAGTTTGATGGTCATTACAAAGTGAACACACGTCCCCAACCTCCACTTGGGTCAAGAAGTAAACGACCAGGAGGGTCCCCAAACCCGCTGTGGTTTGCCTTCCTGGTCACTACCCACACTCCCCTCCCCCAGGGGCCCAGGTTCTAACGCCTCCGCTCCGTTCTGTCCGGAGCTTTCCACAGGTGGAATCGTGCAGATGGGTTCCCCAGCTACCTGGCTTCTTTACTTCTGTGTTCACCTGCTAAGACCCACAATGCTTTGCCGGCCCCTCCACACCTGTCCCAGCCCTGTCACCTGTACATGGGGTCACGGGCTTTCCTCTGCTCAGGGCTGTTCCTGACCTCATTCTCGGAGCTGCCTGGGGCTCAGCTGGGGTGTGTCACTGTGGACCTCACCTGGGCAGGAGGGGCAGTTGGCAGGCAGGGCAAACCAGCAGAAATACAGGACCGGTCAGGGACACTGAGGCCGCCCTGAGGAAAGGGGGGCGAGGAGCTGACCGCTGGCACAGTACCTCATCTTCAGTTCCAAAAGCATGTGTTATTTCTGCCCCTGCCTCTGGCTGAAACCCCGTGCAGGGCAGGTGTGATGGCCACCTTCTCTTTAGCTGCCCAGAGGCCTTTTGGCTCCAAACCAGGATAGAGGAATAAAGGGTTAATCCAGAGATGATTAATTATGGACAGATTAGGGGAGAAAGGGCACAATTTAAGGATGGGTAGTCGAGGAAACAAATGTATGATGACATCGCACTTACTTTCTTGAACGTTTCACAGATGGACCACCTTTCGGGGCCAGGGCAGGGGTGAGGCCCCCAGGGCTCCGAGTTCATGGAGGTGCCCGGCTCAGGTGCCAGCCACGCTCGGCACAGCCCGAGAGCAACGACTCCTGAATTCTGCACCTGGGGGCTTGCCTGGCCCTAGTCAGGCCCCTGCCACCTGCGTTGAGTGCAAACCATCCTGTCACCGCCCTTGGCAAATGCTTGAGCCAGCGTCACTGCCAGGGCCGGTGATAGCAGGAAGGGTGGGCACTTACCCCTCGTCTCTGAGCAGCACTGGAGGCTGTTCCCCCTGCCACTTCTGTCTGGGCTGCTCCTGAGAGGTTGTACTGATGCCCACACGGCGGTGTCCTGACGGTGACGCCAGCAGTGGCTGCGAATCTGCGCCTCATGAAATGGCGCCAGGTCCCGAGCTGCAAATGTGCCACGCTCTTCTTGGCCTCGCGGAAAGCCTGTGCTCCGAAACCACTGGAATTCCCCGGTGTTCCCTGGTGGAAAGGTGTCTCTTTCCGCCAGCACGCTGCCTGGCAGCCCATGTGATCACATGGCATTTGGACAACTGGAGGCAGACCCCAGCAGGGTCACGGGCCCCTCGGAGTGTGTCCTTAGGGAACAGTCACCTGGCAGCATCGGCAATGAGTCGGGTATCCACTCGCTCTCTATGAAGGCAGAGGCGGTGACCGTCCCACAGGAGACGGAGCGCCACAGTTGTCAGCAGCCCCCGGAAGCCCGGGATGGCCTGCAACAGTCTCTCTGAGAGTCCTCACGAGGAACCAACCTGCCCACAGGGTGGTCTCAGACTTCCGGCCTCTAGAGCTGGGAGACCACGCATCTCTGGCGTTGTAAGCCACCCAACCTGCGGTGCTTTTTAAAGGCAGCCCCAGCTCAGCACATGTGAACCTGGATGTGAGGTGAGCAGATTCCCAGGGTCAAATGCTAAGGGTGAACCCATGACCCATGGCCCCGTGGCCTTTGTCCCCCCTCCCCGACCCCCCCAGAGCATCTCAGCGGAAATGACAGGGTGAGAATGGGACATGGGAACCAGTGACACCAGCTGCGTGGGGACTGCTGGCCTGTGTCAGTGTCCCTCAGAACTTATTCATGATAAACCGGGGGATGGGCGAGGGGGCAGCTGACTCGAGCAGCTTATAAAATGAGGATTTTACAAAACACCATTCAGTTGTCACAGATCAACTGTTTCCATAATTATGCACAATAATGCTGTGCTGTTAGCCCAAACCAGGAAAAATAATCTCCTTATACAAGATGTGTGTGATTAATAAAAGGTGAACATTTTTATTCGGCCATTCCTGCCCGTCCTGATACTAATTATGTTTATTCCTTTTTATTCACGCTCAGGTTTTAAGCCTGAATGTAACCGTGGCCGAGTGACTCCGTAACCGTTTGTTGAACAATGGCAATTCTGATCACATCCCTTCAGCCATGACTTGCAAAGCATTTCATTAAAATGGGTTCTGCACCAAGGTTCGCCCAGTGACCTGAGCGAGTGGCAACAGAGGAATGCCGCGGGCACAGCAGGTGCTGTTAAAAGGCCCCTTGACAGGTGATCAGCCAGCATTGCTGGAAAGTCTCTTTGTCCCCAAAGCGATGGGGACAGAGGCTAGGATGGTAATGAACCCAGGTGAACCTCCAGACAATGCACAGAGGTCTTTGTTGGAGCTTTTACTGTCTAGTTTGTACTGCAGAAAAGAAAAAAAAAATACCACGAATGAGAGAGTGTACCAGCCTTGCCGATTGAGCTTGGGTGAGAGAACAAAGCTTCTACAGCACCCTTGGCTGTAATTCCTTTGGGAACTGCAGTCATTGGTCCAGAAGTGGGGCCTTACACACCCCCAGCCCCACCCAGCTCCTCCGGTGACCTTGGAGGAGGGAGAGCCTGGGACGGGGGTGGTGAGGGTCGTGCTGGCGCTGTCTGTGTGTGTGGGCCACGACGCGTGGCGTGTGTGTGGGCCTTTCCTGCACACATCGCACATAACTAACATGGAGTGAAGGAAACCACCTTCCCTCTGGTGAGGAAAAGCAGTTATATTGAGCCCCATCTTTTGGACTTTATTCTTTCCGAGGCAGCACATCGTGCGAAGGGTTCAGCAAGGAATCCCAGGGGAGCTCCCCTGCCCGGGTCCTCGGTGGGACGTCCCGCCTCCATCTGTTTGCGTCCCTGTGTCCACAAGACCCTGCTGAGCTGACGGTGACGTGGAAACTCAGATGAGGGGGTTGGATATTCTTCCTTCTGTGTAAAGAGAAAATCAGCGGTGAGGAAGCACCAAGTTCACTAATTCACACTGCTTTTTTATTTTATTAAGTTTATTGGGGTGACATTGGTTAGCAAGATTATATGGTTTCAAGTGTACAATTCTATAATATATCATCTGTCTATCACAGTGTCTGCTCAGCACCCAAAGTCAGTTCTCCTTCCGTCACCATGTATGTGGCCCCTTTATCCTCTTCACCCCCTTGCGACCACCATGCTGTTATCTGTGTCTGTCGGTTTTCGTTGGTTTGTTTGTCTTGTTTGTTAGGAACGCATGTGTCAGTCACAAGGGTTTTACACACAGGCCCATAAAGAGAAAAGTCAGGACTGCTCTGTAGGCTGGACTTCCTGCTGTGGAATAAGAGAAAGTTTTTATTTGTTTAAGACAATTTGAGTTGGGATTATATTACTTCATTTGAAATTATTCAAACATATGAAAATTGATATCATCTTCATTTACAGAAAAAAAAAATCTAAGATATACGCCTGATACAAAATAGCTTTTAAGTAGTAGAGCTAGAAATTGAAACTTGGTTTTTCCAGCTTCAAGTCTATGGGACGACAGAGGGGAGGAAAGTCAGCAGTAAAATCTGTAGTAATAAATAAATAAATAAATAAAAAATGGTGGTCAGTAAGTGAGAAAAAAATTGCATTATGTGCTGGTAAAAATTCTTTTAGAGGAATGGATAACAGCTAATCCTTCATCTTATCTTTTCTCGTAAGCTTCAGCCTGGCCCTCATCCCAGCTAATACATTGAATTCTCAGAAAAGAAGCTGGAAAATGGGATTCTAACTATTTTTTGCTTTGATTTAACTCCCACTCACACCCTGTCCTTTTCCCTGACACCTCTGATCCGTCACTTGCTCTTAGGGGCTGAGGTCAGAAACTCGGCTCCTGGGTGGCGCACGCAGTAACTGCGACAGGGACAGAATGGCCCCCAAAGACTAGAATGTCCATTAGCTGGTCCTTTACAGAAAAAGGTTGTCAGCCCTGGTGTGAAATGACCAAATGTGTTTGAGCTTCCTTATGAGCCCAGTTCTGTGCTGGGTGACGTCTAGACGCTGACCTAATGTCTGTCCTTGTCAAGTTCACAGCTGAAGAGCTGACTTGCATGTTACCACGACCAGGAAACGTGGACAGAACTGGGCCCCTCGTGACTTGGTGGAGTAAAAGCATCTCACTCACTTCAGAGACAGCACAAGCCCATCGCCTGATGTGATAGCTTCTTGTGGGAATTCGCTTGTGCTGTCCACCCACCACGAGGACCTGCACCTTTGGCTCCGTCCCTGGCTGACTGTGAACTTGAACCTTCTCTCTCTGAAAACCTGTTAGCATCTGGAACTGGCCAAGCCTCGGAGTGCCTGGAAGTAATGAAAGACTTGCTTCATTTCTGCCCATGGTAAGTCAATGTATCTTCAGGCAGAACTTGATTGCTTTGTTTGTTCATTATTTTGCTAAGCACACGTCACAGGTCTACTTAGGATTACGAGGCATCACGGGAAACATTAAAATGGCCACTTGTCTGTTCATGGACTTTGCGAACGTACGGAGCTCTCGTTAGCTTAGTGGGTACCATGTCCTCACATCCTTGTCATGGCCTCCAGCCTTTCTCAGGAGAATGCTTTCTACCTACTCTCCCATCAGCCCTTTCCTTCCCACGTTTGTAATTCGAAGCTGAGGTTTCGGTTTCCCACAGAGCTGAGAGTGGAGGTAGGGAGGACTGATAAAGCCTTCACTCTCCAGGAGGCTGTGAGCTCTGGGCCTCATGTCCAGTTATGCAAGTTGGTTCTCCCTTTGGGCTCAGACGGGAAGTCCATGTCCATATAGCAGGAGCTGGTCCTCATAGCCCCTGAGACAGGCGGACTGCTGAACGCACCCAGAACCAAGGGCTCCGGGCCCAGCAGGCCGAGGGCACGGCGTGCAGGCCCCTTGTCTGCTCAGTTCAGGCAGCTCGAGTCTCAGGTTCAGTGCTCGAGGTTTTACCCTGACGACTGTCGGCTCCACCGGTTCTCAGAGGCTCTTTCTGAACCAACTTGGCCCCTTTCAATACCCCCTGCACAGTGGTAAGCACTAAACTGAGTTAGTTACCAACACATACACATGGGCAACATTTAATTCGAATCCTAGATTTCAGGCATCTCTTGAAAAAATCAGAATCTCTTCTTACCAGGATCATGTATCTTCATGATGACAATTAAGGGACGGGCGGTCCACTCTGCTTTCTTCTCTGATGTCTGCCACCTTCTCACCTACCAGGCCCTGGCCTTTTCATTTCCAATGGCCGATTCTAAATTTCATGTGTGCATGATTTCCACGCTTGCGTGCCTATTTATTCGGTGACATTTATTTTGCAATTCCCTCTTTCAAGAAACAAATAAACGCCATTTGAGGGTGCCCACGGTTGCTTAGCAACTATTCCCCACGTTGACAGCATGAGCTTTGGGGTCAGCCTGCCAACTTGGGTCCTGGCTCTGACACTTTCATACCCGTGTGACATGGGCAAGTCCTGTCATTGTCGCTGCCTCTGTTTTCTCGTCTGTAAAATGGGCATAACGCTGTTATCTGCCTTTCAGAGTCATGTGAGAGATAAGTGAGATGACAGGCACAGGTCACTTGGGTCACTGTGGCACGTGGCACAGCCTGGTTAGTGGCCGCTCCTGCCCTAACGGCCACACCACCACCCCACTGCTAGCGGCTGCTGGTCATCCTTCAACCCAAGACGGACTTTTGCCTGCACTCTGTTGATGGCTGAACCCCACTCAGATGGGCTTGCCACACTTAGCGGACGTGGCTTTTCACCACAGGTAAGATGGCGTCATCTCCACACGCGACTATTCAATGTCTTCCTTTTGTTCTTGGAATAAAGACGCTGTCACCCCACAGAGCCCACACTGCCGGCCTGGCCTGGTGTCCGCCTCTGTCCAGCCTCAGCTTCCCCACTCCAGCCACAGGGACCTTCTTGGGCTCCTGGCGTCACCACAGTCCCCCCCACAGGACTTCTGCACGTGCAGTGCCCTGTCTGAGCGCCCCCCCCCGCCCCCTGCACCTCCTTCAGTTCTGCTCCTCCCACCAACGTGTCACAGAGCACAGTCTCACAGAAGCCCCGCCCCCATCTTTGGGACAGGGACGCCATTCTGTGCTGCCATCCTGTGCTGCCAGGGGACCATGCGCCTCTGTCCCTAGGAGCACTTGTCACAGGTAAGGCTGCTGTTTGATTGTGAGGGGGTAGCTTACTGTCTCCTTCATTATACTTGGGCAGGGGTCCTGTCAGCTTTCACATGTCCTTGTGTCCTCAATGTCAGCACAGAGCAGGGGACCAGTAAACACGTGACATGTCCGGTAGCACAGCTGACGTATACGCATTAGATCAGTGGAACAAACACCTTTGAATCCCAAGGTGAAGCTCTTTGTAACGCCAATCACTGCCTCTGATGTATCTGTAATATTAATTTCACTTTCATGTATCAGGTTTCCAACAGTGAGTTATGTCCCAAAGCTGGTATTTTTGTTGATGACAAAAGTGTCAGTCTCAGTGTCCTGAATGGACGACCTGTGTGGTTTCGTGTGCCGTTGGTAAAAAGCACCATCTTAGACACTCGCTGTAGACTCCGGGTGATCTCTTTTCTCCCGTTAAGCATCAACTTGGCTCTTCTCTGCAGAGCCCGTCTCTCTTCCTGGGTTCTAAGAACCAGAATTTGGAATGGAGACGCAATTGTTTCGTTGTGTAATAACCAGTCAGCTCTAGTCTAAGTCTTCATTAAACCCAGTCACATCCATGAGAACCATGTCTTAAATCTTCCATGGAGATGTGTTCTCCTGTCTCTTCTCATGATTAGCCGTATGGACCCAGACATCAGAGAAATCCAAGTGATGACATAAACCACCCTCTCCCTCTCCCCTCCACCCCACCCCCCCGCCAAATTAAAATTAGGGAGCCAGGGTGAAGATGTTGCAGGAAAAAAAACAGATCTGACCATGTCTTGTGGACTAATGTCAGCGGGGAGGCTGGCCAAAACTTGCCAAGGGTAGAAGTGTAAATACTGGAAGGAGACACCCCCAGAGGTGGGTGGGTCCAAGACTAGTAAGTCCCCAGCCAGGAACACTGTGACCTTGTCTTCTAGGGCGGGGTGGCCCAAGAAGTTTGCGGGAGAGAAAGGGAGTGAGTCTAAAAGAAGCTGTTACAGTGCCGTTTTCTCCTCTTCATTCTTCTCGCCCCATCACGATCTGCTACAAAGGCTCTCAATGCTCATAAAAAAAAGAAATCGTTCATTCATTCACTCATTCATTCATTCATGCCCTTATTCACAAACTTCTTGAGAAGCTGCTGTGTACAGCAAACTTGTAGATACTGGGATGATTGAGGTGAACAACATGGACATGGCCGCACCCTCAGGCTAGTGTGGTCTATGAAAGAAGACAAGGAATCTACACATAATCACCACTGTCGATACCACAAGGGCTACAGCGAAAATAAAACGAGGGGCCTTCTAAGAGGAGGAGACGAGTGCAGGCCCCCTGAGGCTGCTCCTGGCCGGGCATGTTTACTAGAGAGACTGGCCAGTGTGGACGGCGCCAGGCACCGAGCTTTGCATTTTCTCATGAGTGTTTCGACCATCCTGTACAATTGGTGTTACTGGTACTCTTACTGCTGAACGGTGAGGTTCACTAATTTTCTCGTAAGTGATGGAGGCAAGAGTTGAATGTAGACATGTAACCTCCACCCCCATTCAGCCATCGGCTGGTCTGCTGCCTGGTCAGCTCCTCCTCAGCTTTGGTCATCCTTGTTTCCTGGCTGGCCGCCCCCAAGACGTCCCCAGTTCCTAAACCTTCCGCAGCTATCTTGGGGAGCGAAGGGCCTGTGACTGGAGGATGGAATCGTGGTTAGGTATAGGTATCAAAACCCAGCAGACCAGGGTGAGAAGGATTGTGGGCTCAGAGTTGTGGCAGCTTGTAAAATAAGACAGTCCCACTGGAGGGAGGGGTGCTGAGTCCCACCTCAAAACTTATGAGGGTCTACGTGTGTTATCACAGAAGCACTCACACTCTTACAAGTGGCAAAACGGTATCAGAAAGCCATTGAATTTCCCCAAGTAGCCAAGACCAATACGTGATGCTGGGAGACAAGATGGCAGCCCTTGTCTTGCCACGTGACCCTCTTGGTGAGTTCCTCTCAGCATGGCCATTTGGGAGGTGACTGATTCGCAAAGGTCATCACTGCCCCGACGACTTGATAAGAAGATAGGTCAGCAGCACCGAGAGGGCAGATCCCACAGAGAAATCACCACTCGGGCGTGGAGAACCCTGCGTCAATGATTCGAGATGCCTGATAGCAGATGATGTGGAATAACTGACTAAATTCTCCTCTGATTCCTCTTTTCCCCTCACTCCTCAGCTCTTTACAGGATGAGCATTTTCAAGTGTCTTTGTCCACAAAGCTTTCATTACTCGGGGCATTCAGAGTTCCCTGCCGCTCACAAGATAAATGTCATTTTCCAGCTTCTCAATTTAAGGCAGAATCTGGCAAAAAGAAAAAAAAAAGTTTAAAAGTAAAAGGAAGCAATGGTCCTTTTTAACAAAAACTGTTCAGTGTTTAAGTGCAGTGAATTGCAGGCCTCTGATGTTGCCTCGGGTTGGCTGGAATTGGGGACAGTGCCTGCTCTTCTGCACCCCCACAGGGAGAAGGACCTGCCACACTGGCCTTGCTTTTGTGGAACACGTGTTTCCAGAGTATAAGAACCCAATGGAGCTCTTAGCAATCCCTCTACGATGTAGAGAAAGGCAAAATTGCACTCAAAGGCACCAAGAAAAAACAGGACATGACGGGCCGTGACCCCGACGAGGAAGGAGTCACAGAGAAAAGTAAAGGCCACCCTCTAATTTGTTCTCAAAGTATCTGCCAGATTCTTAAATGGCACTGTGGAGAGGGCCCTATGCATCTAAATAAACAATTGCCAGAAAACAGAGCAGTTTACAGCATTCTAACGGTGCTGAGGCAGCAAACCTATGAGACAGGAATTATTTTATCTCATCACACAAGTGACAAAACTCAACCTTCAAGAGGCTGTCACTTGCTCAGGGCAACACGGCTGCCATCTGGTAGGGCTGGGCTTGAATTTGGGTCTGTTTTGCCTCGAAATGCTCCAGCCCTTGCTTCTTCAAGCTGCTGAACTGTCATCTGGTCAGAGAACCTTCTTGAGAATGGTCAGTACGAGATGGCCGCCCGTCCCCAATCCGCGGTGCTCCTGCCTCCCTGCCTGTTACTGCCACTTGGCAGTGCGTCCCTGCGGGTCCCCCTCTCACGCACCAGACAGCACCCTGAGACGAGATGTGCCTGTGTCCCCAGGGACTAGGACCGAACCTGCCCCCCACTCCGCCCTCCAGACATGTTGCTGATTGAAAAGAAGAGTCAACGTTGATCTTGTGTTCCACTGCTACGTTTTCAGATCATCTCCACGAACCTTCCAAAAGGACGTAGGTTAAAATCACGCAGTGAGCACAGGGAGCCCTGGTCACGATGGCCGAAGGGTGGAAACAACCCCATGTCTACCCGCTAAGCGATGGATAAACAAAGGGAGGCCCACCCAGACGGGGGAATGGGGTTTGGCTATAACGTGGAACGAAGCGTGACACGCACGCTCCAAGTAGATCAACTTCAAGAGCATGATGCTGAGCCAGAGAAGCCAGACACCCAAGGCCACACGGTGTCGGGTTCCACTTATAAGACGTTTCCAGGGAACGTCTAAGAATAAGAAGGGGAGTGCTTCATGGAGTCTCCTCTGGGGGAGATGAAAACATCCCAGGGTGGGGAGGAGTGATGGCTGTGCGTCACAGTGAGTGTGTGCAGTGCCGCTGGACGCTAAGAATGTTAGTATTGTTAGGTCCTTGCTCGTTAATAAAGACCTAAGAGACAGAGATTTCGTTCCGAAGGCTTTATTGAGCCAGGACTGACGTCCGTCTCACTCTGCAAGAGGAGAACTGCCCTAGGCCTTGGCCAGTGAGAGTTTATATATGCTTTAGCTTAAGCAGAAGCAGGTTTACAGAAGCAAGAACAAACCGTTATTGCAAACAGGTTTACAGAAGCGAGAACAAACCGCCACCGCAAAACAAGCAGTCATCGTTGGCACCTGACCGCATCCATTGCAGGTGTTGCTTGGCCGGAGCGTGACTCCCTCCCTGAAACAGGCCCTGAGCAGAAACTTTCCGTAATGGGAATAGGAAACCCCTGGTCTGGTCCCAGGGACAGAGGAGGCTGGCCTCTCTGTGTGGCATCGCCTGAGCCCCCTGTCCCTCTGACTTCTGATGGAGAACAAGAACAGAGCGGGAAGATGCATGTCCCCTCACGCACTCCCTCCAGCCACAGTTTGGAGGGGTCTGTCCCTCCGGGAAAGCCAGCAGTTCATTGGCTGGCCCTCCTCCCGGGGGTCACAAGTCCCATCGGGTCTGGTACCTGCTCTCTTTTCTGCCGTTCAAGCCTGGAGGTGGGAACGGCCGCCCTTGGCCACGTTCCCAGGTGCTGTGCCTTCTCTTGACGTCCACACTCACTGGCGTAGTTCCTGGTTTACATCCTCCGCTTTCTGCCCAGGAACATGCTGCTGTTTCCTGCCAAGCACCTCACTGAGACACTGTCCCTAACGAGGCCAGCAGTCAGCACGCACATGACCCATGAGGTAGACGCCACTGTTAGGAGCCACGTTTGTTTTTCATGACGGACGTGAGGCCCAGAGAGATGTCGTAACGTGCCCAAGGTCACACAGCTCGTCGATGCCAGGGTGTCCGGCCACACAGTAAACGCTTTAACCCCTGTGCTCTGTCGTCCTGACCTTCTCACAGGCACCGCTTCCAAGTTCAGAAACGAGGGCTGCCCGGGCCAGTAAACTTCCTACCGCAGTGTCAGCTGTGGGGTTTATTGTACTACTTAGTTTTCAGGATCACTGTTAATTGTGAGAAATGCATATTCAAAGTCATTAGCTGACGTCCGCCAGTCACCCGGTGAGACTTCCAATTATTCGGGGGAGAAGCGCCTTTGCCACGTGGAAGCGGCGCTTGTCAGCGTGTCATCGGTGTACAGGAGCCAGGTTTCTAGTCCCCAGACAGTGCGAGACAAGTCCGAAGTCAGGGCGGACGATGCGGGCTCATGTTCACGTTAGTAGGAATAATTAAATACTTCACTACACCGCCAAAGATACCCCCACTTAGAATAAAGACAGTGAGGAATATATATTTGTGTGTGTGTGTGTGTGTGTGTGCGTGCGCGCGCACACACACCAGCTCCAGTCTGTATGCAGTGCTAGGGAATTTAAAAGACACAAAACCTATTAATAATGAGTATTCTGTTCCCCACTCTGGCGGTTTCTTGTATAAATATGAGAAAGTTAACACTGTACAGCAAACAACATCCTTTAGAAATTGTGCTTGAGTGGTGTCTGCTCACAGGCTGTGGTTTGATAGTGACTGTGACATCCTAAGGGCTTACCACGGGCAGGACGTTGTCCTAACGTTCTTAATGCATTCAGTCCTCACCAGGGGCCTGGGTTTGCTTTGTGAGGAACTTTGGTAGAAATAGGAAGTTCCGTAGGATAGTAATTTGTCACTTCTCTTCTTTTAAAAGTAACTTTTCCGCATCATGATGACAGGAACCACAGATGCCATTGTCGTGTGCGAGGCACTGTGTTTCTAATTACATGTATTTTCTCATTGGACACCATAACCATCAAAACAGACTAATGGCAGAAAATATCTACTGCAGATACACAAACAGAAAGAGAAAACATCAGTCACACCGGCACCCAAAGTGACCCGCTCTTGACTTTTTTTCCCTAAATTTGCTTTCATTGTCATGATGGCGTGTAACCCCACACACCTGTCTGGATAGTGGGTGTTGACTTGCAGGTGATCCCCGTTTCCTGGAACCAGCGGTGGCCAGGAAAGGCCCTCTCCCCTTAGGGCTTCTGCAAAGAGCACCCTTCCCCGGGGACATAGGTCCGCCCTGCCCGTGACCCCTGCTCAGGGATAACAGGCCCACACACAGCCTCCCAATGCTCATTCGTTGTCTGCTGGGTGTCCAATCAGTCTGGACAACATTCCCACTGACTCCGCTTGACCAAACTTAGTGGAGCTTCGCTACTTTCCCCAGGCCTCACCACCTTGCCCGCCCTTGAGCATCAGCACACAGAGCCATCCCTCCTCGAAGCCCCTCCTGCAGCCCCGTGGCCTCAGGGCCCCCACCAGGCCCACCCACCCGCTCTCCCACCCCCCCTCGCCTGACTCTTCCCAGCCTTGTGGCCTCCTCCCTGAAAAGAAAAGCCTCCTTTCTGTGTCAGTGTGAGATGCCTGCGGACCTCAGGATGGGCCATTTTCCTACGGCAGCCGCCTTTCTCCCCTCTCCCTGTAGCCTCTCCCCTCTCCCCTGATTGCAAAGTCTCTCCTAACCTCAGTCTAGATCTGTTCTTAGTTGACACTGTCTGTCTAGGGGAAAAAAAGCTGAAGAAATGGGATTGGACTGGAGTTTCAGTCTTCATGAAGGACAGCCTAGTTCAGATCCACGTGACTTGTGGGCGCTGCCTCCGGAGACCCAGGTTACAGCGTGGAGGGCTCCGCGAGTCCTAAATCCCTGCCCTTGGCTCCCTGTCACCCCAGCTGCGAGCCTCTCAGACTGCAGTATTTCAGCTAATTCCTCTGGAATTGGCCCCAGAGAGCAGAGGTCTCAGAATCCTGGGTGACACCCTGGGTCCCTGTGAAACTCTGAGGCCAGCCTGGGAGTTCTTTATTTCGTATAATAAGCTGTTGGCTGGCATTTGCATTCATTCTCTTTGGTTGTCGTCAACAGAGGTTTCATTACCCCAGAATTATTCCAGGAGTACCTAACCTGCCATGACATAAAGGGAGAGCCTGTCATTACTCTTTTATTTATTTTCATCGATTCTTTGATCCATGATTAATGTTTTTTTCATGTGCTTATGAGTAATTGCCTTTTCGATAGGAGATTGATTTAGAATGAATAAATTCAGAAAATTTTAACCTCTTGTTTGTCATCTCTGAATGAATGCAAATGCAACCAAATTATGTTTGCTATGTCAGGAAATGTTGGTTATTTAAATGTGAGTCTAATCTCATTTTAGGAAGCATAGAAACTTCCAGAATCTTGGCCATTCCTCTGCGTTGGTTCCTGCACGTGGACAGTACTGCTTATTTTCAAAGTGAGCTGCGTAGAATGGTTAATTCTCAGTTATGCCTGTTAAGGGAGTATTAATATAGCCGCACAAATAAAACCTACATAGAGCCAAACCATTTATTTAATGTCCTCTCGTCACCAAACCACTGAAATAGCTAACAAGTCCCAGTGTGGTTTGTTTTGGGTTTGCTTCATCCTTAAAGGTTGAAATATTGAAAGTTAGTAAGCCATCTAGAGGGTTAAAAGGAGGATACAGTCTATGAAAAGAGCAGGTTTTATACCGCATGCCAAGAGGATCTAACGATCTAGAAAAACCAGAAAAAGCTGAGCTTACGGCTCAGTGGCCGACCTTGGTGAAATTTGCCTGAGTGCTTTCACATTCTTCCTTGCAACCGAGCCTGACCTTCAGTTGCAGCGTCCCTTTTTCCAGGTGGGAAAGTGAGGTCTACAGTCAGGACGCAGTCAGGAGGACGCACCGCCTGATGCCCAGACCGCAGACATTGTTCCTCTTAGAATGCTAGGCATCTGGACCGTGTGCCAACGCACATTTCATTCTAGCCCTCCCCATCAGTGCGGGTGCCCCCTCCACCACCCCAGGAGCCCCAAGGGTGGAGCCATGTGGACCAGCCCCGCCAGCAGAGCCACCCCCTCCCCAGCAGGAGCCCTGGCCCCTGGCCCTGCTCAGTAATGGGCAAGACCACACAAGACGGTCTCCTCCTCCCATCCGCTGGTCTCCCAGGAACTGGGGGGCGCTGAGACCCCAAATCATGAAGGTTCCTCAAATGAGTGGAGTTAGGAAAAGGCTATCTTACCTTGCCCTCCACCTTGTAACAGTAGGCAATCGACAAATATTCCTTGAGCAATGGTCTGTAAACTCCCAACCATGATGCGAGGCGGACATGATGGTCCCCATTACTTAGGGAGAAATGGAGGCTGGGAGACCAAGGCCACACAGCCAGCAGTATATGGTCAGACTTCAGGTCCTGGGTATCTCTGAACAGGGGAGGGGCAGAGAGCAGAGGGAGAAGCCATTCCTGCGGTTTCATCTCTCTCTCGTCGGACGCCACCAACTCATGTCTACTCACATCTCCGTGAAGGATCAGACCTACGGGGATCAAATTCAGGAGCGGCGGGGTGATGGGACATTAGAGTGAGGGTGATGCCACTCTACCAAATCCTGTGTAGAAAGATCACTCGTGTCAGCGAGTGTTAGAGAAGATGCCGGGTGGGCGGCACAGGATTCACGAGCAGACAAAAGGATGGGCACACAGGCTGGCAGCAGCAGCCCCCTTGCACGGCCAGGTTTGCAGATTTGCAGAGAGTGGGAGGGAGGAGAAGGGACGGTCAGAAAGTGCAGCCAACCCCAGTCCTCTGCCCATGGGACCCCGGGGACTGGGCGCTGATGGGCTTGGGTGTGTGTTCCTCACACTCCCTTTTACCTTGTTTCCCAAAGAATAAATGTCTCGTGGAGCTAAAACACCGACGTTGACAGAGGGTATGAAGACGAATGAGATGAGTGACATTCTCATTCGTTCACCGTTGCTTTTGTGCACGTTTCAATCCGTGCTGCCCTCATCCATCACGGGCATATGTTCAAGCATTTCTAGAAAGCTTCTTAGTAAACGTCTTAGTTCATGGAAACCAAAATACGCCAACGACCCTTTTTCTCTAACCATGGCCTTGGCCGTGGCGCTCCCTCTACTGCATGGCTTGTGAAAGCTGAGCTTTCCTTCCTGTGGTGATAGTCCATCGACAATCTATGCACTCTTTGTCTCGTGTTGTTTCATAAGGAATCAGAAACAAACTGAAGGGAACTTAGAAATAACTGCAAGAAGCCAGGGCTAGAAAGACATGGCTTTTTTTCGCATTTCTCCCTAGAATGATGAGCAGTCCTTGCCTGGAGATGCCACCTGTTCACATGGTGCTTTTAATTGGTCAAATGTATTTATTTGATAACTACAGGTTGGGCCGCTTCTGTGTGCAGACAGCACGCTGGTGTATGGGGACACCTCAGGAAGCAAAGCGGGGGTCTCTTCCCTTTGATCCGGTGCATCCGGGGAGACACATTGCGAGCCAGACGTTTGTCCTCTGCAAAGCGATGGTACAGGGCCTGAGCTTTGTCTGCCTGGCCTTTGTGCATCCTTTCATTAATCGTCGACATTCAAATGTCAGAAATATTGCATGTATAATAGCATCCCCTGCTTCCTTTTAAAATATGGAAGATGAATCAGCTTTGGGCCTGTATTCTCGCATGGAGACAGCTGACCGGAGGCAAGTGTGAGCGCTCTTCAGCGGGACACTCGGCCTTCTGGTCACCCCAGCCCCTCAGTGTCTGTTTCTTACTTTTCATTCATCCCGCCAGCTAACGTTACATCGAGGTGTGCGACTTGGACAAAAAAAAGGTGATTGCATGGTAATATCTGATTGCCTCTGGAATCCACATTACAACGGAAACTTTCAGGAGCAGGTTTGCTGTATGTAACGGGGGAGTGCTTACCTGGGCTCAGGTGCCAACCCTGAGACCTCTGCAAAGTCAGGCGGCGGGACTCAGTGCTGGCGGGGCCCAGCCCGCGAGGCTTCCACGCACACTGAGCTCTCCAGATTGAGGTAATTTCATGCTCCATTAAATAACTACTCATCTCTGCTTGGTAATGTATGTATTAATCTGGCTAAATACATCTGTTACCAGGAGCTGGTCTGCTTCAAGAATTCTGCGTACAGGGCCCAGACGAGACCTTGGTTTAATATTGCGAGGATTTTTAAGCTGTTGAAAAATAGTCCCGTGCGGGAAAAGAGTCTCTTGTATTTTTTTTTAACTTAAAGCAAGATGCTAAGCTTTTATAATTTTCAATTATCTAAATGCTGCAGTGCTACAAGGCAAGTGTTCCCCGGTCTGACATAGTCATCTACTTAACATTCAACCAATGACACTGTTTTAATAGAGTGACACCCGTTGGCGAAGGCCAGAGCTCATGGCATTCATCCTGCCCCCTGCCTGCCACGAGCCCCATTAACGCTCTTATTACTGATATGAAGGGGCCATCTTTAAACGTTTCGGGAAGAGAAAGCATCTGCAGCTTTCAAAAGACATACCTCAAGAGCAGGGGCGCGCACAGAAGGATAAACCTGCCTCTCCTTTGCTTCTGCCTTCGGTGAATTTGGGGACCCTCGTGGAATGACCTCTCATCAGTGAAAGTCCGCCAGTGGCTTCTCCTCCAGGTAAGGCTTGTCCATTACCTTCCGTTCCGGAAGGCTTATGGGGCCCGCGCTTGGTCTTCACAGAGCCACATGCGGCCACATGTCACACAGAAAGGCCTATAGCCCATCATGCAGTTGTTTGCACAGCATCCAGTGAGGCACAGGGCCTTCCGTGTATAACCTCCTTGTCACCATCATACACCTGACAGCAGGTAACTGTGGGAGTGGCTGCCATCTGTGCGTGTACGATCACATACATACGTGTGTTTTCAAAGGTGCACATTTCCAGCCGTTAATGTAACTTGCTTCCTAACTAGGGAGCATCCCACCTGTTTCCGTAAGACGCTGTCACGTCCTCTCCTCAACGCTAATATCAAACAAGGGCGGTGCAAACACTGTCTTCCCTGCGACCCCAGACATCTGCACGGGCTTAAATTAACTGTGAAAACGTCCACGGGTAACAGTGGCTTTAATCTTCAGAGCAGATGATGACTTTTCCCCACAGAGTAAAAGTTGGGGCTCTCCTCCATTAGTGTGAGGGGCGAACGCTCCAGACCCAGGAACTGCCGCTTCTGCCTGTGACCCTGGACACGCTTATTGTTTTAGGAGCAGCCTTGTTGAGATATAAATCTCATTCCATAAGGAGCACCCTCCTGCCCTATACACACCAGGGGGGGGTGCAGTGGGGTCAGAGTTGTGCAGCCATCACCACTGATGGCAGGTCCCTCTCAGGAGTCCCCAGAGAAACCCGCCCGCAGTAGCAGCCCCTCCTCATTCCCACCTACTCTCTGTCTCTATGGATTTGGTTATTTGGGGCATTCCTGTACGTTGGCTCCGACGTCACGTGGCCTTTTGTGTCTGGCTTCCCTCACGTAGCCTGATGCTTTCCAGGCTCCTCCGGGCTGTCACGCTTCCTTGTTTCACGGCTGAGCGATGGCCCAGTGTGCAGGTATACAGTCAGCTGTCCGCATCCTGGGATGCGCATCCTTAAATTCAACCAATTGTAGGTTGAAAAAATATATATCTTTAAAGGTTGCATTATGCTGCCCTGTGCTGTGCAGTTAGGCCTATGATGGTTGCGTCTACTGAACAGGCACAGACTTTTTCTTGTCGCTATTCGCTAAACAATACAGCAAAACAGCTATTTACATGGCAGTGACGTTGTATTCATATTATAAGTAACCTAGAGATGGTTTAAAGTACAGTAATGCCTTGGTTTGCGAGCATAATTCGTTCCGGAAGCAAACGACTCGTATTGCAAGACATCACTCGTTTACCATTTAAAATGTATTAGAAATGTTGGCTTGTCTTGTGGAACACTCGCAAACCATGTTACTCGCAATCCAAGGTTTTACTGTATACAGGAGGATGTGCGTAGGCTACGGACGAATGCTGCACCATTTTACGTAAGGGAGATGAGCATTGTGGATGGGGGTATCCGAGGTGGGTCCTAGAACCAGCCACCCGTGGACACTGAGGGACAGCTCTCCCTCATTGTATTTATCCATTCACCAGTGGATGCAGAGTTGGGCTGCTTCAGCTTTAGTCTGCTATGAATAATGCTGCTGTGAACATTCGTGTGGAAGTTTTGGTGGGAACGCATGATTTCAGTTCTTTCAAGTATATTCCTTGGGGTAGAACTGCCAGGTTGGGCATCTTTCTTAAATTCTCGGTGGTTCCGTTTCCCCATCTACACATGGGCACAGTAACAGCGACTTCTTTCCGGGGCTGTTGTCAAGGAGTAAATGACCTCATCTCCAGAAAGCATTTAGGACGCGTTGCTATGGCGATAAACATTCCTAACATTTCCTTATCTCCAGGTGTTCGTAGAACCCGGAAGCTCTCCCAGGCCCCGCCTCTTGGGTTTCTATGGAGGCTTCATGACACAGGCATGATTGATTAGATCCTTGGCCACTGGGGCGGGTTCAACCTCCAGCGCCCTCCCCTCCTGGAGCTCCCCTACAGGCAGTCAGGGTGTGCGCCTGTCTCAGTGCTGACTTCCAAGGCCTAACCAGAGTGAACTCACAAATTTCTTGCTCAAGAAATATTTGTCAAATTCGTAAACTAATGAATTAAAATTGTTTTGGTGACTGCATAATACTCTGTTGGATAAAGTCTTATTAAATGTATCAATTATTTTACATTTACATTGCTCCATAAAAATGAAAAAAGGTGGGTAGCACTTTTGAAGGAGGCTAAAACCCTTCAGTCTGCTTAACTAGGTGGTGACTCAAAAGTTCAATTTTAGCTCTTGGAAGAATTAGTAACTGTCCCCAGAAATGTCCATATGTCTTAGTTCTAACTGAATAAGAGGTAAATATCAAGGAAGAAATGCCTTAATTAAAGACTAATATTAAATAGAACAGAGCTTGAAAATAGAAGATGATGCCCCCCCCAAAAAATAATAATCCGAATGGACCACTTCAATGGCAAATTTATGGAAAAGAGAAATAACAAAGTACCCATTATCAAATTAACACCCCTCTCCCCCCGAGCTTTCTGAATATCAAAACACATCTCCATCCCACCAGAATCATCGCGCTTTGCAACGGCTGGTTTATGAAGACCGTGACGGCCCAATAACATCTCTGGAACCGGCTCTGTTTGCTGCGCCCTCCTGGACGGGTCCTCCCCTCCACCTTACAGCTGGTCACCCAGGAAGCCTGATGCTCAGGCGATGGCCTCACCGTCCACCTGCCTCGTGCATTTCCTGATGGATGAAACACTCAGAACCGGCCTCTCAGGTGTGGTCTGTGCCTCTCTCTCCGGTGCTGTCTGATTCTTCTCATCATTAACCCTGAAACCTTCACTCACCTCCCAGATTTGTAGGTGGGCATCACCTACTTTTCCTGGAGCCCACTTAAAAGCCAGAGCAGGGACAAAGGGTCTGTGTCTATTTGTCTGTGATCATTGTAGCCACAGCATTGAAACATGCACCTCGGGCTTCCACCATCCTGTCTTTCTGTCCCCGTCCCCAGAAGCGGAATCCCTACTTGAGGTGTAATATGCAAGAGTTCCTATAAGCCTCCAGCTGAGAGAGCAAAGCCCATCTTGTCACATCTTAGAGTAGGGTGTCACTTCAGCAGCTACCCTGGGGGGCAGTTCCACTGACAAGCCCCTTCCTGCTGGGGCCTGGGGATTTCCCGCATGAAACCATAATTTCAATGATGGGGAGACAGTAACCCCATGTCCACAAGTCCTGGAAAAATAGGAAAGGAGAATGAAAGTCAGAGATGGGGGTAGAGAAGGTTCACTTTAGGAACTTTGAACGTTTAATCGTCTGCAAACTTTCCTATAAACTCCCTGTCCCAGGGGGCCGGGCAGACACGTGAGCCTTGAAATGAAATTTTGGAGATTTCAGGAGTGCACACAGACTAAATCCATCATGAGTGTGTGTAATAAACTTCCAGCCTTTGGCATTTCATGATTTCAAGACTTATTGCACCTGCTGTTTTGATAGTTTATCTTCTCAGTGTTTTGTGTGTTTTCTTTATATTTTGTGTAAACTTTTTAAAAAGAGAGTGTTACCAGAACCCCTGAATCTGGGAATAGAACTAAAATTTTGTGATCCTTGTCATATGTAGATTATAATAGGATGTTGTTCAATATTTTTATTTTCAAAATTATTACAGTTTTTTAAATTGTTGATATTTCAGATAGGGAATATTTAATTGTTTAACTATTCTTTAATAAGCACCATTGGCATGTGAAGTATTCTAAGAAGCTCATGATCATATAAACCTTTTTTTTTGCAAAGTCTTTAAAAGTGAAATTTACCTTTGTTTTTTTTTTTTAACAATCATTGATATGTGGGCAAAGGACTCACACAGAGAATCCACAAAAGAACAGCTAAATATATTGAACAAGCTTATGCTTATGCTAGAATCAGTGTTTTTACCAGTCAAATTCATATTTTTTTAAAAGTTATCTTTTTCCTGTAAAATAAGAAACATTTAAAAATAAGTACTAATTATTGACTGGAAATATCAAGATTTTCAAATTATTCATCACTGGTGTGAGAAAATAGTAATAATGATGACAGCAGTATAACGAGTGCATAAATCCCTTACAATGTCCCAGACTCTTTGCTATGTTTTGAGCTCTCCGTATAGTATAGTAACTCATTTAATTCTTGCAACAATCCCTGAGATAGGAACTCTGTTATCTCCCAGTGCCGGATCAGGACACTGATGCAAAGAATAGTCAAATAGCACGTCTTAGGATCACATAGTTAATAAGCGACAGAACAGGTATTTGAATCCAGGTGGAGTTGCTCAAATATGGTGCTCATGACCTCAGAATCAACCCAACACATCTAAAAGTTGTGCTATTACATATCAAGAGCTTTACTTCATTATCACCATCACATCATTATCACCATCTTTATCACCACCACCATCACCACCATTATCATCATCACATCATCATCACCCTCACCACCATCATCACCATCATCATCATCACCATCAACACCATCATCACCATCATCATCGCCATCACCACCATCATCACCATCACCACCATCATCACCATCATCACCATCACCACCATCATCACCATCACCACCATCATCATCACCATCTTTATCACTGCCACCATCACCACCATTATCATCATCACATCATCACCTCACACATCATCACCATCACCACCATCACCACCACCATCATCACCATCATCACCATCACTATCATCATTATTTTTCTATTTCAAAAAATGTCACCATCTCTTGAGCATGTTTCATTGTGCACAAATGCAGGACCATCGCTAGCCCATACAATACGATGTACAATTTAGAAAGTGTCATTTTTTTCTATGCTTCTGTCAATAAATTTTCATTTTATAGTGATTTTTGTAAGACTGGAACATTTTCCTACTATCTGCTGGAAAGAGTCTGCATAATAACATAGTGATATAATATATTCATTAAAACCAGATAAAGGATGTGTACATCTCAATTGCTACTGTCAAATTGCCATCCATAAAGTTATAAATGTGCACATTTTCACCAATATGATTACTCCAAACCTGGATATTGCTAAATTTATTCTTTGCCTATCTTGCCATATACATTTCATTTTTTAAAAAATGAGTTTTCCTGATGATTTCTGAGATGGAGAAGGATTTGGTTTAGGACCACTTGGAAACCTGATTGAAACATATAAATGGGTAAACAGCCATTATTGAAACCATCAGGAGATTCGCACACTGACTAGATATCAGAAGATGCTAAGAAATCATTGTTGATTTTATTAAAGGTACTACTAGTTACACTTTTTAAAAATCCTTCTCTTTAGAGATATATCCTAAAGTAGTTACTGATGAAGTTCTTTGATATCTGGAACATTTTTAAAAAAATATTTCGGGTGCAAGAAAACATGATGAGAAAAATGGTGACAATTGTTGAAACTGGGTCGTGCTAACTTGGAAGTTCGTTCACGTATGTCTCCATCTTCTATTTTGATGTATGTTGAAAAATTCCACAGAAAAGGAAAGTCACATTTTATTTCCTCAAAACAGAATGATGAAATAACCCTAGGTACCTGATCCTATAGAGACAAGAATATTGGAATAAGGGTAAGAGAACTTAAGATTTTTGCTAAAGACATTATCTGCAGACGTCAATCAATTGTAAGTGTAATCTGCACAGTGACACTTGTGACACTTGCTGGGCAGGAGTGGAAAACTCCACTCATGGTGGCTTTTTCTAATGCTTCTCTGTTAACAGTGAGAGGCTGGTTATTTTATATCCTGAAGGAGTTCTTTCCTGCCACACTTTTATGTGAAAAAAAAAATAAGACGTGCACAGAGACGTGAAAATTAATTGAAAACTTTAAGATAATTCCCAGGTTTCTGTGGGCCTGTATGTTTCCATCTGATCGCGCTCCCGTTAAGTGCATGATTGGTGCCCTGTTTCGAGCAGAATCAAGAGCGTGGGTAGGGCTCACCTGGGACAGATGAATTCCATCCCATTTTCCCGTGTCTGTCACAGAGCTTACTTCACGCTCACACGTTTCAGGCACCGAGTTTGCTACAGGGGCCACCCAGCCAGATGCATCTTTGCAAGTATGTCAGGGTTTCTCGATTGTTTTTGCTTTTTCTTTTGATTTTGTTTGTGTTTTTTTTTAATTTATAAATAAATGGTAGCAGTAAAGAATGATGGGTTCTTGTGAAAGAATGTGTATAAGGTGAAGCAGGGTCTAAAGGGGCAGGTCGTATGTTCCATGAAAGGGGAAGTGTGATAAGAAGAAAGTGTGTGTGTGTGTGTGTGTGTGTGTGTGTGTGTGTGTGTGTTGGGGAGGACTCGATAGCTAAACTAAAGAATCACCCTTGGGATTATTGTAACAGGATCAAGAAGTTCAGGGGATGGAACAAAACAAAACAAACAAGGGTTTCCTTTAAAAAACTCCTCAGGGGACCCTGAAATAAGTTGGACATAAGAATAAACTGCAGGAAAATCAATGGCTACTGGGCCTCGAGACACAGCAAGGGAGGAAAGGTACTCAGAGAACTGGGAAGGGAGCAGAGAAGGAAGACAGACGGGCTGGAATTGGAGAGGGGACGGAAGCACCCGGGAGCTCTGACCCCAGGGAGAGGCGAGTGCTCTGAGGGCTGAGTCACGAGCCACTTTCACCCCACAAATGACCGTGATGTCACAGCACCAGAGCCTGAATGGGACTTCACATCCCTTCTCTAGACGTGAATGCAAACACAATGTGCCTGTCACGTTAAACTGGCCGGCACACCTTCGGCCCTGGAAGTCGTCCCCTTGGGTGTGTTAACTGGTCCTGTAAGTCCTGGTGTTCTGAGTCGTCCAAGGGCAATCATGACAGAGTCCGCCTCCAGCTTGTGAGTGTCCGTGAGACGGGCACATATAAATGCTCAAGAAGGTTACTGGGGGCAGCTAGCTCTGCTGCTAACACCGCAGAGATCATAGGTGTATTTGCAAACCAGGGCACTAATTAAATCCAAGTTATAAGTAAAGATGAAATGTTACATAGGCATTAAATGATGCAGATAAAGCGTAGAACATTGTGGTAAACATGTTTAAAATTTAAAAATAACACGGTAAATGTGTATGTTCAGTGTTGGGTGGAGAAGGCAAAATACAAGGCAGTGTACAAAATACGATCACAAGAAAATATGAAAAGGCACAGATGGGGAGGACCGAGACATGTGAAGCTCCACTTTTGCTGAAATGCGTTTCCTTATTTTTCAGTATTTTAAAAAACATTTCTATGATTAGTAATATTTTTACAATGATTAAAGGAATTTGTATTTTGCAAAAAAAAAAAAAGGACCTGTAGGGGGTCCTCAGTTTCTAGTCACCCACCATCATGGAAAACACAGGCCCCTTCAAGCTGTGTTCTTTTCCCCAGGTGTGCAGAATCAGGAAAGATCAAGGAGCAAAGGTGCCGTAGGTGCTCTGTCTGCCAACCCTCAGGTGAAAGGAACAGCCACCGAGGTGCGACTCCGCTGTCACACTGAGGTCACTCGGAGAACCACCGACAATGTGTCTACAGCAAGGTACTCAGATGAAACCAAAAGCTGTCCAGAATTACATAAATTATAGGACTTTGGGGAGGGAAGTTTGCATCGAAATTAAAGTGATGGTAAGCATGTATAAAGGGAATAAGATTTAAAAAAAATAGAAGGGCATGGATGTGTAAAGGTAAAAATAAAGAATGAGCCCTAATTCTCTTTGGACAGACCAGACTTGTCCTGACCTGGTCGACAAGTTTGCTCCCATCCACAGGAGGGCGGAGAGAAACAGAGGAAAGAGCCTAGGCCTCGGAGTCAGAGAAACGGACAAGGACATGCTTCTGCTGTCATGTGAATGAGCCAGATGCCGTCAGTCCCCCAACCAAAGCTGCATTTTCAGTTGCAAATGAGTGGCACCTCCTATGCCCACCCAACACGTGTTCCTTACAGGGAGGTGCAGACCACTGCCTGCCACACACACGGAAATACCAGGCCAGTCAGACTGTGCTCTACCATCCGCTGAAGCTTACGTTTCTGAGCTAGAAATGAAACCCCATTGCCACCAAGAATGGCTGTGTTGACAGCACAGTCTCGGGTAAACAAGGGGCAGTTTTTGAACCAGAGGAGAGGTTGAGCTGCAGCAGTGGACAGGACGGAACAGCTGCCCTTTGTGCAGGAGTCCCTTGGGGGTGACAGGATGTAACCTGACGACTGGTGCAGCCATGGGAAAGCCCCAGGAGTGGAGACTGTCACCCACCTGCCACAGACAGAAAAAGTGAAACCTAAGGCCGGCCGAGTGGCGCGATGGTTAAGAGCTGGCTTGGGACGCCAGAGGGCTCCGGTTCGGATCCCACATATGAGGGCCAGTGACACTGCCCTCCACAGCTAAGATGCTGAACAACAGCTCAACCTGGAGCTGAGCTGCTGTGAGACGCCGGTGACGGCGTAGGCTGCTATGCAGTGGGTTGCCATGGGCTACTGTATGTAGCCAGCAGCCAGCGTGAGCGGCCAGCAGCCACAGTGAGCGGCCGTCCAGAAGCCGGTGACTGATCTGCCTCGCCCGGGAAGAGCGCAATGATGGTGCCAACTTGGGCCGGTGGGGTGGCGTCCTCCACAACTAGACTGAAGAACAAAGGGACAGCAACTTGTCTGTTCCCCTTCCCCCAATTCCTCAGCACTGTTCCCATCCCCCAATTCCCCAATAAAAATCTTTAAAAAAAAAAAAAAAAGAAAAACAAAAAGAAAAAGAAAATGCGAAACCTAACGTAGTGATTCAGTAACCGGTAAGGCGATGGGAAACAGGTTGTCACCGAGGTCTGCCCCACTCTAGACCCTGAACCACAGCACACGTGGTTCTCAGGCTTGTTCTTCCAAAAGCGAATAATCACTGTCCCCCTGGGCGGCCCAAATGACAGCAGCGCTGTGAGCGTGATGGGAACCGTGATCAAGCCGAGAGGATGTACTAGAAGGAAGCTGCCTCATGCTCACAGACCAAGAGTTGCAAACTCGTCCCGTGGGGTGTAGGAGCCAGGAGGGATAAAGCTGCCCCTGGCCAGGCGGCTGGGGACGGGGCTGTCCACTCCCTGGGCCACACAGCAGGAGGCTTCCCACACGGCCGGACATGGGGCAGTGACAGGGTCATGTGATGGGGACACACCAGAACAGTGGGACATGGGTTTTCGCTGACCTCTCCAGAAAGAGGACTCCCACAGGGACGGGGAGAGCAGGGGCAGTTGCACCCCAACAGTCTTAGGGGGATGGAAGTTCCTATTTTGTGGTCCTGCAGGAATAGGCTGGGGCTGCTACTGACACAAGGACAAAAATAATGTCTTCAGAAAGAGTAGAAACACATGGGATCCAAGATTTAAAACAGGGGAGTAAGTGATTGTGGTGCAGGATTCTGAGTAATCGGACTGACATTGAAACTGACCCATGAGCGGGTCCTCAGGAACCTGGTACCAAATTGGATGTTTGTCTTCGTCCTACTTGCTGTTGTTGTTGCAATTATTATTTCATTGGAGGTGGCGTCTATTTGAATCCTTCATTTATCTCGAGGCCCCTGCGTTGAGGCAATCACAACACACACAAATCTACACGCTGCCCCATAACGCCTTCTCTCTGGATGGGGTGTACAGACACTCTGGGCTACCACTGTGCCGGGCGCCCCACCAGCAGCACCACGAATGCCCACTTCTCATCAGTCCAGCTTCTGGGCGTCTGACACCGAAGGGGCTTCCATCAGACAGACAGATGAGCTTGTTAATGGAGGGGATGGAAATGGAGCCCTAACGAGCTACTGTATCGTCAATGAGAGCAAATTACATTGTCAGTGCTATTTACGGCTTCGCACAGCATGGAGCCCAGTAATTACGTCTCTGCAATTATTCCATTCAGAGGACTTTTCAGTCAGAGGTGCTCACCACGGCCAAAGCCATTTGGAAGCCTCCGCTGTACATGGACGTTAGAACCGGCTCTGAAATGATTCATCACCTCATATTCAGAAGAAAAATGTGGACACAGGTCCCAAAGCAGGGTCTGTATCTGCGTAGCAGAAAGTGCAGGTGTGCAGACAACACGTGTACCTGTGGGCTATGTGGTCACAGGGTTGGAACACGGAGCTGGTTCCCAAAATCCACGTGGTCTGGGCAGCATAAGTCCCCTCAGCCAAGCAACACCTTGGAAATCATGTGTGCTCACAAGCATCTCCTGCAACCTTTGAAAATCCCTTCAGAGACAGGTTTTTTTACCTGTAAGTCTGTAAATAGTACACTTCTCCGAATGGTAACAACCATTTTTAAACAAGATAAAATGCCGTATCGTGCCTAACTTACTGTACAATAATTTCCATCATTAAATGCCTGGTAAGCATTCATGATTCCTCGAATGTGTGAGCCTGTTTTGAAAGCCCCGCTCGTGGCCTGTACTGTCTTATGCCTCCTTTCTACAGAGGAGCGTGTCAACCTTTCATTCCTCAATGCTTCCATTAAACCCGGCAAATCCTCTAATTAGATTCACCTTCGCCAAACTGCCCGGGGCCGCTGCCTCTGATGGTGTCTGGCTTCCTGCAGGATAGAAGCGAAGCTGCTCAGCAGACAAAACGAGGCTCAGCTTGTTCTAAAAGATGAGTTTTGTCCCTATCCTGGCGGAAATTTAGCGCACTGGCTGAAAGAGGTAAAATCCGCTTTTGTCGTAATTGATGTGAACATGGCGCCGCCGGCTGCCGGGACACAGTAAGAGTCACACCCCCAGGGACACAGCAGCGGGTGACAGGATGGTCCTAACCCATGGGATGTCCAGGGCAGTGGCGGACGGCCCCGGACATTACTGGGCAGCACGAATGATGGGACTGACCCATGCCGACTGTGTGACAGCCTTGTTTCTTTGCTGGACCAACAGTCACATGCAGTCTACACTGTCTGAAGCCTCCCCGTCTCCCCATGAGGGCAGAGACTGTCACCGTGGCCAGGATGCCCCCAGGACCCGGTCAGTGTCCAGCACACAGGAGGGAGAATGAGACGTGACTCAGGAAGGGGCCCCGCCGTCTGCCGGGCCCCCAGCACAGCCCACACCACGGAGGCAGCCCCAGTAAACTTGTCTTCAAGGAGTCAGGTCCTTGGCCGGAAATTGCAAAGAATGTAGATGGAGGGACCTTGGCTCTTTGATTTCCAGCCAAGGATGCTCCAAAAATAGCAGGGGTTTTAACCTAAAAGTAAGGCCTGGGTGAGGCATTTCAAGGTCATCGGAGGACTGAGCTATGCAAAAATGACACGACATGGCTTTTCTCGCCCTCATGGATGACGTAACCACGTTGCAGGGACCATGACGAGTCTCGGGGTGCTGGAAAGAGCTCTGTGTTGTACTGAACTCTCGCATCTGGTCTCACACACGTCAAATTCAGTCGTATCTACACGCATAAGGGGGGACATGAGTTGGGTCTTCTCGAACCCTTACCCAGGGCTGTTCCAACTCTGTTGTGTCATCACCGACAATTGTCCTCTGCTCTTCAAAAGCTCATCCATATCAACCTCCTAAAAGCTGTCCCTTCTGGAAATCGCACTAACTCCCACTCGTAATGGGGGAGCATAACGGGGAGAAACGAGCTCTAAATGGAAACAAGACCTCTGTCACCAACTTGTGATGTCCTCGGCCGAGCTGCGTAACGCTGCTTAAATCCATAAGACGGAGCGTCACAGCAGTCACCAGCGAGGTGGATTTCTGGAGACGCTTCGTTGGAAGTAGATGGACTTCAGGGATCTCTAAAATGTTTTGTCTTGTGGAGACTGGAGCTGGGAGTAGTGTGAACCTCACCGCAGACCACTCACTCCAGCACACAGGCGGCAGCTGTGTGGGAACGCCCGTCCTCCTCCAGGTGCATGCAGGTACCTTCTCTCCAGACCCCAATCTACTCCCATCACAGTAAAAACACAGGTGTGCCCGGGCACCGAGCGCTGGGGCTTCCGCATTCCAGAGCCTGGAAGCCAGCCTGAGGGAATGGGCAATGCCGGCCTCTGCAGGACACCTCCTGCTTGTCCCCATCCATCGCACTGTCCTCGGGAGTCAGTGAGGCAGCCCCAGCCAGGCCATCCTGTCCCACCTGGGCTTTCTCTGCTCAGCCTCAGTGTGAAACTGTGGGACCTGAGCTGGGACCCTGGAAGGAACCAAGGGCTGTGCTGCTGGGGAAGAGCCGTCACCTCCTCTAAAATCAGGGGGCGGGACGCATTCACTGGAGATTAACCTGCACAGGATGTCCCAGACCCAGAAGGCTGAGGGCCAGTGCAGGCCTGACTCCACTGTGAGGAGCCAGGTTGTAACCAGCTGGGGCCTCCCCCCCGCCAGGCTGAGCTCCCACCCGGGGCAGATGTTCATACACTAATTAGCACGCTAATTAGTACACTCGTCAGTACACTAATTAATACACGAATTAATGGATGTGGCACTGGGTACGCTAAGCCCCAGACCATGCACATTCCATGAAGAACGGGTGCCGTGCACCATGTCGCCAAGCATGGGGGCCACCTTCAAAACAGCACCTGTCACACCATGTTCGCGCCCGAACTTAGAGCCTCTGGGCATTTTCTGTCGTCTCCTGGGGTCTTTGGTCCCGATGCTGAGGCTTTGGGCCTCACTGGACTGCACACATCTCTCCAGCCATGGCCAGAAGACCTGGCCCTGTCCCCAGAGCATCTCACCTTAACTTAGTGTAAAGTGTGACCCAGGGAGATGCTGAGCATTGTTACCTAAAACAGCCAGAGACAGCAGGAGAGGTATGTGAGTGTGTGTGTGTGTGTGTGTGTGTGTGTGTGTGTGTGTAAGGATAATGAGATGATTATTCAATACCTTTTCAGCCACTAGCATCTAAGTATATCCTAGACACACTCCATCCAGAAGTTTTAAATTGTGTTTAGGGAACAAATTTGGGTGTTTTTATCCTGTGAGGTTTGAGTGACAGGCTCACTCAAATGCAATGGAGTTATTTTCATCCCCATTCTGCAGAGGAGGAAACTGAGGCACAGAGAGGCCAGGATGCCGCCAGGGCCTGAGCAGAGAGCATCAGCACTGGGATTGAGACCCAGGCAATCTGGCCCTCATTCATTTCAGGGTCCCGCTGGGCTGCCCAGCTCCTAGGGGACCTGGAAACGCCACATCGTTCCTCTGCACCTCAGTTTGCTCCTCCATGAAATGGGGTAATGCCACTAAACTTGTGCGTCACTGAGACAGAACATGGGCAGGGAGTCGATGCTGTAACATGCTGGGTTCTGTAAACTGACGCTTCCTGCACGTCAGGCTGAGCCTCTGCCCCCCTGCTCTCCGTCCTCGCTCTCTGCGCCCAGCTCACGCTGCCCACATGGCTGGGCTGCCTTCCTCGCCCATCCCCCCACCAGTGTGCGTGCCACACACTGACTGCTGTGGCTTCCACCTGAGCCGTCCCTCTGAGAACCCACGGACACCCACTGCCAAAGTGCCCAACCAGTCCCCCTTCACCTATGAACCAGCGGGCTGCAAAACGCAACGGCACACTCTGTCTACACCACGGTCCCAGCCTGTGTCCTGTCTCCACCTTCTGTGCTCTGTCTCATCTGCCCAGGTAAATCCAAGCTCTCCAGATGGTAAAACTGGGGGATTTTGAAAGATTGCTTCCCTGGTATCTGACACACAGTTGAGAACTGTGGTCTGAATGTGTGTCCCCACCTCCCCCAAATTCATATGTTGAAATCCTGGTCTCCAAGGGGATGGTATTAGGAGGCGGGGCCCTTGGGAGGTGATGTGGTCCTGAGGGTGGAGACAGCAGGTGTCATGAGTGGGGTTAGTGACGTTATAAAAGAGACCCCCACAGAGCTCCCTCGCCCCTTCTGCCATGTGAGGACATGCTGAGAAGCCTGCACCCAGGAAGGGGGCCCTCACCCACCCACGCTGGCAGCCTGACCTCAGGCTTTCAGCCTGCCGACTGTGAGCAGTAACTTTCTCCTGTTTATAAGTCGCAGTCTGTGGTATTTTGATAGAGCAGCCCGAAGAGGTGACAATAATCTAGGCTGGGTATTGATTAGCCTGGCTGTGTCACTCGTGGATGTCCCCTCCACCGGATTGTAACTGTCACCAGCTCAGCCCGCGTCTAGTTTCAGTTCTTTAGATTTGTCCCCAAGGCTGGTCTGTCATCCCTAACAAGGGGCTGTGGGAATAACTCACCTCTAGGCAGCAGCTTGAGATCTGGGGGCCAAAGTCACGTGCATGCATGTAGGCTCCTTAAATGGTGTTCGCCGGTGACGCGCTGCTGTGACAAATGCACCTCTCCATACCTTAATCTTCGAGGTGTATTACTCACCCTGAAGAGTGTTACAGGTGAGAAAGGGAGTATAATGTAGTTCTAAGGAAAGCTGAGACAGCTAAGGAAACAGTAAACGCACAGCAACGACAGACGCAGCCCCCAAGCCTCACTGTACCCGGGACCCTGAAGCCGGGGCACGTGCAGAGACAATCCCTCAGGGCCATGCAGTCGTGACTCACGGTGGGGACACGCTTTGCTCTCTGAGTTGTCTTTCTGACCCCCCAACACGTTCAGTTGAGATTCTCACCAACAGAGATAAACTGTGCGCCCACCGGCACCGCAGCTGCGAAGGGCCCACGGCCATCACGCACATTGATTCCGCGTCCTCCCTCCGTGCTCGTGTTCCCGGAAGTCACGTGCGCAACGCGCTTGCTTGTGATGCATCAACAGTTCTGGGGAGCAAACCATAAACAGTTCTGGGGGGGCAAGCCATAAACAGTGATGGGGGCGAGGGGGATGGAAGCAGCTGTTAAGGCCCAAATCTCCAAAAACATGACTTACTCTATTTGGGGAACAGTTTATAATGGTAAGTTTTGGGGGCGACGTAAAGGTCTTTTACGAAAGATGATGTTCATCAGAAACGTATCCGTTGCCTGAAAATTGGGAAGAAAAGAACCCAGCATAGAAAAGGAGTTTTGTTCATTCTGGAGCTTTTTTTTTTTTTTGCTTTTTTCTTTGTTACCAGCCACCGTTGTGGATTTGTGTTCATAGCTGTCTTACTTGTTGTAGCCAAAAATGAAGATTGGCCCAGGTGACAGCTAAACAGCTGTGCTTCCTGACGCTGAGACATTTAGGAGGATCAGAACACTGACAGTCACATGGGCTTGGGGACAGCCCTGGGTATTATGTCCTGTGAGAAAAAGCCCCACGCTGCAAAGTCAGGTACGCTGTGATCCAGACATATGATGTTTTATGAACTGACATAAGTTTTAGAAAAGGAGTGGCCACCAGGAGGTGGAGGAGGGGAGAGGGAGAGAAGGGGGGAGGGGAAGGAACAGTGAAGGGGGAGGAGCCATTCCTCAGGGCAGAGTCAGTGGGTTTGAGTTTGTTTTTTTTTTAAGGTTTTTTTTTTTTTAATTGGGGAATTGGAGGAGGGGAACAGCGCTGGGGAATCGGGGAAGGGGAACAGACAAGCTGCTGTCATTTTGTTCTTCAGTCTAGTTGTGGAGGACGTTGCTTCACTGGCCCAAGTTGGCACCATCATTGCGCTCTTCCCGGGCGAGGCAGATCA
>NW_017732634.1:257867-274606 GCF_001890085.2 Hipposideros armiger
ATATGTCTGCTGGTTTGCTCGCCAATAAAATCAGAGAGATTTTTTTAAATACACCATGAATTCTCTCTGGGACTCTATCAGCAAGTATTTCTTTTAAGGTTTTGAGGAAGGAGTCTCCGTAAGTACCCACGGCATGTGCTACTCTTTGATTTACTACATTGTCGCTAACGCTTTATTCACCCTGTGTGTGTTTTCCATGATACGGTCTCAAAGGGAAGGTGGTCCTGCCAGTCAGACTCTTCGTTTGTTAAAATGAATTGACCGGAAGGCAATTCCCCACATTGCCCACTTCTTCCTTCCTTTGCCCATTTCTAAGCCAAACGTATTGAACCAGTTTAATTCAAGAATTAGGCGGCTTAGGCCAGAGCTTGAAATCCAAAGAGTAAAGACAGAATATAAAAGAGAACAAGACCTGTTTTCATTCTAGCCTTGAGTAGAGCAACCCCGAACGACCTTACTTCACATAGCATTCTCTCTTTCCTGAGCTCAGAAACACACGCCCAAAGCAGTAAGCTCGTCATCCATCCAGCAGAAGCATGAAATTAGCCTTAACCTGATATTAAAGTATTTTCCACGTTTGGCATTTTACAAATCCTCTGGATTTAATCTGGTCGTTTGCAGTCCTGAAATTTTGACAGTGGTATTAGCAATAGAGAAATAACGATTACAAGGCACGCCGAAGATTAACTTGCAGTCCCGTAAATTAGGTAACAGAGCACATTGTCGTTTCGTAACCAAACCCTCGGACCTGCCCAGGGTGGCTTTATCGGGGAAGTGATGAAAGTAATAGGAAGAACCATTTCCCGTTTGGGGCCTCCGTTGTCTGGCACATTGCTCCTGGCATCGACTTCCGGAATTAACCTGGAAAATTACCTGTTTTAAAGTATGGGTGCTGTCGCCGTGTTGGTTCGCTTTTACCCTGGATGTCTGTTTTCACGTGGGTGATACAGCAGCTTGAAGGTCGTTCCTGCCTGGCCGGGAGGGTCTACTGAGGGTTCTGTTGGTTATAAATGTACGAAGAGCTTGGAGGAGGGCTCGGACCCCGGAAGGCTGTGTGTGTGAGTTCCTCTATTTTTTAACCCGCTGAGTTCCACTGCGCTCCACGGACCATTAGAATTTTACATCCGGAGAACACATGGAGATTTCAGAATTTCACAAGTTTTTTGTGTTTTAAAGAATCCTCCTTGCAGAAAGCTCAGGGGAAGCCTGGTGGGTGGTTTCCTGGGCCAGGGGGCAGGAAATGTGGCCACCGTCTTTATAGTGGGACATTGATTTCCAGGACGGTGGGCCTAGCTCCAGGGGTGGATCAGATATCTTATCGGGGATATTTGTGCCAAGATCCAATTAAAGAAGATGAGGTGGGCCTATGAGGCTACAATGAAAGCGCCCACCAGGAACGGGGAACTCTGGGTGCAGAGACCCCAGGAGGGAGGTGACTCCCATCTCTGAGGGGCACAAGGGACAGTAATGTGACAGGCAGGGCCCTGATGGAGCTGGAGATAGCACAACTCTGAATCTTACCCTACGCTCCACCAGTGGCCGGTGACGTGGGGCAGTGACATGCTCTCCTGGGCTGTGGGTTCCTGATGCGTCTTCTCATCATTGACTGAACCCCAGGAGCAAAGCGAGGACTCAGCACATGAGCCAAAGGGACCGTCAACCATGTTTAGCAGGTGGTGGGAGTGGAGATTTATACTATTAACAAGGCCCCTGAGGAGCGTTGCCGAGCAGGGAAGTGGGAGGTCGGGGAGAAGGGCAGGGAGCACTGGTGCTTGTCCGAGTCTCCGAGTTTGCCCCCCACTTTTCCACCATTGTGGCTGTGCGTGTGCTCAGGACGCGGCAGCCACACTAACGGTCCCTCTCCTTAGAAATGATTTTGGAGGTACAGAAAGCGCTTCCACGAGATTGGAACAGGCCTCTGCTTCGTTTTAGGTAAAGAAAAAAAAAAGTCAGCAAATGCATTCCTAACATGGTTGTTTGTTGTTGTTCTTTAAAGATAATTTACAAAGAGACATTTTGCAAAAAGGCGACTCTTCAGTCCCAGGTGGAGCCGCACCTCCAGCCCGGGGCCCACTGCCTCCTGGGAGCGTTTTTTTCAGGGGCTCCCACGTCATCCCAGCCTACAGCGTCTGCTGCCTGTGAGCTTTTTTCTGAGGATGCCAGCTGCACCCGAGCATTTATTTCCTGCTTTGCATTTTTGGTTGTCTTCATCAGCACGCTACGTTTTAATGCCTCGCTCACTTTACGTGCACTGCATTCTTACGTTTCATTTAAAGTGACTGTTTTCTGGGGTGGTTTCTGTTTGAATTTAAAAAGTGGTAATTGAAGGGGAAAAGCAAAGATGCTTTCCTGTCCAGGGTGACGAAACAAACTATAGTTGTCAGAGAGGCACCTCTGCCGCTCACTCATCAGATCTGCAGGGCGTCGTCACACCCAGAAGTGCCAAGTAGTTTGGGGCACGCAAGAGCTGCGTTTCCAGGAGTGCCTCCACCCCTGGCGTCTGCAGCCCGACAGAAACACCAGACTTTTGTGCAGTCTCAGCGCGAGTATTGTCATAGGTCGGTGATCTCTGCTACAGGCAGGTATATGGGGCAGTTACACCAGCACTGCCCCGAAAGAGGGGGAGCTAGGCAACCCCCAAGCTCAGTGGATGGAGCCCCAGGACTCAGGGAGATGTGGGCATATTGCTGCCCACACACTGCCCAGAGCCGGGCCACTTTCGTTAGTTACTGGCTGTATGGTTATGGTGCTCAAAATGTTTTAGCCAGAGTCTACTCGTTCACTTGTTCAGGACTCATTCAATGTATATGTCGTGGCGCCTTTCTGGTCCTCACGCCGCCCTACGCCGTGAACTTAGGGAAGTTAGGGAACGGGGCCGTGTCTGGACGTTTGGGAGTTTCCTTTCCCAGCTTCCAGAGGCGCCTGCATCCCTCGGCTCATGGGAGCATCACTCCAGTTTCCCGTCCTCGCGTCTCCTTCTGTGACCCTGACCTGCCCCCCTCTGTCACTTCTGAGGGCGCCTGTGGTCCCAGTGGGCCACCTGGATGACCCAGGACACGCTGCCCGTCTCCGGATCCTTACCGTACTCACGCCTGAGAAGGCTCTCTTGCCAAGGAAGGTCAGATATTCACAAGCTGTGGGGATTATTAGGACGTGGACATTTCGGCGGCCACAACCACGGGGGTGACGTAACACACGTTGACTACAACTGTGGAAATGCAAGAAAAAAGGAATGACTGGTGCTCGGCATCTATATTAAAGCTCGTGCCAAGTGCCTTTTGTACAACGTGGAATACATATGTGTATTTTTTTTTTTACCTCATGAGCTAAGCCGATTACCTCTCTGTCCTACAGTTTCCTCTGATTCGCATATGGATGTGTTCTATTCCTCACCACTCTTGTTGAATTTCTTGCGTTATTTTATGCATCTTTATCCTGGGTATTAAATATGTAGAAATGCTGATAAACCTCACTAGGGATTTTCAGTGAACAGGTAAATGGCCGCATTTAGGCTCTTCGTGACTAAGGAGTCAGGACACACTACAATTGGTGATATTAATAATACATTGATGTAGTAAATCAAAGGGACATTTCTGGAGACAGCAGCCAGAGAGCTGAAAGAGGAAAACATGCCCTTTTTTGTCTGTGTGTGGGAGACACCCACGGCGAGATGGTCTCAGGACATTGGAAGGTGGAGGCGAGGCCAGGGACCCTCCACATAGCACAGCGGTTCTAACGAGCGCAGACGCTGAGGCCAGGCGCTGGGTTCCACTTTTCTGGAGTTTGAGGTGAGTCCACATCCATGCGGGAGGGAAGATATGTCTTTGACAGTTAGTGGCATGGTCGCCTAAGCCTGGCCCAGCCCTGGCCAGGGAGTATGCAGCCTCCAGGGCCTCAACACGCCCTGGGCGTGGCGGCTCCTGCCCACAGAGCAGCCCCCGCGGCTCTGCACCTGTGCAGGTAACCAGGCCCGCTGAGACCTGCACACTTCACAGGTGGGACTCACATCCCCATTCTCAGTGTCTCCCAGCTTCAAGCTCCCATGTAGGGACTAGAAAGCGGCAGGGCCAGGATTCAGATTTAAGAAGTGAGTTCCACACTCAAATGCTGGATAGAGGTGCCCACTGGGCACGGGGAGTTGCGAGGATGAGTCGGTTTGGGGAGTCAGGGATAGCTGTGTCGGTGTCAACAGGTGAGCATGGCTTTGCAGGATGGTGACACAGAGGGGGCCTCTGGGCCGAGAGGACCCCAGGAGGCCTGGGAACAAGGCCGGAGCCCCTTCGCGTGGGGTTTCGACAGGGAATGACAGCGAGTTTCGCCTCCTTGCCTCTTTCATTCCACAAACCTGGCCGGTCATCTCGTCCATGTTCGTCCTCTAGGTCCTGGGACAGCAGCTGGCACCGTCTGTGTGTTCAGGGAACTTACATATTAGTGAGTGAGACAAACCAACAAATCCCCGGTGTTTGTTCAGATTGTAATAAGCATGTGAAGAGCGGAGCCAAAACAATGTGACAGTGCAGTGGGTGTGAGGACATGCCACCTTTGTCCCCTTCCGGGCACCCTGAGGTTCCCGTCCTCAGTCCTGGGCCACCTCCTCACCGAGGTCCTTCCTGATGATGCCGTCTGAAGTGGTTGTCCTAGTTCGAGCTGCTACAACACAGCACCAGAGACGGGGTGGCTCGTGAAGGACAGACATTTAGTTGTCACATGTCCTCCTTTCTACAGAGGTTTGTAAATGAACGGAGAGGCCATTCTATGGGGGGAATACAATTAAGATAAACCCCGGCTTACTGAACACGCGCTTTTAGAGTTCAAAGCATGGCTGCAAATGCTCTCGCTCTTCCTGATTTTGTTTTTGAAAAGAAACGTTCCCTGTAGGTTGCGTGTGTGGAAACCTCCTTGGGACAGGTTGAAGATAAGCAGATACCAGGCATGTGTCACTACCGCCCTGGTCTCGCTACGTACGTGTCTGTCTCAAAGGCCCCTTTTGTATTTTTTTTTAAAGAATCTAGTTAGGAAATCACGTTAGCCTGCAGAATGGGCCCAGTTCTTATCAGCGGTGGGCTTTCTCAAGGTCGCATCCTAGAAAGGGTGATAAAAAGTCTGAGGGGCGGGGGAAGGGTAGGGTGTGGGTGGTCACTGCCAAGGCCTCGTCCGCCATGGTAAGTGGGGCGTCTGATGATCTTTTGTTTCGTAAGTGATGGAAGGATCTGGCAATCACTGTACCCGAGAACAACACCTCCTATCTGTGAGGGTCTGACCACGCATGGGGCTCCGTGCGAAGAGAGCCACTTAATGGCCCCAGCCACCCGGTGAGGTGTGTGCTGTTCTTGTCCCCGTATTCCAGGTAAAGAAACTGAGGCTTGTGGAGTTTGCACGTCTGGACTGTGACCTCTTAGTGGAGGGTAGAGGGTCTGAATTTCAAGTGCAACGTCCCAGTTCCCGAGGCAGTTGTACCTATTGGGCTGTTGGAAAAGTCATGACGTATTTTTTTCTATGTTTTCCGTTGCAAAAATGCGTCATGACTTTTCCGACAATCCAACACATTATCGGCCTCTCCTAACAACAAACAAAGTCGTGTATATCAGCAATGGGGAAATTTTATGATTCTTGGTTATTATTATAACATGATTATTACAAAACCAAGATCCAAGAAGAATGGCTGATATTTTTCTAAAACTCTTTTTAAAATTATATGCTCCCGACTCGATTTTCAGAAAATGAGAGCGTTTATTCCAATCCCACAATTCGCACCAGAAGAAAGTGGTCCCATAGTTCATTGTTTGTCCACCGCGATTGCTGAGTATCCTGCTTTGACACTGAAATAATTCTGGACCCGTGAGCTCTCCACGGACAACACCAGGAGAAGGCCAGACCTCGTATTCTTGCCAGGAAGGGCTATTTCTAATCCGTGCACCAGTTTTAACAAGAGCAGACATTCACTGAGCACATACAGTGAGTCGAGCCTTAATCAAGCAATTTGCATACTTTGGCCCAGGTAATGCACAGGTAATCTATGAATTGCACGTGCTCACCTGCATTTCACACGTGAGGACACCACGGTATTGAAAGGCTAAATTGCTTGCTCACAGTCACACAGCCTATGTGTCACCACTGTGACACCCTCTCTGCCATCCACACCTGGAAAGTGTGGCCCGCCTCTGTGTAAGATGAAGAGGAATTCAGTAGAGACGGTTCAATGTGGACCTTACCCAAGGCAGCTGAGTCATGAGTGTCACTTCAGCCCACACTCGGCTTGAAGGGAAGTTCCCTGTACATGGAGTGTCAGCCTAGACCCCGTGTACCAGCGTCCCCACAGGTTTATAAATGAGGGTCTGAAATAGGAAGGATGAGTTATGGGAACTGATTTAGTTTCCTGTCGCCGACGTACTGACATATCGTAAACTCAGTGGCCTGAGACAACGCAGCCTTGTCATCTTATAGCTTGGTGGCCCGAAGTCCAAAATTAAGGCGTCAACAGGTCTGCATTTCCTGGCCTCTCCCTTTACCTCCATAGCCAGCAATGTAGCATCTCCCTCCTGTCTGACCTCTGGTTCCCTCGTCACATCTCCTCTGATCTTGAGCCCCGTCTCCCTCAAATAAGGGCCCTTGTGATCACATTGGCCTGACCCAGGTACTCTTCCCATCACAGGATTTACAAAATTTCTTTTGCCATTTAAGGCACTGTAGTCACAGTTTCTGGCGATTAGCACATTGTGATGGTTACTTCTACCTGTCAACTTGACTGGGCCACGGGGCACCCGGTTATTTGGTCAGACGTTATTCTTGGTGTGTCTGTGAGGGTGTTTTCGGACGAGGTGAACAGTGGTGTCTGTTACAAACGAAGTAAAGCAGGTTGCCCGCCCTCGTGTGGGTGGGCCTCACCCAATCAGGTGAAGGGCTGACTAGAACAAAAAGGCTGTCTCCCTCCTGAGGAAGAGAGAACGCTGCTGTCTGATGGCCTTCAAGTGGGACAGCGCGCGTCCTTTTTCCGGTGTTTACACTTGATCTGAAACATCGGCTCTTCCTGGTCTCAGGCCTTAGGACACGGACGAGGACTAAGTCATCCGCTGTCCTGGGACTCCAGCTTCTGACCCCCACCCTGTAGCTCTGGCACTTGTCACATGCCTCCACAGTCACATGCGCCGGTTCCTCATAATAAGTCTCTTCGTGTGTATGAAAATGTGTGTAAAACTGCCCTGTCTTCGTTTAGCCTTTGTTACTCTCTGACATTTAAATTGACACACCACCGGTGAGAGGTGAGGAATCGTGCGACAAACAGGGGTCTCGGGGGTTGGGACACAGAGGGGACGTGGTGGAAATGCTGGATGGACGCTGCGGTCGGGCAGGAGTCAGGAAGTGACATTCTAATCAGACGGAGAACAGCAACCCTCTGTAATTAGTCTGCCTGAGGTTGCTGTTCCGCTATTAGCACTAAGGGAGTAGTTTGCCTCTGAATTAAAATTGGACTTCAAAGCAGTTGGATGAGGCTGCTTTTCTAAGGATAGAAAAATGTGACAGACGTGTTAATAATGACTCCGGAGCTATGCAGGGGGCCGGGGAGCGCAGAAACAAAATGGCAATAGCGAAACAGGTGGGCACGCTTGGCTGGAGGGACAGGACGAGGTCGCTTAGGCGACCAGAAACTTCTGGAATCTGTTTTTTCTGGTATATATATGAAATACAATATGGGTGTATGTGTTATGTATTATGTTCATTTTACATTATTTTTGTGAAACGTACATGCAAATATAGAGAAGAATGTAAAAGTAACACTATGTAAGTGTTATTTTTGCATTGGTTTGTAAAGTGTATATATTTGTAAAGTGTAATGTCTGACATAATATTTAATATACAGCACTAGCATGCATACGACAATATGTTATATATTGACATGGAAGCATTTACATTTAATAGGTTATATTTGCATATATTTACATGTACACAGTCTTATTTTACAGCTCATTTCAAAAGTTTAATTTCTCCAGCATGGAGAAAGAAAACGCCTCACTAAAGAATCTCTGAGAGTGGGTGTCGCAGGCACACAGCTCTGGCTTGGGGATCCCTTTGGTGCCCTACTTTGCCACCCTAAATATATCTGGGGTCACTAGTAGATAAATATGTCCTTACCACCCACAGGACAAGGCAGGCCATGATGCTAAGATGTAGAATCTCCTTTGGCCTTAGGACCCTAAAAAGTGTCTATAGTCTGTTGCTTCCCTAGAATAAAAGACAGAGTTATGAGGAAAGAAAAAAAAATGCCTTCCTGACTTCAAATCTACCCAAATTCACCAGTTAAGCTTCCAACCCTCCAGCATGGGGCCAGTCCTGAGCATCTCCGGAGGCCTTCGGTTTCCTTCCCGATGGGGTTGCCCTAAATCTGCCCATCCCTGAGCAGACCCACAGCTTTGGAGGGCTGATCACAGGCTTAGTGGCTTGGCACAGTCACCCCGCATTTGGAAACACCGGCTTCTAGGATGCTGGTGAAAGGGTTCAGCGCACAGGCGAGCGGAGCCTCCTGGGTCCGTGCTGGTGAGAGAGCACAGCCACCTCCCCTTGTGCTGTATCAAAACCTGGGGAGCGGGTACCGGGTGGACGGTCGTTCAGCTTGCCGGTCTGTCTTTCTCACTTTCTTCAGAATCCCCTCACTGTCTCAGGACAGATGACAGCCCACAGGCAACATTTACGGCCGACTGGACAGCTGCTTTGGAGGCGAGAGCCAGAACTCTCGCTCCTGTCCACGACGACAGCCTTGTCTGAGGGCGCAGAGCAGGGACTGTCTAGAATTTATGTCTTTTTCCTTTAGCAAGTTTGTATGAAAAGGAGGCTCTTTCCTCAGCGTTCAGAGGCCGCATTCTTTCCATTTTATTAAACAAATGTGGATAACCTACATGTCATGTGGGTGCACGCATGTGTGTGCATGTGTGTTCTGTTGACTCACCCTTAAAGGCGTAAAGAGGCCCAAGATCTCACTAGGTGTTTACTCAGTGCTGGGTAGTTATTCATATTTACTCGACAGACTTGGTGGATTTCCCTCGGGGTCCCCTCACTGGTTGGTGTTGAACCCTCTTGAAGGGGGCTGGTCTGAAGGAACGTCTGAGAATTCAACAGCCTGGGAGGTAGAAAAGGATCCAGGGTTCTAGGTGGCCCTGGAAGGGAAGTCCTTCCTCTGCAATGTGTCCTCTGCACCTGGTGCGTCCGCGGCAGCAGCGTTCAGCCGTCTGTATCTGCCGTCCTGTTTGGTGACCCTCTGTGTGGAGCAGACCACCCGGCCAGGCTTCTTCTTGGGCAGCGTGGTCCCGGCAAAGGCTGCTGATCCGCTGGTCATGATGGTCAGAACTCCTGCAGGGCTGCTGTGCCGCCTGTCGGTTTTCCAAGGACTCCCCAGATGTGTGCTCATTGGCCCGACGGCTGTCCTCTCCTCATGCCCTAACACAGGACCAGATAGTGGCTTCTTCCAGAATCTCCACCCCGCTGTTTCTTCTCCTGCCTGCAGGTATCAGAACACCCCTCGGGCTGCAGGCTGCAGCATGTGGCTCCCTGTAACCTGATATGACGCTGTGTGGATCCAGGGATGCAATATTCCTCTTCGCTCCTCTCAGCTCTGCCTTCGGCACAGCGGGCTGCTGCTTACGGTCCCACCCTGATCCCAGGCTCCCGTTACCCACACGCCTTTCAGGCCCGGTTAAGAGGCGGCATTTATCTGACAATTCCTGCCTGAGTCCTGCACTCCTGCCTCTTGCACCAGTTTGCAAGCCCAGCGCGGTGCCTGGCAGGTGTGGGCGGAGAGCCTGCCTTGCACCTGAAATGCCACCCACTCCAAATGAAATGGAGAGAGAATGAAGAAGTTCAAATGAACTGTGCTGTGGGTACAAGGGGCACAGCCCCACTGCGGTCACCTCCCACCCCACCTGCCATATTACTTTCTCAGCAGGGGCTTTATAGGTCCACAGTGGCCCCGTCCGATGGCCTCCTTGTTTAAATACTTGTTTCAATACATCGGTATCAATCTGGGACGCTGCGCCCATGGTCAAGAACCCCTTCACCACCCCCCAATTCCTCCTGTCCCCTCACAGTCCACCCTCCATCTCCTGCGGCCCCGGGCACACACTGACCTGTGGGTGTGATAGCTGCTTTCATCTGCCTACTGATACAGAGGCTTGCGGGTGTTGCCATGTTTATCGTTAGCGTGTTTCTTACTATTGCTGAGTAATATTCCGTTGTGCGTTCCTATCATTTTCCCCGTTTGTACACGTGTTGTCGCCGTGACTAGTTGTGGGGCCCAGGTGGCTTCTCCACTCCTGATTCAGAACCTGATGCCTGACATTCAGGTGTCAGCTTTCAGAGTCTTTGTCCTGCGATGGCTCCAAACTCTGTCTTGTATCGTGGACGCTGCTGCCCACGCGGTTTCCTGTCCGTCCCGGAGAATTCTTCCTCCTGTGCTTCTACCAGGAGCAATGGGTCGTAATCTGTGCCCTGGGAGCTGAAAGAGACTCCTATCTCTCTCATAAAGGCAAGAAGGCTTTGCTTCTTTTCCAGAAACAATGGGTCTCTGCCTGTGTCCTAAGGGCTGGGTTTGTGTCCTCTATGTCACCAACTTGACACTTTTGCTCAGTAGGAGAAAAAACTCAGAGAAGCAGGTTTTGTGTCCAGCCCACAGACACCATCAACCCCTCACCCACATGCCTAAGCCCCCCCAGGGTCTCTCTCAGGTGAGGTCTGCCTTCCCTCCGAAATTTCTCCTGAGCGCCCACTAGACGTCCAGGAAAAGCGATTGCTTGTGTGTGAACCCCTCTGTGTCTGGGGCCCCAGCGATTCCGGGCTGACCTGCCAGCTCACTGACCTGTGGCCGTTGAGAAGGTGTTAAAACTTCAGGTGCCTTCTTCTCGCCCTCCTGCCGGGCGCTGTACCTCCCTCCTATCTCTGGCAGAGGTGGGACAGTCCTGTCCAGTCTCCCCCTTGGAAGACCTGTCCCTGCTCTGGAATTCGGTTTACTTGGTGGCTCTCTGATGGACTCACGAAAATTTATGATTTTGTAGCTGACCTGGCTTTTCTTGTTGTTAGAACAGGACCCGTAGTCTTGACTTCTTCCCAAACCCATAGCAAACAGGAAAGCTTGCCCTGTGTCTTCCTATTTCTTCGTTTTTATTACGCCTCTGCTCACTCTTGTCCCCTTATCACTGACCCGATTTATTTATTAGCTTGCTCCCACGGCAAGACCTACGCAGGTGCCTGAGTGGGTCTCTGACCTTGGACAGATGGGCTGATTTTCACACGGTGCCCTGGAGACTACGAATTTCACGTTTCAGATCTTAAAACGTTTCAATTAGGAGAAAATCACTCTAAGACAGATCGTGCCCATATGGTTAAACATTAACCTATGCCAAGATAAAATTTTGCACATCTCTAAGATGGCATAGAATGTAAACTCTTTGTTAATTTTCAATGCATAGAGAGTTCTAAATATCAAAAAGTAAAACTAAAGAACGTGAAAAGACAATTTGTCAAGAAGAAATACAAACGATCAATGAACAGATGAAAGATATTCAATTTCGCCAGTACCAAATATTTACAAATTACACAGCAAGGTATCAGCTACACAGATATAATTTAATATACATGTAAAAAAGATCATATCCAAAACTGAAATGGGGACCAAGACACAGATAGTACTTGTCCTGATGCTGAGAAAATTTTATCGGCTTTTGGGCATCACGTTTGCCATCGGCTTTAAGAACCTTCAAAAATATATATATATAAATATTAACATATCTTCTCACGTCTTGATGTTTACCCTGTGGAATTTATCACAGATTGCTGGTAAATATTTAGTTCAAATATGTTCACTTATACATGTTTATAGTAATGAAATGTTGAGGACAATCTGCGTCTAACAATACAGAATTGGTGGCAGCATAACTTGCAAATTGGAAACCTGTCAGGTAATTATGGAAAACTGATCACTTCCACTCAGCCCTCCAAGGGAGTTAAAAAAAAATTGAATTAGCTGCCAATATTTATAAAAGGGATTCCCCCCATAAATTTCCGGAATGCTGGCTTCTCTTCAGAGAAAAGGTCTGGAATACTAGATCCCAGCATGAAATTACTGCCGCTATGCCTGCCCCCCCCAAAAAAAAAATAAAAAGTGGAAAAATAACCTTTGGCTGTATCCATAGTAACTGTGCCCTTCAGGCTGGCCACACATTTACTAGTTCTCCATGTCACCCACCACTCCTTACCGGTCACACACAGCCTCTGCATAAACTCACGTCACTGTCTGCACCCTGTAACTGTTTGTGTTGATGACACTGGAATGAAATAACCAACAGAGCACCCATGTCATGGGACACATGTCATCTATTAAACCTGGTGACAAAAATGTCAGAAGTCATTATGTAAATGATCCCTCTTATTCGTATGTCCCTGCATTAGGATTTAATGCTGCGTGACAAATTATCACAAGTGTAATGGATCAAAACAACACACACTTATTATCTCCCGAGGGGTCAGGGGTCCAGGTGCAGCTTGGCTGGGTCCTCTGCCCAGGGTCGCACCAGTGCAGCCAACGTCGGCCAGAGCTGGAGGCTCATCTGAGACTCGGGGTCCCCCTCCCCTGCTCCTGTGGCTGTCGGCAGAATTCCTGTTCTCGGGGCTGTAGAACTCATGGTGGCTTGCTTCTTCAGTCCTGCAGGTTCAAGAAGTCCTTGCTTCTTCAGTCCTGCACCACAAGAAGGCTTGCGTCTGCTTCCGAAGAGCTCACCTGATTAGGTTGGGCCCACCGCGGACATTGTCCCTTTTGAATAGGTCAAGGTCAGCTGATGAGGGGCCAGAACACTTCTCCCTTTACCGGGTAAAATAACACACCCACAGGTGCCACCACAGACTCAAGTAGGGGGCATGACACAGGACACACACACCAAGGACTGGGAACCACAGTGGCCGGCTTAGAATTCTGACCACCACAATCCCAAAATGCATTTTTGCAAGAAACAAAAGACTAAAAAGTAACTGCACCAAAATGTTAACCCTGATGACTGAACTACTGAAATAACTCGTAAATTTTATTTTCTTCTGTACACTTAACCTGTATTTTTTAAATTCTTCTGCAAGAAGATGTGTTGTTTTTGTCATAAAAAATAATGGTACAGTAAGGTGACAGAGTCCCGTTCACATTATTTGAGCCTCCAGATCAAGTCAAACCTGAAGCTCTCGTATTACACATGGGCTGATAGGTTAGGCCTTTAAAAAAAAAAAACTAAACCAATTTGAATCGGAGTTTCACTCTCTTGCATCCGAAAAGCATGGAGAATTTGGAAATAAAGCCACTGGGTGACACTACAACCTGTGGCCATGTCCCTCTTTACTCCAGCCACACCGAGGCCTGCTTTGCACAGCCTGGGACCGGGGCCACTCGCCGGCATTTATTTTTAACATTGACCTACTTTTTATGACTAAGGTGGGGAAGAATCTTACAGGGGCAGGCTGCCTCTGCAGCACCTGGGAGAAGGCGGCGGGGCGCTGATTGTGCAGGCATGAGGGAAGGTCACGGCCGGATGGCAGGTGGCCCACAGGAGCTTTGTGACACACATGAAGGTAACTCGCAGGAAGTGGGGCCTGGGAAACAGCCGGGCCTTGGAGCAGGCTTCACAGCCATGAGTTGAGAGAGACGAGGACTTTTCAGGCCCGTCCTTTATTGTGATCAAATAAAAACCTGGCTCCCAAAGGTTCGGTCTGAACAGTGGGAAACCTTAATGATCGGCTTCAAAACTCAGAAACGCTGGCCTGGACGCGAGCAGATGGCGTCTGTGAAGAAAAGAGAGGGGACCGATTAATGAGTGCTCTCCGGCCCTTCGCATGCCACTTGCTATCAGATCTTCGAGCAATAAAAAGCTATTTTCCTACAAATTGTTCCAGCTCTGCTAAGAAGAGCAGGACACATTTTTCCTGAGTGTGCAGATCATTTCGTTGTCAGCTGCTCCAGCGCCGGAAGGGTTCTGGGCTGTGCAGAAACCCTCATGGCCACACAGCGTGATGCTCCCTTTCTAATTATGGACCAAGACTAACTGTCCCCCGGCTCAGCAGACATGGTCACAGACACACTGGCTGGTATTCACCCAGAGCAAAATATAAAAACACTGTTTTCTCACAGTGCCTCTTATTTTGATCAGACTCGGGTGACAAAACGGAGGAGACTTAATAACTGCCCTCCACACATGCCTCTGATAATTATCTGCTACATTTTGGACAGTGGAGACTCAAAACAATAATTTTTTTTTCCCATCATCTACAAAGGCACTTAATCACTGTAGTGCCATGTTTTTATCATGACATTCGTTTCTATTTTAATTAGAGAAACGAACGCTGAAGAACGCTTAGGCCAGAAAACTTTGGCTCGTCTTTGCTCTGGCTCGCTGGACCTTGGCAGGTGGTGAGAGACTCATTATTCCGGGCAGGCCCCTTCCCCAACTTTGTCTCTGAAAAAACGAGGTTCTTTATGGTTCTATATGAACGGGGTTCTTTATGGTTCTATATCTGTGCGGGATGCCTTAGCTGCCGGTTATGCTAATTCCTGCTTGCTTGCAAATGGGCCTGTGTTTATTTTGTGCTTCACCAGCTGTCAACAAAGACATTTAGGAGTAACTGCCATATTGAAAGGCAGACGTTACTCGAGTGTCCTTCGGGGGGCCCTCTTGCGTGCGGCCCAGGGGGCTCTGTGTGGAGAGTGTGGTGGTGGGCACGGCCCTGGGAGGGGCGGGGGTCCTGGGAGGGGCCCATCACGGCTCTGCCTCCCCCACCTGACAGTGGTCCTGTCGTCAGCGTGACCCTTTGCTTTGCTTTCTTGAGAGGAGACCCAGTGCTGCTGCTCTTGGGCGTAAATCTCTCCTTGCACGGTGGTTGGGAAGGTGAAAGTTGTTACTGCTTCCCAGCCGATGTTTAAGAAAGCTTCCTCTCCAACTGGGGATTCTAACGATCTTCCCAGAGGGTGTGTGACGGCCTGTGAAGCTTCAAGGTGCTTTCTCACTTAGCAATCTGAATGGTGAACAACTGATGTTTTCTCAGCAAGCGCTCACGTGCCTGACCTGCCTTTTGGGTGGCATTTGATTCTTTAGATGTCATAGCTCCAGATTTTGTTTCGTTTCATGAGAAAAGTATAGGCGTTTTCAATTAGCTGCTATAATCAATATTCTTTAAAATGAAGACGCAAAAGCTCAGCTACAAAAGCCCATTTGATTTCAACTGTTGTTTTCCAGTGACTGTCTGTCCTCTGCCTGCTCAGCCCTCTTTTAAGTTAATTAAACAAATTCCCAGGAAATAATTTTTGTATGAGAAACACGTGGAGGCGCCTATCTGTGCTCATGAAAATACGGTCTGTTGTTTCTGATTTCCCAGAAGGGCTCGGCTCACCACTTAAATTACTCTTAAATTATATTCATGGCTTCCTTCACCGTTTCCTCAAAGCCCCTGTGAGGAGGCTCTTGCATGCTTGAGGTTTCTGTGATGAAACCACAAGATCTCTGAAGCCTCAGCAACAGGGAGAACTCGCTGTCTGAGGACAGGATTTTATTTCCTTTCTTCTCAGCTCTCCCACCCCACTTGGGCCAGACACTAATTTATGGTAATTTATTCAGAACAATATCTGCTCCCAGCTCTCTGTGGGTCTAAACTCTAGGATGATGGGCTACAATAGCTAGACCATTCTCTAAAAGCACCAAGAGTTAAAGTGAAAAAAAAAACCCAAATAAGTAACGGTGGGCCCTCAGCCTTCTCTGGGGTGGGGTGATAGCTCTGAAGGGTGAGACCATCACAGCCACTGCATGTGAAGCAGGGGTCACAAAAAGGGACAGATGGGTGACTCTACAGTGCTTAAGAGACCTGGATATCTGGTTTTCCTGGGTTGAGATGCTGTCACCACCCATCATGAGCTATGTAACCTAACAAAGGGCTTTACCATTTAGTGGCCCAGTCTGCTTATGGGTAAAATGTGGATGATAATAATAATAATAATGAGCATTCATTAATTAATAATAATATTGAACATTCATTCCTGGGTCTAGTACTGATTTAAGGACTTACTTTGCATTGTTATATTCTGTCCTCACCACAAACCTAAGACTGGGTGTTATTTGCTAGCACTGTTTTACAGGTGACAAAACAATTGGCAGTTTAGGCATAATAATACCACCGCTCACAGTGCTAGTAAGTGTGTAAAAGGGGCCACATGTGAAAAGGCCGAGGGACAGGAAGCAGGATGTTCTACTGTGTCAAGAAGTCAGAGAGCGTCCAGGTGGGTGAACACACGGGGCTTTGGGACAGGGGCACCCTCTCGCAGACCAGGCCCTACCTGAGTATCCCTAAGTAAGGCCCTTTTAAAGGAAACTGGGACTCCAGTAAGGAAAATGCTCCTGAGGTCTGTGAGCCGCGGAGGGGTGGTTGGAACCTCTGATCTGTAGCTGGTCATGTTGGAAGCTGAGGCGACAGCCTGGACCTGTGAGTGGCATCAGACGTGGGGTCAGTCTCATGGGTCTGAGCCCTCAGCCTGTGGGATCTGACGCAGCTCCAGGTAGATGGTGTCAGAATTGAATTGAACTGTGGGGCGCCCAGGTGGTGTGGGAGCATTGGTTGGTGGTGTCAGAACACACATGCACGTGCACACACACACACACAAACACACACGTGCACACGCATGCACACAAACACACGCAGACACACGCACATATACATACACATACCGACACACA
>NW_017732635.1:0-2502 GCF_001890085.2 Hipposideros armiger
TCTTCATTACATTTATTTTCTGTTTTCCAACTAACATCCTCCAATCCATTAAATAAGGCAGCCAGGTCAATTTCCAACTCTCCATTTCTTATTTAGCTATTATTTAGCTTTCCTCCAGTTACTCAGTTCAACAAATATTTATTGAGCACCTACTATATGCCACCATAATCCTCCGTGCTGATCATATGGTTATGAACAAAATAAGGTAAATTACAGTGGGTATCCAAGCAAGACCTGGCTGAAAGTAAAATATTGACACTAAGAATTAAGGGATGAGTAGGTGTCAGCAAAAAGATGAGGATGAAAGAGAGGATTTAGGATACAGGAAAAGTAAATTTGAATTTTCTTACATAAGAAAGATCTTGTTGACTTTGTGAAGTTGAAAGATTACTGTGTTTGAAATACAATAAGTAAAGTAGTGGAAAGAGATGAAGCTTGTAGGGGAAATGTTCCAAATTACCTTTCATATTGATAAAAATGTAAAGTATTGGCTGAGTATAAGAAGATAATTATTAACATATATTTTGTGTATATTGTTTAAAAGTTTGTAGCTTCTGCTGTGTAGGGGAATTGTGAAGGTCAGGACACCACGTAGGAAGCTACTGCATGACCAGGAAAGAGATGATGTGTCATAGACTACAGCAATAGATGGATTTCACATGCATTTTTGATAGGACAGCCTGATCTCTTTCCATCTCTTCACTCTCTCCCCCCAACCAGTTTATCCTGCCATCATATAATACTTAGTTCCAGTCTTAAAAAGTGTCCCTTCTTCATTGTGTACATTCCTTTCTTACTCGGACATTTCAAGCTATCCACTTAGATCATAACTCCCTCTGGGAAGCACCCTTGACTTCATATCTCTTATTTACTGTAAGATAGTGATAATCACACTTCATTGCAATTGTGTGCAGACCCCTCCATTTTATACTAAGCTCCATGTAGGCTGACCAGGAACCATGGCTAACTTGTTCTACCTGGTATCTCTAGAGCTAGTAGATCTTCTCACACATGGTAGATATTAAATAAATATTTGTTGAGTGGCATTAAAAGATAATGCTCTCTTTCACTTTCCTACCTTTAATAAACCTATCAACTCACATATTTGCTTTAGTAGCATTTAATTTTTGTCATTGAAAGTCAAAATATTGCCTGAAACAGAATACCATTTTTCTTTCCTTTTAATAATACTTCCAAGACTTAAAGTGCAACAGATATTTTAATCATAAAAGCTTACTTCAGTTTGGCTCCAGATGTTATTAATTTATACCAAACGTGATTTACAGACAATAATTTCCCTTTAAAAAATAGTATTGTTAAATGAATCAATCAAGTAATAAATGCCTACTATGAATCAAAATGTGCTATTTATTAGGGAAAATGAAGAATACCTTACACCTTTTTCCCTCAATTGTTTGAAATCTCTATGTAGAACCAAAATTAAGGACAGAATAGTAAATAAAAGATAAGTATCGCATATACCCTGTATTAAATAATACCCTAGTGAAAAATATATAATCACAGAGATACATNAAAAAATCTTGATTCATGAAACTAATATATATTTATTTAAGCTGCATTTCACTAATTTAAATGTTGAATAAAATGTTTAGTCTGCTTTTCAGTGTCATTTGAGCATAACTGAACAATTGAGAAAATCTGCAGTGTGTACTTTCAAATAATTATGAAAATATATACTATATGTCATCAAATGCTCATACAGAGAATCTCTCTTAAAAATATTTCAAGAAATAGGTACTGTTTTGTTAAAACCAAAGGATTATTCACAAGTTCTTATCAAATAGCAAAAAAATTAAAGCATTCAGTAGTATAGGGAAGAAAAAAATATTATTCAGTAAAATCATCAGGGGGATTTAACATGGGCAGCAACTCCTGTAATTACTTTTATGATTTTTGGATAAAAAAAACAGAGATACTTTTGCTATTATTACATCTGTTTCAGGTCTAGTTTTATAAAGTTCATGACTTCAGGATTATATTTTATTGGAAAGGCAATATAGTTTCAAGTGCAATAACTACTATTAATAATAATACTTTCTCTAGAGGTTGATATAGAAACATAATAGCAAAAGCAATACAACATATTTTGATTCATTTTTCCCATTAGAGTTACTTGCACTGAATCTAATAAGTTGATATGTAAGAATTGGGGATTTATTTGCTTATTTTTGTATTCTATAATGAAGTTGCTTTCTTTGAATGTAATGATTGCTCATTTATCCATTTAGATAAGAACAAATCTCTAGCAATGATAGATCTCTGACTATCTCAACGTAGCAGGGAATAAGCTGTCTATAGACAGCATTATAAAATAAAAAATGTTTTTAAAGTTTTTTTTGTGTGTTTCAAAATTGAACATGTTAAATTCTCTTTTAAGGCAGTTAGAAAAATATAACTGTAATGAACATAGGGGTGCATATATTTTTTCCAATTAGTGTCTTGGGTTTTTCTGGATAAATACCTAAGAGTGGAATTGCTGGG
>NW_017732635.1:7447-17549 GCF_001890085.2 Hipposideros armiger
AAGATTTTTATTAGGGAATTGGGGAGGAGAACAGTGCTGTGGAATTGGGGAATGGGAACATTGTGTTTTTCCAAAACCCATCAGCTCCAAGTCAAGTTGTTGCCCTTCAATCTTAGTTGTGGAAGGCGCAAGCTCAGCTCTAAGTTGCCACTTTCAATCTAGTTGAAGGGCGAGTGCAGCCCACCATCCCACATGGGTGTCGAACCTGGCAACCCTGCTGCTAAGAGCATAAATGGGAGCAGCTCTGGCGCAGCTCACTGGCCCATGCGGGAATCAAACTGGCGACCCTGTTGCTCAGAGCTCGTGCTCGAAACCAACTGAGCCACTTGGTCAGCCCCTTCTTGAGCATTCTTTTATTTTCATACATGGTTATTGGTCTATTCTATGTTGAGATAACTCATTTGTTTATTTTTTTTAATTGCATATGCTTATCAGAAAGTTTTTAAATAACATGGCAAAGCATAAAGAGAAAGAAAAACTACAACCAAACAAAACATGAAAATAATATCTAAACTTATCCTGTCCAAATATAACTCACAATTAGACGAGATTTTTCTAACTGGCTCTTTATATAGATACACAGATGGATGGGTGTATAGATGGAAACAATCTATTGAAAAACGATTATATTATATGTGTAATTTTTTAATTGATTGTTTTTTAAATTATGGTAAAATACACATAACATAAAATTTACCATTTCACTATTTTTTAAGTACAGTTCAGTGGTATTAAGTACATTCACATTGTTGTGCAAATATTGTCACCATCCATCTCAGAACTCTTTTCATCTTACAAAACTGAAACTCATACACTTTAATAATAACTCTCCATTTTTCCCTCCTCCCAATTGCTGGCAACCACAATTCTACTACTTTTTTTTCTATGAATTTGACTATTCTAGGTATATCTCATATAAGTGGAATCATATAGCATTTGTTCTTTTGTGATTAGTTTATTTCACTTGACATAATATCTTCAAGTTTCATCCATGTTGTAGCATGAATAGGAAGTTGGTATTTTTTTTAAAGATTTTTTATTGGGGAATTGGGGGGATGGAAACAGCGCTGGGAAATTGGGGGAAGGGGAACAGACAAGCTGCCATCGTTTTGTTCCTCAGTCTAGCCGTGGAGGACGTCGTCCCACTGGCCCAAATTGGCACCATCACCACGCTCTTCCTGGGCAAGGCAGATCAGGAAAATTCCTATTTTTTTAAGATATATATATATATATATATATATATATATATATATATAACATTTTGTTTATCTATTCATGGGTAGATGAGTCCTTGGGTTGCCTTTGGGAATAATGCTGTTATGAATATGAGTGTTCAAATAGCTATTTAAGACTCTGCTCTTAAGTCTTTTGGATATATACATGGAAGTTAAATTGCTGGGCATGTTGATCCTATTTTTAATTTTGGGGGTGGGGAACTGTCATACAGATTTATTTAGCAATTGCACCATTTTACATTCCCAACAGCCGTGCACTAAAGTTCCATTTTTTCCATATCCTTGCAACACTTGTTTTCTGATTTTTGTTTGTTTGTTTGTTTGTTTGTGTTTTTTTTGTGTTTTTTTTTAATATACAATAGCCATTATAATGGGTGTGAAGTTAATTTTTCTTTTTTTAATATCATGTAATTCTTTTGAGAGTTTCAAATGTACTCAGTAGAGATCAGAAATAAGAAAGAAGGTTAAACAACAGATGTAGACATTGCAAATTACTAGAATACTCCCCACTTTGACATTTACAAATTTTGCAGGCTATCTTCTTCATTAGATTTCCTCTAAATATTTTTGTTCCTGTTTTTATCTAAGCTAGCTTTTATGTTGATATTTTTTTCTATATTTCCTATTTTGTTAATTTCTACTTTTTATTTTTTATTGTGGTAATAACATGACCATTTTAATTATTTTATGTGCACAGTTCAGTAGCCTTAAGTATATTCACATTGCTGTGCAAGAGTTTAATATTATAAAAAATGCATAATGATGCTTAAAAACAATAATATAATTATAAAATGAAAAGTGACCATCCTATCACCTCCACTACTATTTTCCCCTCAAACATCTTAACCCGATTCCCTATTTTTCAATATATTTAAGAATTTGTACTTCAACACCTTCTAGTGGTAAGTTAACATTATAACCCAAAACACTATAGTCACAAATCGCTATTAGTTCTTCATTTAAGTACAGAATTATAATGAGCAAAACATGGAAATCTAACCAGTTTCAGTTTTACCCTAAAGGAAATGCTTTTTAATTCCTTTTCTCTCTTTATGTGTGTTTTTGTTTGTATTTCTAGTATTTCTGTTATCATATTCCTCTTGGTTTTTTGACCCTTTATTCTGACCTGCGTGTACGCTTCCCTACACTAAGAAGCAATTGTGTATGTTCCATTATGGATGCAGAGAATACTGAGAGGATGAAGACAAATGACTCCACTCTGTTTCAAGCATCCATTGTGGAATGAACTAAACGTTACACACACACTCACACACACACACACACACACACACACTTATTTAATAGAGTGGTAGGTAAAATATTGCTATAAAATAAGGATGTATTATATAACAGAGACTAGGAGCAAGCGTCAGTTTCTCAAAGTAATGTCAGGGAATGTTTGCCTGAGGACACGATATTTGAGCTGAAACTTTATAGATGGAAAAGAGCAGCCATATAAAGATCTGAGTAAACGTTAATGGTCATTAGTCTAAAAAAAATTGCCTTAACTTCACTTATAGTATGACAGATTAGCTTATATCAGAGTAGCCCTGCAAATGGGTTATTCAAACTGGATAAAATGCATGAAACAGCTGTTTGAAGTCAAGGAAGAGCAATGAAGGAAGCAGGATTTCAGGATGTCATCTGTGGGAGAAGGGAAGACAGTGCGATCCCTTTCCCCTTGTTACATCAGCTGATTCACAGTGTGGGAAGCTCAGAAGCGGAGAAAGAAGCAGCAGTTCAAAGCCATCTGGATTATCTCACGGGTAAGGGGAGAGAGACATTGGACTTCACTATCCGATGACAGCTATTAGAGTGATCCAAGGAGAAAGAAAAGATATCGGCAGAAACAGGGAGCCAGACGTTCCTGGCTGCTTTTCCACTCAAAGCATTTTTCAAATATTCTGCTGTGCAGGACAAAAGGCAAATAAGCCAAATGGAAAATGGGACCCAGAGTCAAAAATGAAAGCAGGTGTTGAACAGTCTCATTGTAGTGGGAAATAAAAGGTGAAATTCAAGAGCCACCAATGAAGAGGGGCTATGGTATACACTCTAGACTTGTAGTTTAGATTCCAAACAAAGGAAGAAACAAACACACAAACAAAACAGAACCAGAATCATGGATACAGAGAACAAACTGATGACTACCAGGTGTTAGATGGAAATAGGAAAGGGGATTAAGAAGTACAAACTTTGAGTTACCAAGTAAGTTATGGGGATGTGATGTACAGGTTAGGGAATACAGTGAATAATACCAGCATAACTATGTGTGGTGACAGATGGTTATGAGACTTATTGTGGTGATCACTTTGTCAGGTATATAAATGTCGAATTACTTTGTTGTACACTTGAAACTAATCAAATAGTATATGTCAACTACTATTAAAAATAAATTTTAAAAAATAAAATAAAATTGTATATTTCTCCTTTAGTATATATTTCCAGGAAAATGAGTAATTATTATTCCCTTCTTTAGAAGTTACATCACTTTTTAAAAATTAAATAAAAACATAGTTATTTTAAAGTAATTAATTTCCTCTTTATGATATCTCTCAAATTCACACATCTTATTACTAAAACTGGTATGCATTCCACTAAATTATTGTGATACTGTCATTAAATTCCCATTTTTGTCATGTATGTGTGTGATTGTGTGACCAAAAGAAATATATTTTTGGAAACTAATTTATGTCTATTGCCAAACTTTTAGGTACATATTCAGATTTGTAACTTTAGAACAAAGTATATGAATGAAATAAACAGTATATGATTATAAATAGTTTAAAACTACAAACACAAAGTAGTGGAAGAAAATACCATGCATTTGCATTGTAACATTTTATCCTCTGTTTGTGTTACTTCATTATAGCACTATAAGTATAGTACTACATCACAGGCATATTCAATTCATTAGACTATGACAATACTGATAAAAGTAAAAATAGATGACTAAATAGCAACAGTGCTCTGAAACTTATAAAGAATGCTTCCACAAACCTTATTTCATAAAATTCTCATTTAAACAATTTATAGATATTTAAAACGCTTGTATGTGTTCATGAACTCAGAAAACAAAAAATCTGGTCTCTCTATTAACCTTGAACATATCATTTTATTATTATTATTGTTGTAACTATTATGTCTATTGTTATTAAATATCAATTAAAAATATAACTTCTTTCAGTATGCAATTTTTTAAAGCAAACCAAATTCATTAAGCCAGAGCCTTTAAATTTCTAAAATAATACATTTTCTAGCGAAGTGATATGTAGAAACATACTGTTCTTTGATTTTTGTCTTGTCATGTATTTCTTAGACGAGCAATCTATATGAAAAAATTCACTTCAGTGCAAAATTATTTTGAAGAAAATGTAAACTCCTTAATTTAAGGCCCATTACCATTTTATCTAAGCTCTCTCCAGTTTTCCTGCTCAGGCTGCACTTCAACCCCATGAATGGCTGATGGGAACCACAGTGCACGTTCTTTTTCACTTCTTTTCAAACATACTATTCCCTTTGCCTACTTACATGCATTCTTAACCTGAATTTGCTTAGATCAAATTTCTCACTGGCACTGTATTCATGATTCTATTTTCTCTAATATCTTTATGTTTATTCACAACAAAACCTACTAATGCTTCTAATTCTGTCTCATCTGGTTTGAAACCCTCCCCCTGGTTCTGGGGATGCAATCCCTAATTTCAAAGTCGTCTTCCTGAAAATTGGACCAAGATTTCTGCATTACTTTAATTCATAACTCTGAATACTTGATATTGAAAACATCTTGATTTAATTTATTTGAAATTCTTATTAAATTTTCTTTTTGCAAATGACTTATGAAAGTGTTTGCATATATGCATTATTAGACAGAAAAAGTCGAGAACCATATGATTTCACTATGTGGGTTATAAAACCGAAAGCAACAAAGGAACAAGACAAACACATAAAGAAACAAAGGCCTTTGAGCTTCCTTTGCTTGGACCACTCCAAAGTCTTTGGAGTGTACTTGTTTTTCATAATGGCCCTTGAGACATTCTCTACTGCTCGGCCTGTTTCTGCTTCTTTGAAATGTATTTTTACTTCTAATAAACTCCTTTTCTGCAACTTTGAAAAAAAAAAAGGAAGAAACAAAGACTCACAGACACAGACAATAGTTTAGTGGTTACCAGAGGGTAATGGGGGAGGGATTGGTAGAAGTGGGTAAACGGAGTCAAACATATGGTGATGGAAGGAGAACTGACTCTGGGTGGTGACACACAATGTGATATATAGATGATGTATTACAGAATTGTACAATTGAAACCTATGTAACTTTACTCACCATTGTCACCCCAATAAACTTTATTTTTTTTAAAAAAATCCTAATTTAAGGACATTTTCAGAAATTTCTGCCTTACTCTGTCAAGCAAATACATCACTCACATTTTTCCATGAAAAGAAAGATATATTAGGGTTGAGACAAGACCATATAAAAATTTCTAAGATATATATTTTATCTGACTACTTTATATAACTAAAGCAATTATCTGTACTTACAACTTTCCTAATATGTTCTACAGCACAAGAGAATTCTTGTGGGATCCTGGAGCAGAAGACACAAGCTTAAAAAGTGAATAAAAGAATTGGGTGAATTTATTCTCACTAGTCAAGACTGAAAGATTTAATGAGTAGCTAGGGAGGATCAGACTGAATTCCATTTTTATTCTAGTACATATCATAATTTTTTTTTCTATTGAAACTTGCAGACAAGTCTTATCCAGATTTTCCACCTTATGTTAATTTCAGCTCACATGATTTCTTTATAATTTATATTAAGAAAATGTTTAAATAAAACAAAAACAACAATCCAACAATAATATTTAGGCTCCACAGGACAAGGGTCCTGTGACCAGGACACCAAGGATAGGCATGCCCTTGACTTGAAAATAGCATCCTCAGTCAGCCCATGCCCAGCTCAAAAGAAAAAAAAAAATCAAACAATAATATCAGCAATAAAATCTAACCCTCAGGAAATGCCAAATGAATGACACGTTTACTCGAGGGGCAAGATGGGCGGCAAGAATCTAGGCGATACCATTTTATACCACTATTGACAAGGCTGCAGAGTGATCCTCCTAATACTGCCCTCCCTCCTTCCTTCCCTTCATTCCTTCCACAAACTGTTAAATGCCTGCTAAATGTTGAATTAGGAGAAAAAGTTTTGAGATATAAAATGAAACAGATTGTTAGGAGGCCAGCATGATTATAAAACATGGTAAAAGAAGCAAGCAAGCAGAATTATGCAGCAAGGTGGTCCCACTGGAAGAGTCAAACAACAAGCACTATACCTACAGATTGTTAAAGTAAATGGTGGCTTTGCATGAGACAAACACTTCCTAGGAGTTTGTTTTGGAATAAGACACTATTTACTTTGACATGGAAATTTAAACAGAGAATCTAAGGAGGAAAGACAGAATCTATAATTGAAATGATACTTATTTTTTTTTCCTAATGCACTGTTTAATTTCATGGATGAGTGAAATTTTCCGTTTCAAAATATATTCAATTCTCTAAGAAATTTGCTTGTCTATAGAATGTCTAATCCTGTTAACATGAACAAAGATTCACAAAGGTTGGCTACATATATAATAAGTAAAACAAAGGTAATTTTAATTTGCTTAAAGATGGATGATTTCATTCATGAGAATGTGCGTATACCTGCAGTTGAGGATAAAGCAATATGTATTTTTGACAATTCAAAGGGCATTTTAATAAGAGTTGTCTCACTTCATTAACATTATCTTTTTTATTTAAAGCTGAAATTGAAGAAATAAATTCATAATACTTTTCTTTTCATATGTACATATTATGTGATTAACCATACACTCAAAATATATGCCTAAATTTACTGAACTTTTATTCTAATATTTAAGTTTTACTATGTAATGAATATATCATAGATTCAGAATTATTATGGTATAATTGAATTATGTTTTTTGTTGAATTTTCCTACTCTTTTAGGTACTAGAGGGAAAAAGCAAATGGTATTCCAATGACATATAGCAAGATTTTGGCTTGTAGGAAATATGCTTATATGCTGTGTCTCTTCATTTTATTTTTATTAGGTGAACTTTTAATTGAATTAATATATGCATTGAGAAGTACATACATCTTATATGTACATACTGATGAATATTCACAAGATGAACACCCCTGTGTTACCATTACCTAGATAAAAAATGAGAATATTACCAGAACCACAAAGACATTTTGAAGGTTTCTCTAAATATTACTCACACTCCCATACAACACTCTTCTAATATTTATCACCACATATTACTATTGCCATTTTTTACTTTATATAAATGGAGTCATATGGTGTATACTTTTATAGATCTAGAAGTTTTTATACAATTTTATGATGTGAAATTATTTTTCATTAGCTCATTTTATGTTCTGAATATTTACTGGCTACACAACAACTTATCTATAAACCTAATGATAGGCATTTAGTTGCTTCTATGTTTTGTTTATTAAAAATAATGATGCTAGGCACATTAATATGTGTATCTTTAAATATATATACATATATATATATATACATATATATGCATATATATACATATATATGTGTATATATATATTTTGTTGTTGTTATTGTTGAGAATATTTCTGAGAGTGCAGGTGCCAGGAGTTAGAATGTATATGTATTCAACTTTAGTATATTTTACCAAAGAGTTTTCTGAAGTGTTTTTCCAATATAGGCTCTCATCTCATGTGTATAATGTTTCCTCTCATTCTACTTCTTCGACAACAATGATGACTTTCCATCTTTTTAAATTTTAGCCATACTGATAGGAGTATTGCACTTTGGATTTACGTTGCTTTACCCTGTACATAAATTAAGATGAGTAACTTGTCATTTCCTTACTGATTATTTGAATATCATTATGCACATTCAGATCTTTCCTTTTGTTCTCAGATTTTCCTATTGGCTTGTCTTTTTGTTGTGATTTGAAGAAGATCTGTATTTACTCAGGATATTAGAAATATTAGATATTATTGGTTATATGTATGTCAAACACCTTCTCCAGCACCTATATGTACACATAAAATCAATCTCCTGATGATTCCTTTAGATCAGCGGTTCTCAACCTTCCTAATGCCACAACCGCTTAATACAGTTCCTCATGTTGTGGTGATCCCCAACCATAAAATTATTTTCATTGCTACTCTATAACTGTAATTTCGCTACTGTTGTGAATTGCAATGTAAATATCTTTTTGTTTTCCGATAGTCTTAGGCAACCCCTGTGAAAGGGTCGTTCGACCCCCAAAAAGGTCATGACCCACAGGTTGAGAACCACTGCTTTAGATTAACAAATATTCTTAATTTACTGCAATTTAATTTGTCAGTCTTTTATATTATGATAAAGGGCATTTTGTGTCCAGTTTTACAAGATGTGGACCTACCTGAGAGTCATAACGGTATTTTTCTATATTAATTTCTGAAAAACCTTAGTGTTTCACTTTTCATATTTAGAGATAGTGTATATATTGAATTCACTTTTATACAGGGTTTGAGGTACAGGTCAAATTTCACCTTCTTTCCATTTATGTATTCAGTTGATCTCACACCAGTTATTGAAAAATGTATCCTTTCCTGAGTATATTATGATGTTAACTGTCATAAATTAAGTGAACATATAGGAAGGAGATATTTCTGAACTGTCTGTTCTATTTCATTAATTTTATCCTTGTGTCTATATGATGTCAAATTTATATTAGCTTCATAATAATTCGTGATATCAGGTCATGTTATTCTTCTAAATTTGTTCTTCCTAAAGTAGTTGTCTTATTTTTTTACATATAATATTTTAATATCAGGCCACCAATGAAAATACACACACATACACACACACACACACACACACACACTCACACTCACACACTCACGCACACATACCATCTGCTTTAATGAGGATGCTTATCCCAGTAGGTGTGAAGTGGTTGTGTCTCATTGTGGTTTTGAGCTGCCTTGACTTAAGGACTGATGACAGTGAGCATAGTTCCATATGCATGATGATCATTTGTATATCTTCTTTGGAGATTTGTCAAATGCTTCACTAATTTTTTATACTTTGATAATTTGTATTTTTGTTTTTGAGTTGTAAGAGCTGGTTGAGGTTTTTGCATGTATAGATTCACATATTTATCTGATTTGTGTGTTTTCATTTTTACATTTTTTGTTGTAATTTATCATTTTATAAATATTTCCAAAGACCTAAATTTGGCTTTGTTGGACTTTTGTGTGTTTTACAAGCTTTACTGCTTGCATTTTTACTATTACTTAGTTAATATATTTTATAAATGTCCTCGAGATTTTTTTCTGTGACCCACTAGCAGTTTAAAAATTTAGTGTTTGATTGTACAACATTAGATTTGGAGCTTAATTCTATTGTGATTAAAGAAGATATTTTATAAGGTTTTCAGTCCTTTGAATACTGTTTTAGTCTTGTTTATACTAAAGCATATTTTCAATTTTGGTAACTATTCATTGTGACTTTCCGTATCATGTACGTTCTGCATTTTCTGAGTACGCTATAAAATATGTCATTTAAGACATGCTGTTTAAACATTGCTATGGATTAAATGTTTGTATGCCCCTTAATCCACAGGTTAAACCCTAACCCACAATTGCATTGTATTAGCAGGTGGGCCTTTGGACAGTAATTAAATTTAGATGAGGTCCTGAGGGTGGAAACCTCATGATGGGATTAGTGCTCTTTTAAGAAGAAAATAGCTCTCCCTGGCTCGCTGTCTCTCTCTCAGAGTCTCTCTCAATCTCTCTCTCTCTCTCTCTCTCTCTCTCTCTCTCTCTCTCTCTCT
>NW_017732635.1:17939-20969 GCF_001890085.2 Hipposideros armiger
GAGAGAGAGAGAGAGAGAGAGACTTTTTATTAGTGCTTCTTTATAGTTAAGATTTGCCTAGTTCTTATTTTTTTCAGATGGTATTCTTTTTAACTTAAGAAACAATATTTCTAGTTGTACCCAAATTAATATTTTGAATTGACTTACATTATATAGGACAAGATTTGCTCCTTCAAACCCATTTTATCATTATTGACTAATTATCACTAAAACTCTTTACCCTACTACAAGAAAAGTTTGACCAATTGAATGTGCTATTGACAGTAATTGATGCATTCTGTGTGGAATAAGAAGAATATTCTCTAACGTCAAGTGTAAAAAAAGATATCCTAAATGATTTGATGCCATTATTTTAAATATATACATACATATACATACATTATATATATACATATACATACATGTTTTATATATATATATATATATATATATATACACACATTATATATACACAACATAGTCTCCATGTCCTAAAGCTTTAGATAAAACATAAATATCTGATATTCATTTGAAATATTTAATGACCCAAGAAATACATTTAAAAGTCACATATTATACTCATTTTATCATTACTATTCAGTAGGACAGCAAATAAACTGCTATAACTCTGGTTTCTAGTGACTTTTTTTAGACAAATACCAATGTTTAACTATTTACATATAATGGTTCCTTATGGCAATTAGATTTGCACCTTGTTTCTTGATATAACATGTGCAATGTTTTTACATTACACAAAAAGGTTTTATGATAAGAAGAACGATTTTTCAATGCTAAGTGTTCTGAGCACACTTATTTTATCAGTCGCTGAAGTAGCTATGTGATTACACTTGACTTACAGAATTTCTAGTTGAATGTTTTGTGAGTATGCTATATGTAAAAAAGTTTTGAATCCTCAGCTCCCCATCCTTCTGTACAATGTGGAGGATTACCAGCCATGTTCAGAAGATCATACTCTGCCTACAAGAACTCATTCAAGTACCGACTGTACCCATGCTAGACAGCCTTTCATTCAGGTACACATCCTAGCTACACTATTCAATTTCAACAAGAGAAGGTCAACTCTATTTCGAGCTTGACTGTCTGTTAACACATATAGGTCAATATTTATCTGGCAGCATAGAATTGCTTTATTCCAATTACTTGCCAGGGAATACAATCTCAAACCCCCTCATGCCCAATTTCTATCTATCAAAGGCCCTTCTGAGAGAAGTCTATTTGTGGAACATTCCTTCAAGGCTGGTCTGTTTATCAGTCCTTCCCCATAATCTGAAATCTACTGTTCAACATTTCAGATATTCACAAAAGTAAGTAATTGTATCATGCCATGTTTTTCGGATTTCTCCCCTTGTAATCACAGCAATTGAATTATGCATTTGTTTAAATCCTCTGCCATTAAATGAAACAACCAGTCATGTATTTATAGATAGTATGTAATAGGGGATATTTCCTTTGAAGAGACTTTTTTCTGATTTTTTTTTTTTTAGGATGGCTTATATTTCTCCTCAGCAAGTAGATTTGCTTCGATCTTATGAATTCGATATATTGTTACACAGAACAGGCTTCTCATTTCTGCATTGCTGCTAGAAAGCTAAGGACCACATTGAAGCTCATCCATGACAAGTCTATAGCCCCCTTGCATATGCATTTTATAATGTTATTCTATTCCTCGAAGCATTTAATATGCTGTTTTGTCTTACTCTTTTTTAATATTTTTCAATTTCATGTTAGGTATCACCAAATGTTATGTTATTTTTTAAAGAGAAGTGGAGTATCAATTAGTTCATAAATAAGTTAAAAAAGTGAATATTATAATAAATTATATTTTACAATTTTAGCTCAAAATTTGACTCAGATTTATTTTCATAATGCAATAAACTATGCAAGTAATATTAATATAAACTTTTGTTCAATATTTGAGTCTTGAAAATCTTTTATTTTATATTGCAATGAAACCATAACAGAAGAAAGGGATTCATAATACTATAAGGCCTTGTTTGAAAACGCAATTGGTTTTTCTTCTCAAGATTCAATAATTTGAGATACGTGATCTGCAAAGGACAGAAAATTTAACCAAATACTTTTACCAGATTCAATTAAGAGAAAGAATATTACTCTGAAGAACTTTCTTTTATAAACACAACATGTGATTATATCTAAACATATCCTGAGTAGTGACCATTTTGATAATAATTCTATTTTGAAGTCTCTATAACATAATTCATTACATAGGGATCTTAAATACCCTTATTATTTAAATTAAGAGATAATGATTTTTATGTTATTGTGTCCTTAGTTTGTCAGTTCAATATTTATGATAATTAAGTTTTATAAAAGATAGGTACTGATATTCAATATGCAATTGTTTAATCACCTCTAAAATTAAGAATTTTATCTGAAAATTTTACTAAATCTTTTTACAACTGTAATTTAAATCTTGTCCATATCATTGTTAGCTATTTTTAAATATTTTTATTTAAATGTATATTAAATATATATACATACATATGTACATATGTAGAAAGATATATACACATATTCAATGAATTTTGTATAGAAGTTTAATAAAGTCACTAATCAAATATATAGCTAAGTAAGTAAATAAATGAATGAGCATAATATAAATAAGTTTAAAGGGCTCATGTGATGTATGTAAGTATTGTAAATAGTTGCATTAAGGTTACTACAACTTAAAAGTAAGACAATGTAAAAAATTGTCATATTACATGTGATATTTTCATGTAGTGTTGAATTTTGTTAAAATAAATTATATTGTTTTTATAGTCTATAAAACTCAGTAAGAAATTTAGTAAGTGGCTTAGTAATTGATAATAAATTTTAAAGCGTTTTCTTTATTTCCATATTGACAACAATCAAAATATAATTAACAGAGAGCAAAAAAAAATATGTGCTAAAAGACTAGGGATAATAAAGTAGCATTCAAATATTAAATGTCAAATAGCATTGCCTTACGATCACAGTTCTTTTCAATACTGAGACTCTGATTTTATTTTAATTTTATATGTATATATG
>NW_017732635.1:21230-22662 GCF_001890085.2 Hipposideros armiger
TTACCTTGTATATTGTACTTAAAATACAATTTATACTTGACTTTTCAATTAATGGTCATGTGTTGTGTATTTTCTGGCATGATTTTAGAATTAATGGTGAAATAAAGCATAATCTGTCTTAAATTGCTCCAATTTTATTTGTAAGTAACTCACAGAGAAAAAAGAAATAACTAGCATTCTTTACCAAGTAATATCCTAACAGTCTATCACTAAACTAAGATTACTGGATTTTTTTTTCAGAACATGTCTAGTTTTGAAAATACCTCATTTTATGTAAATTTTTAAATAACAAATAAAACCAAGAATGTTCAAGAAAATGTCTGGTCTGTAAAATACATTTTAGATACACATTTGGAAATATTATGTGAGCTATTTATAAAACTATTCTGATTCAGGATAGCCATTCAGTTATTATATATGTGGAGACCACACAAAAGAATTACCACCCTCTATGATAAAAAGCAAATGTTCCGGTTGAAAATAAACAATGGCTCTGAAAATATCTTCTCTACAAAATAGGAAAACCCCTTAGAAACAGAGAAACAGTGACCCATGCAGCATAAAACTGCCAGTGGTTGCAATATTAAAACTGCAGGAAAACCCATTCTCAAAGTGTAACCCTTTTTTGGTGATGTCAAGATGTCATTGAACTACTAAATTCCACATTTGGCTGCTCTATTTCCAACTGAGTGGAAGAGAGTTTTAAAAGTTGCCATCAATTTCTTTCTTTTAAAAAAAAATGTGGATCTCAACATCTGGCACGACTCTGTGAAATTGGGAAAAAGCTCACAATCCTAAAACAGTTTTTTCAAGCAGGAGGGAAAGAAATCAAAGCTGCCCCCAACACCAGAGCATTTCATGGCACTGCCCTAGGGAAAAAGAGCTCAGCTCAGGAACACAAACATCAATTCCTACTTGTTCTATGTTGGGCTCTTCAGTCTGTTGAGTTAAAAAAAAAAAAGATACATACAGGTGTGACTCAAACTTTCATTAAGGGGAATAATAATAAAGCAATATTCTAAGCTTCTAGAAATCTCGGGAGAAAAAGGAACATATTTTGTGATTTGTTAACTTATTGATAAATTTATGATAAAGGCATAATTACATAGACAGATACAGAGACACATCCATTAATAGATTTATAACAATTCCTGTTCTTAAAAATAAGGAATTGAATAATTATGGAGAAATGATGATTGAAAAATAAAATTGGTTTATGGAATATCTCTTGGTTAGCAACTCATTGAATGGTTTTGGTCTTAAGGGAGACCAAAACATTCCTCAGAATAACTTTTGATCTTGGTCGTTTATAACTTTACTTATTCTATAGAGGAGTAGGGAAGTTTATAAAATATGCATACAACCATAAGAACATTTCTCTCTAACATTTTTGAGATTAGGATGAAAGAACAAATGGAAGCTATTTATATAT
>NW_017732635.1:23612-56696 GCF_001890085.2 Hipposideros armiger
AGGGATCCAATATGGTGATGGAAGGAGAACTGACTCTGGGTGGTGAACACACAATGTGATATATAGATGATGTATTACAGAATTGTACATCTGAAACCTATGTAACTTTACTTACAATTGTCACCTGAATAAACTTGAATTAAAAAGAAATAAAAAAACAAAACAAAAAGAAAATAAGGCAATGAAAAAATGTTCATGAACAAATCAGTATAAGCAGCATGAACAGAAATTAAGGGTAGAAAACATGCTGAAGCCAGGGGTAATATTAATGAAAACCTTGGAAGTTAGCAGTTCAAGCTCTCGGAAGGAAAGATGGTATATAAGGTATACATTATCCATTGCTTGATAGATATAAATATTTTTTGATAATGGGACAATGGGTAATAGGACTAAGGGATTTTTTTCCTCCTTGGTTCCTAACAATTGAGATGCAAGGAAATATCTGTAACAACATTCTTATACTGACTAGTGCAATTATATTAACATTTTTTACTAATTGCTAACTTTCAGATTTGCTCATCGACCTTAAAATATCAGAACACTACAATTCAGATGCAAAGACCTGTGGTTCTCTTATTTTCTCCAATTCAGCCAGCAGCAGCTGAATGCGGAACCCTGGAACTTTACTAGAGTTCAATGAACCCCAAAGGTGCCGGGGGACTTGTGGTAATGAGAATCAGATCCAAGCCCTGAATTATATCTTTCTCATATTTGTCCTTTCCCCTAACCCTACCATTATATGTAGGCATAGCCACAACCGCTCCTCCATACGTATATAATACAGTTCTTTCTAGACACTGTTTGCCACCAGCATCCATAATGGTTTTGGGAAACTAAAAAAGATTCTTCAGACAGATAGCTTATGTGAAAATAAATAGTATTTGAAGGTCTTAATTATGCCTAATACTTTTTTTGCCCCCTAGGGACAAAAATAAATTTTTCAAAAAATACATTTAATGTATTTTTTGTTCTCCTAGAACATAAAATCCAAGTGAAACAATAAGGTTTATGCAACAAAAGTAGTAAAAACAGTGTTCATAATATAGCACAGTAATTATACTCAGACTCAGCTCAGACATTGAATTAGATAAATCTGTGTTCACTGTTAGTGATTGTCCAACTTTGGGCAAGTTACTGTCCCTCTCTCTTCTTTAACACCATTGTTTGTAACAAAGGCATTTAAAAATAATATCTACTTTATAGGATTATATCACTTAGCATAGATCCAGGTATGCACTATGTGAATAATGGTTTCATATTATAGTCTTGTCTAATGAGGAGGCAGTAATGAACAATGACAAAAACAACAGTATTAACAGTATCAATAAATAAGCCTCATGAAATTCCAAAAATTTCAGGATCATAACCAACAACAAAAAATCTCCTTTGATATGCCTTTAAAACTATGCAGGCCTCTCTCTGGGAATAAGCAATTTACATATGAACATTCAGTCTTGTGAGTCCAGCCTGACAATTTTCTTCACTGTTTTTGTTATAAAGAATGGTTTTGCTCTGTGTGCTGTCATAGTGGGTTGAATAGTGACCCCAAAATGATGCATCTAAGTTTTAATCCCTGATACCTCTGTGTGTGTGACCTTATCTGGAAGTATTCAGAGGTATAACTAAGTATCTCTAGATCCTAAATCCTATGATAATGTCCTTATAAGAGATGGAAAAGAAGACAAGGGGACATACAGAGAGGAAGGTCATGTGAAGGCAGAGGGAGAGATTGAAGTGACGTGTCTAGAAGCCATCACACGCTGGCCATCACCAGAAACTAGGTGCGAGATGTGGACTAGGGCCTCCATCGGAACATCTGGGAAGAGCCAACACAGCCAACAACTTGATCTCAGATTTCTGGCCTCCAGAACTGTGAGAAAATACATTTCTGTGATTTTAAGCCACCAAGTGTGGGATAATTTGTTATGGCAGCTGTAGGAAACTGACAGCTGTCTCCTATATTTGCTATTCTGATGTATCTTTTAATTTTAAAAATGAATCATGCATATTATAAGTATATTATATGTAATATATAGTATAGATACAAAAAATGCTAATTCAAATGCTATTCAATGTTTGCTATATGTAATCAATGTAGATTGTTTCCTTATATTAATAACTCTTTATACAATTATTTTAAGAGTAAGGTTAGTGTCCCCCATGTGATCTGATCAAATTGTAGTGAATGAGATTGCTGAAAATGTTTCCCTGTACAAAATGACCACTTTTTTCCTGAATTGTTCCTTAAAAACCATATAATCTGTTGTGATTTCTCTGATGAAATAGTATCATCAATCATGACCCTAGCCATAAATGAGTTGGCTGCACATGGACCTGTATTTGTGGAAACTTTAGGGAAATAGGCATTTGTTTTTAGTATCAGAATATTCTAAGGAGGGGCAGTTCTGATACTATTTTCTTATTTCCAGACATTCTATCTCTTTACTTCTAATTAGGTGAAAACACACACAATTAATCCATTGTAGTCAGTTTCAAGGGGAAAAAGATGTTACAAAGGGAATTCAAATTCTGCTAATTTTTATCGTCATTTATTTAGGAGTAGTTCTAAGATACTGGAGACTACAATGATTTTTAAAATGAAAACTCAACCATTAGCTGTTTTTAAGAAAATAATTTTCTTCAGCCTCACCTTTAACTATCACCCTATTATAATAAATAGTATAATATGGTTTTCCCAAAGGAGAATGTAATGGATTAGCTTTATGGTTAACTATACTATTATTTTATCAGTGTGTGTGTGTGTGTGTGTGTTTGCAGGGCATATAGATCTAAAAACATCACCACAGTATCATTTCCCATAAACATGAATTACATGATTTAAATGTTAAATCTATCACTAGAAACATCACTTGATTATAAAGATAATCAAATTTGTGTGTTAAAAATTTTTTCCTTTTTTGCCAAGTTTTCTTAAAGCAAAATATGCTTGTATTTATTTCCTAATGTTATCTTTGTCACTGAAAGATGTGCACAGGTGCATCTTTGTAAATGAAAGCTGTGCATAATTATTCGTAGACATATTGGGATGGTACACAAAAAATATGTATATTGGAATCACCTGCGTTCTATAATTCATTGTCAGTGTTTTCCTTATAATGAGTAAAAAAATTGATAATATGTATAGTCCAGGAATATTATATGTGCATTAGGGCATGTATCAATATTCTATTAGGCCAGTGAAGCTATAAAATATAGCAATTTATCTGTACAGAAGCCCTGTTGCCAACTTTTCATTTGGCTGTTCTACACCTCTGTTGGGTATGAGTCATAGGGAAGATATTTTGGAATTTTAAAGCAGATCATGAAATGAGATTCTGTCAATAGCCCCAACATATCTTATCTTCTATGATAAAAGTGATTCTCTCATCATACAGTGAACGACGTCCAATATGACCAGTGTTGAGAATCCAAGCCACCTTAAGGATTAACAATATGGCGTGAACAGAATAAAATATTCTACTGGTTAATATTCTTTGGTTAATATGCTGCTTTTGAAAGCAGGAAGAAATCTGACCCAAATTCAGCACAGACAAGTTTCTGAGACATCAGTTCAAATAAGTTTCGACTCATTGTAGTCTCATATGCACACTTTGAAATACTTCGGGGATAACAGCAAACCACAGGAAGTAGGCTTCCACACAGCTGGCAAGAACACGTCTGAAAGAACCCATGCTGTCCCCATCTCGGCCCACTAGATTGCTGCTGCCAGCTTGGTGTGAGCTTTCTGGTCATTCAGCATTGATTTCACTCTGCGTTCTGTCACACTGAAGCCAATCAGGAACGACTGTGAAATTGTCTCACTTCTAAAACAGACACTGAGCCTGAAATAAGTTCAATGTCCACTGAGTCTTTCTTTTCACCTTGAAAAGGTGGAAAATCATAGGAAATAGCAGTGCTTTTTTCGTCAATTAGAGCAAATAGCCACAATGAAATATCTGAAGTCTTGGACATGAGTTTAACCAAGGAGGAAAAAAAAAAGATTAGCTTAAAATATTTTTTGTTAAATGGGTCTCAGCTTAACCATTATTATGTTTCATCGTTCTGACATTATGTAGTGGGTAAATTGTAAATATGAGCATGCCATGTGATAATGTAAGGCTACACTTTAAAAAAATAAAACTTGCATAAGTGCTAAGTAGTGATCTTATGTTTGAGATAACAATCAACATAAACTTAATCAGTTTAGTAATAGCATATCAAGATATTTTCAGATTGTGCCAAAGGTTTATTTATGGTGTTTAAGCATTTTATAAAGCAATCATGATTCTGACTTTATAATAAGGCCAGAAAAGCTATTTCCTTCACACATGGAGGTGGAAGATATTTGGTAAGTTGTGGCTATTCCAATAAATAGCTTTAATAGTGTTTCTTAAGCAGTCTTTGTCGGGATTATGGAAGACGATGACAATATTCTCTACATATTGACACCTTGCCCACTTCTTTTACAGACAGAATCATCACAGGAACCCAGGATACCTGTGTCTAGACTGAGTGTTGATTCCCCACCCAATTCGCATGCTAAATCCTAACATCTAATGTGGTGATGTTTGGAGGTACCGCCTTTGAAAGGTGATCAGGTCATGAGAATAGAGGTCTCATGAAAGAGATTAGAGGCTTTATAAAACAGGCCCCAGAGAGCTCTCATGACCCCTCCACTGTATCTTCATTGAATATAGAGTGAAAAGATGACCATTTATGAACTAGGAAGCAGGCCCTTACTAAATAGCAAATCAACCTGTGTTTTGAACTTGGACTTCCTAGGCTTGAAAACTGCGAGAAGTGCATTTCTGTTGTTTATAAGCCATTCTAGAATGTCAATCTATAGTATTCTGTTTAACAGCCCGAAAGGACTAAGGCAAATAATTTACAAATAGTTTCTCCCACTTTGTGGCTTGTTTTTTATGTTCCTATTGGTGTCTTTTGAAGGAGCCACATTTTTATTTTGATCAAGTCCAGTGCAGTATTGTTTTTTCCTTTATGTATCATGCTTTAGGTGTTACATCTAAAAACTTTTTACTTAATCCATGGTCAGGAATATCTCTCTTAATTTTTCTCTGAAAGTGTGATATTTTTATCTTTATGATCCTTTTTGAGTTAATATTTGCTCTAGTATGAAATATGGATCTAAATTAACATTTTTGTACACAGATATCTAATTGTCTCAGCACCATTTGTTGAAAATACTTTCCATTCCTCATTAAATTGCTTCAGTCAACTGGTCATCGCGAATTCTTCATGAGGCCAAAGGTGCCCAGTCTTGTGTATTCCACTTCCCTTTGATGATGGTAGGTTGCAGAGGGTCCCCAGATTTATGGTTTGGTGGGTCAAACAGCACATATTTTATGAGGGCAGCTCCCGTCACATGGTAACTTCCTGTCACATGCTCAAGTGTTCAGTCTCTACTCCTGAAACTAAAGTCTCAAAGAATAATTGCTCCAAAATCTTAAATGTTTAACTGTGAACTTCAGTAGGGGCCCACCAAAGTATCCATAAAACATCCATATTTTTCACAGACACTTCAAATGGCAATATGATCTGCTGGGTCATAGAGACAAGCAGGAGAGCAGCTAGCACAGCAGCCTGGACCTCTGGACACTTCACGGTATCTCAAGGAAGTTATGGTGTTTCAACTTCATTTAATTTGAGATGTTACCTTTTGGGTTTAAGTGTCAATCAACAGATCAATCAAATAGTTAGAGCTGCTTCCAGCCATTCAAGTTAACTTAGTGTACTCAGATTCTGATGAGTGAATCCATATTAATAAAATTGGTCTGAAACAATATCATATTCCTTCCATCATGACTCAACACCTTCAGAATCTATTCTCGTATATGTTCTCCAGATTTTGGTCAATGTAAATCGGCAAATCTCACCATTTTTTCTTGTGTGTTTAGCAGTCCTTCACTAGTTACACTTTGTACGTTACCTTATGGGTCCTGCTGAGACTTGAATCTGGTCTAGGAACAATGGGAGTGGTGTGAGTGGGTCCTTGGAAGTATCAACAGTTCTTTATAAGGCAGCTATCTCGGGAGACACTATTACAGATACTTCAGGAAAGTTGAGATCAATGTTCTCGGATAAGAGGAAGGGCTACTGTACTTACCTAGCAGTCTTTGAGGGAACTTAGGGATCCAAGGTTTAGGATTCATTAGAATCATCCCATATGGCCTCCTCCATATGTATTACAGAACAGAAAGATAAAAGGCTAAAAAGAGGTGAAATATTCAGAAAGACATTGGCTAGGAGATTATTATAAGCCAGAACAATAAACAGATTGAAGGAGGAGAGTATTAGCAATGAAATCATACTGCTACCCAGAGGTAAGTAAATAAACTCCCTGGCCAGGTTCCTCTCTCTTCCACTTAAAAGCTCACCTGTACCCCCACCTTCCTGATTATCCCAGTCGCTCTCCTTTGAATGTCTTCCAATTCTCTGTGACCTTGCTAAATCATTAACGCAACTTTATGTCATTGCACATTATATAAATTGCACACAGAGAAAAAGATTATTAGCAGTGAGATCAAGAGCAAGACATAAACTTAGATGCAGTTCACTCATCTTTAAAAGGGCGTTATTGATTTCTAACAATGTTTTGAAAAAGGTTATTTAAAAAATATATACATAAAACCCAGTCCTTTAAAAATATGACCATTAAAATATAAACTATTGCCATTGTTAAAATAGATTTTAGCTAATACAAAAGGGAATAGAAATTATATTTGTGTAGCCACAGAACATTGATGACTCATATTTAGCATCATGTTGACTAAAACCTCTTATTCTTTTTTTAGCCCATTGCTAAATTATAGCTAATCTCTTTCTTTACAACAGTTTTATTTTTTTAAATCTTCAGACACTAAAATTTATTCCATATACCTGGCAATAAGATTTGGTATCAGAATCATGTTATACAGATTACCTGTGTGCAGGTATCATCATGTTATTGGTACCTACTCAGTAAATCTGATGAATTCATAAAACGGATGGACCAAATTTTAGACAAAGATCAAATACAAACTTTTAGAAGCCACTACCCAACATTAACACTAATACTTCATAACTACTCATTGTAAAAATCCATCAGTTATGATTATATATTCGAGTTTCCTATCATTAAATCACATCTCTGCATCATTTGTTTAAGGAAGTAAAATAATTTATGTAATGTATTTAAGAAAACATACTATATATGCTACTAATTTTGACTAACTCATTTGGTAATTTTTTTCTCATTGAAGAAAAGAAAGGTTATAATGCTCATTTGACTATAAAATATATTTGGTGGTGGAATTAAGAATCTTTGCATAAAAGGGCAGTATGTTTTGAAAATGGATTTCTGGTTGAAAAGAAACTATAAGAAAAAGACAAGAAATTAGTCTAAGTATTCAAGTTATTTGTATATTATGTAACAGATGACAAAAGACAGATGAAAGTATTGTAGTTGCAGTAAGTGGATATATCTTATAGGAAATAAAAAGAAGTAAAGCTTACATATTATTTATTTTCAATTTATATAAAAGTAGCAAACTGAAAATATTTTGAATAAAAAATATTTGTTTGTATTTATGCATGTATGCATATGTATATATTAATGTGTGTGTGTATTTGCAATAATTCTTTTATAATAAAGGACTTTTTTTAATAATAAAAGGTTCCTTTCTGCTGCTTGTAACTACTTCCTTTCCACATAAGCTTTCTTTTATTTCAAATTTGCCCATACATCAATCCTTAGTTTATCCCTTGTCAGTCTTAATTTATCATAATTGATTGATACTGGCCTCTTTAAGAGGAAATTATTTAACTGTGATTGAATGGGGACATTTAACTTTATTGAAAAGAAACAGCAGGGGGGAAATGGAGGAAACAGTAAATGTGCTCATTTGTAAGAAAAAGACTTCAGACACAGTTTGGCTCCTTGTGCTGAATAAAGGCTTATTGAGATTAAGTTGACATAATTAATTGAATAGAAATTTTACATCCTTTCTAGTAAAATGGAATTGGAGATGAAGATCTTCTTTGAAATTTAATAAGACATGAATATGTTCAGAGACTCTATAATGAAATACACACAAATGGAATAAAAATCAGCAAGATAATTATATTTTAAAGTCATTTCAATAATATTTACTTCTGAGACATATTACCTTTGAATGACTTAATCAATTTAGTAGACATTACATATTATGTATTTGATATATATGTATAGTCAGAGATCTTATGACCATTTACATTTTGCTAATAAGAAACTTTAGATTCAAAGAGACAAAACCACAACATCAGCAAATGTTTGGTCTGTCAACCCACCCAGGTCTTCCTTAATCTTGTTGGGTTGTTATTGTTTTTCTTTAACAATTTTTTTCCCATTGTACTACTTTTATTTTCCTCAAAATATAAGACAATGTGCTGATGTTTCTGATAACAACATCAATACACTAGCTACTGAAAGTGTAGAGATGGGAAAATTATTTTCCCCTCACTCTTCTAGATTCTTAACTGAGACCCCTCTGTAATAAAAGGCAGATTAGCAGGAGAAAAAAACAAACAGAAGCTTAATAACATGTATATCTCTGAAGGGAACCAAAATGTTGCCACCCTGAAGCTGCTTTTTGATTGATTTTAAGCTATTTATTAAGAAACAAAAGACCCAGAAAGAACTTTTGACCCTCCCCACTTTCCTGCCCAAGAGATTCAGACAGACAAACCTACTTTGGAAGGGCACCTTACAAGGCTGCCTTAGCCTAATTTGAATTAAGCAGGGTAGAGGACATCAGGCAGGTGCCTGTTAGCAAGATGCCCCCCCCACCCCTCCACCCCGGTGTCCACTGTTTCTGAGTTGCCCAGGAAGAATGTCCCTGTCCTCAATTACCTGTAAATCACTCATTCTCAATTCCAAAATTTAATACCCCATTTCCCCCCTTTCTCCTTTGTCCAAAATGTCTTATATACCCAATGTTGCTTCACTGTTGTTGGAATTTTTATGCTTATGTGAATTCCCCATGCACATGTATTAAAATTTTTATTTTCTCCTGTTAACCTGTCTTTGTTAATTTGATGATTAGACCAGCTAGAAGAACTTTAAAGGTGGGAGGAAAATTAGTTCTTCTTTTTAGACCCCACAGCTCCTGTTTGCATGGGAGATATGCATTGGATAACTCGTGAAATGGCCCAACCCACCACATGAAACACCATTGAAGCAGAGTCCGGTTAGTAGAGGCCTTGCTGGGTCCCCAGCCTCACCTTTCCTTCACCTAGAGCTTAGTAATAAATCATCCCCCTGCAGCCTGAGCAGGAAATGTCCCCAGTCCCAGTTCCATGCTTTAGGGAATTACCTGAAAATTACGATTAATGTCCTTATGCTTATTGATCACAATCTCTTTCTCCAGGCTACTCCCATCATTGTTCCTGGGTTGCTGATGATGCTGGAGGGCCACATTGCCACCAGGATGACTCCATGAAGCAGAACAGACCCCCAGAAACACCCTGTAGCCTCTGGAAGAATGCCCAGATTTTCCCTGAAATACCCTAAGCCTGTCTGAGGACGTTAAGGCAGTTTTTGAAGGTGTTAACCTGCTGCCTTCTCAGACCACGGGTGCTCTGACAATAAATGCTCATCCTATAGTCCAACTCCTGTGTCGGTCTATTGGCTGAACAGCGCAGGCAGCACGAGCCCTTGACTTGACTGCCCTCTGGTTTCACCATCTCCGGGTCAAGTCAATAGAAAATGTTGGGGGTGGGAGGGTGGCCAGTTATGGGAGATGAAAACTATTAAGAGTTTCTAGAGATTTAGCACCATCCTCTCTTCTAGGTACAAAGGAGACACCTACACAAATGAAGATTTCCCTTAGAAATGTAAATGTCTCTAACAAAAGGGAAACTTCTACTTGGTTTGTAGAGTTTTCCAGTGTTTGCTTTTTTTAAATTTTTTTTAAAGATTTTATTTGGGAATTGTAGAGGGGGGGCAGCATTGGGGAATCAGGGAAGGGGAACAGACAAGTTGCTGTCCTTTTGTTCCTCAGTCTAGTTGTGGAGGACGTCGCTTCACTGGCACATGTTGGTATTATCATTGCGCTCTTCCCGGGTGAGGCAGTTACTCGCCGACCATTGGACGGCAGCTCATGGCGGCTCATGGAAGCTCATGAAAGCTCATGCCCACTGCTGGTTAACCCCACCGCAGCCTACACTGTCACCAGCGACTCACGGCAGCCCAGCTCCAGGTCGAGCTTTTGTTCACCATCTTAGCTGTAGAGGGCGCAGCGTCACTGGCCCTCATGTGGGATCTGAAGCGGGGCGCTGCTGCTCAGAGCTGGCGTCCCAAGCCAACTCCTAACCAACGTGCCACTCAGCCAGCCCTGCTATTTCTTAATAACAAACTCAAGATAATCTTCCCATGAAAAATACATATTTTGGGTGGCAAATTCTCTCCTTCAAAAGTTATAGCCAACAGCCAAATTCATAAAGAAAAATATTTACGCAAAAAAATTAAAATAAAGCTACTGTTTCACAATATAGATAAACAAAATTTGAAGAAGAAAAAAACAGAGGCTGACTGAATGTATTTATATTTTATATCTGTTTGGATAGCTAATGTAAACAAATTTGTAGATATTTTCATTCAAAACTCTTTAAGATATCAGTTAATAGTAACTTCCATCAAACTTTACCTAAAATATCAGATGTTTAAGTGAAGTTAATATTGTCTAAATGTGTTTGTAAAGGAGTTTATTCGTTACAATATATGTTTGTAAGATTGTAAAAAAAAATCCTATAAGTTTGCATTACTAACCATGCAAACCATAAATGACTAAATCATGATTACAATGAGAAGCCAGAAAAAGGAAACATACAATAGGCAGAGGAGAAAGGGGAAAAATAAAACTTGTTTATCACATAATTTAATCACTTCCCTATCTTCAAATGCTATATTACCCTCACCAAAAAAATACGCTGTCTTAGTTTTTTATATTTTAAACTTCTAAACCTCTTCCTACAGTTTGAAAAACATAGAGATTGTCACTCTGTGAATGTGTTAGGCAGAAGGTAGGCTTGAGCGGCAGGAGGGGTGGATAATAATGTAACTGGCCCTTTGCACCGCCCAGGTCCACTCCCCAGGGACCACCCAGGCCCAACTCCTGGGGACTAATTTTGTGGTACAACATACTGATAAGTAAAATCTGTTTGGGAAGTAAAATCCAACCAGAATTATCTGGTTTTTCACACCTGGACAGAATGTTAAAGCTTACTCTTGGCTTCACCGTAGCCGCATAATAATATAGTTACAATAAATTAGCATTGGGGTTTTAACCCCCACCCTGCCATGGGTTTTTCTGTGTGCATTATGGGTAAGGACATAATGCAGAAGGGAATGGGTTATATAACTGACACATGTCAATCAAATGACCCAAATCTGTAGTCACACTCTGAGCTGGCCCAGAGCTAACTCTATAAACTCAAGCCCCAAACCCTTTGGGGCCATTGTCTCTCCTAACTTGGCCGTTCTTCCCTTAGAATGTATCCTAATAAACTTTCCTTCTTCTACGCCTTCATGCTTTCTGATCTGTGATAATTTGTTGCTACATCAGCAAAAGGACCAAGCAGTTATTCCAGTAACAAATGGAGATTGCCAAGGCGGAGTCAGTTATATCAAGGAACTAAAATGAAGCCAGGAGGCCATGAAGAAATTTGTCTCACACCCATCCCACCCAACACATTTGTCCATTACATTTTGAACCTTTGGGCTATCCCTGAGCTTTATCTCCTTCTTAGCATAACAACCAGATCATCCACATTTTGTTCTTTAAAAACAGCCAACTCAGTTTGCCAAAAAGCATCCTTTTGTTAACAGAGACAATGGAGGTTCTTAGTAAACATTACAGAAAGGAATTCCAGGAAAAAACAAATATTAATCTATACAAACCAAGCTAAGCAAGCCAAGAAAGCAGAAGATATATTATAAGAAAGAAAGAGAATACACTCCCAAAATGCAGGCATGGACAGGCCCAGGAAAAAGGACAACTGCCCCCTCAAAAAAAGAAATTTAGGATTATACAGAGGGTGCAAAAAAATGTATACATATTTTAGGAAAGGAAAACCTGTATTAAAACTATGCTGATGGTAACCGCCTTGAGTACCTCTTGCAATTGCAGAATTCAAACGTGACTTGTATTTATCTTTTGTTATATATATTGAATACTACAACTTTAATACAGTTTTTTCCTTTCTTAATGTATATGCATTTTTTTGGCACCGTGTGTGTCTGTGTGTGTGTGTGTGTGTGTGTGTGTATGTGTGTGTGTGTTTCTTCTTTTGTTTACTACCCTTACATTTTTCCTTAATTACTGCTTTCTTCCAGGCTTCTCATTCATTACATTATTTCTGTAAACAACTCCACGTTAATATTCTGTAAGTGGGAAAATAGAACCATGTTGAATGTTGTAGGGATACCAGTAGACCATGGGGGCCATATCACATTTGATATGGTTACATAAAATTATGAATAAACTCATGCACTACTATCGCAAGGTTAAAGACAGAGGGTGCCAGAAAAATACATCCACATTATAAGAAAGGAAAAAAACTGTATTAAAATTGTAATATTCAATACATACTGATAATAAAAGATGAATACAAGTCATGCGTATACATTTTTTCTGGCACCCCCGGCATTGGTATGTATGATGAAAAGAATTACACAAACACCAATGTTAACATTAAAGAAGGAAATAAATTAAGAGTAGAAGGTATTAGGACTGCGAGCACTGACAGTGGTGCATTCATGAGCGATCCTAATTTGCTTTCTCAGTATCATCACTCACCAGAGTCTATATATGTGGCATTTTGATGAAGGTTGTCTGTATGTGATTGGTTGCTTTCATTTTTTAGATGTTAGAAACAGTCTAAGAAACAAAATAATATATCAAACAGTGCAAGAGAAAATGAATTCAGGAACTTTATGCAGTGTTTTGAATGATGAAGGCCAACTTGCTAGGAAACAAAATTATGCTAGCTAATATATAGCCAGCTAATAAAAAAATAAATAATCCCCCAAATCAAAGTGATATTTAGAAACATAAAATAATATTAATATATGCATCCATTTGATCAATGGATATTATTTTTTTATTACCTTGTCTCCTAAAATAGAACCTCATTCACCAAGGCATGTGATTTTCTCTCCATGCTGTGCACACTTCAGCAAAATCTTTGGTAAACCAAACACAATGTAAACTATTATTGAACCTGGCATAATTACTGAAATGGTCATTTGTTATAACTGTGTGCTTATATGTAATAATACTTGAGATTTGAACTTTGTTAAAGATGTGCATTCTTGTTCTTAATAGAAAGCATATAGATAACAGTTTTAAAAAATGTGTCTATCTTAAAATACCCTCCTAGAATTATTCTTCCAAATTAGTAATTTTGGTGATGGTATAAAGATTTCTGATTGTCAAATTTTAAGATCAGAAAGGATCTAGAGGCCTTATTGCATGGTAGCACCATATTTTTAAATGATGAAATCAGTGGATAACTAATAGGTGACTCTCCTATTGTCTCTTGGGTTGTAGTAAAATTATCTATGCAAAATGTTCCTGTAGACAGAAAGAATGGAGCCCCGGGAGAGAGGGAAGAGGAAGGGAAGGAGGATGTGAGGGGAGGCTAAGGCAGGAGGAGGTGGCATCATCTTAAGAAAAGGTGCAGCTTTTATACTGGCCAGAACCAGATCTTGGTGACTCAGGAAGTGATCTTGCCCCTCAAGGTGAACTTTAGCTAATTGTAATGAATTATAATACTACTAGCATTGCAGGTAGGGAAAAATCTCCACCCCCAGTGCCACCATGACAGTTCTGACAAGGACCAAATGAAGACAAGAATCCCACCTCCCAGACAGGAAGGAGTAGTCAGCAAGGACTCGCCCTCAGAACTCTTATAATGCCACCCTTAAATCTTGAATATTTTGCACCCCTCATTCTAATACAATCCGAAGTCTCTTTGTTTTTTGTCACAGTTGTTCTTCTTCTGGGTCTTCCAGCTCTCACATCATTTGAGAGTGTATTATTTTCCTTTTTTCCCCCCCAATAAATCCACAAGCTTTGCTTGCTTAACTTATTTGGTGTGTACTTGAACTCTTTTGTGTGATGACTCCAAGAACCCATTTTTTGAAAACAAAAAGAGAAGAAAGAAATCTGTTTGGCAGCTATTCAGACAAATATAGATATAATTTTTTTCTCTTCTTTGAGAGTCTATTTACACAAAAGAATCCTTATTCTCTTTGTAGACCCAAGAGTGTTAAAATTCTGTAAATTGAAAAAGGCCCTTGCATCATCCTCAGGGAAAAAGTGCTTTACATTATCTTCTAATTTATTGGCTAAAAGTTAATAAATTCCCCACAAAATGAATAAAACTAAAAAAAAATATTTTTAAGAATCTTTTGTATGCCTTGGAATAATTTGGCTTTATTACATTTACGAGTATCAGTAGGGCATATGTGGAGGGCTCCAGTTGTACAAATGGATGCTTATATATAGATACTATATGAGTTATTTTTAATTTCCAGACAATTTTCCCTGAAGAATATTCATTATGTACCTGAATGTGTAAAACTTTATCCTTATTAGGTACTTCTTAATATATAAGGCACACCTATTTCTTTTTAAAAGAATGGAAATATTTTAGTGTGTGAACAAAATTAAATCCATATCTTTCACTCTCACATACATGTATTAACAAACTATAGAAAGTACAAGGGTGGTTACAAGGAGCTGAAGGGTGGGGGATATAGGGAGCTATTATTCAAAGAATACAAACTTACAATTATAAGATGAATAAGTTCGTGGGATCAAATGTACAACACGGTGTTTAGAACTAACAATACTATATTGTTGGAGCGGAAACATGTTTTCCCCTCTATACCTCTAGGATCTTGGATGAGGCTCCCCTGTAATTAGAGACAGCTTAACAGGAGAATAACAAACCAAAGTTTAATATCATGTATACCTTCTATGCATGAAAGATATTCAGGGAAACTGAGTAACTCCCTGAAATGGCCCAAAACAAACCTTAAATATCATCCCCAGCTAAAGACAAAAGAAGATATTGGGGATGTGTAGACAGTTACGGGAGGTAATCAGAAAAAGTACTGTAAACAAAGGTATGGGTTGTTAGGCAGGTTTAAGTTTATGCCGTCTTCATTTATGAGAGCTTTTAGAGATTTATTCATTCTACTCTTCTTGGCACAGAGACACATCTTACAAATGTAAATGTCTCTTACAGAAGGATTAACTTCGATTTGATTTTCAGACATTTTCCTATGCCTACTGTTTCTTGAAATCATCAGCCAAAAATAATCCTTATGCCAAAAAGACAGATTTTGGGGGCAATTTCTGTTCCCCTTCAACACTGGATGCTTGAAACTTGCTAAGAGAGTAGATTGCAAGTACTCTCACAATACACACACACAAAGGGTAACTGTGAGGAGATGAATGTGTTCATTACTTGATTGTGGTCATTATTTTAGAATGTATCTGTGTTAAATCATCACATTTTATATCCCCCCCAAAAATGTATGTCATACAAACTAAATACACACACACACACACACACACACACACACACACACGCATGCACGCACACACACACACACACACACACGTAATTTTTACATGGCAATCATACTTCAATAAAGCTGGGAGAAAAAAGTAATAAACAAACCAACAAACAAATTTGGGGGCCTAGGGCAGGCCACCCCCAAATATCCCATAACAGCATTTGTTTGTTTTGAATTAGAGCTACTTAAGAAACTGCCAGTACAAGGAAAACACTGTGACCTCTCCCTCTCTCCCTGTCCCCCTGAAAGCAGGAGATACATCTCCCATAGGAAAGGTGCCCAGTGTGTACCTGGAAGCTAAGGTGAAGCCATCCTTTTCACCAGAGTGAGGGAACGCAACAAACTTCCTTGTAATTAAACCAAAGCACCTTCTGATTTTGATTAATTTTAGCTTTGAGTCCTAACACAACAAATCATATCCCTCTCTTTCTCTGCACTTCTCATAGGCCTAGCTTTTCTCCTGGATAATCAACAACTCCAGAGGTTGACACAGTAGCCTGACCAATTAATGGTCACAAGGTCTGAACCCCAAGCAGGCTAAAGATAACATCCTGACCTAAGTCATGTTTCAGCTCCTAAGTTTAAAATTGGAAGGGCCTCCTGGCTACTTTTCTATGAGACCAGACAGAGAGGGACAGGGACGCTAGCGCAGACCTCAGAACTGTCCGTAAGACCTGAAGAAATGATTAACTACTTTTACCTCCTCTGACCAATCAGCTTCCAGGATGATCCTGAACCCTTAACCCAAGGTGTCTCATGGTTTTGCCCTATATAACCTGTAACCTGCACGCCCCTGGGGAGGTGGGTCTTTTGTGCATTAATTTCCTGCACTCTGGATTGGCCAATTCAATGTTATTTTTCTTTTTACATTGCAGACTCCTGCTGGTGCATTACTTCCTGCGAGTATGAGCAGGCAAGCGGATTCAAATATTGGAGTCCCGGTAACATTATTGTTTACAAATTTACTATCCAAGCCCAAACTTTGCTTAGATTCCTCCCTAATAATCACCCACATCTAAGTTTATTCATCCTGTCAATTCTTCACATATTTGTTGTTTCTTTGTCTACAAGTTTCCAAAGCTGCCTACTTGGATCCTTTCTTGGAGCTTCCTAATGATCCTATGTGAACATAGTAAACTGGTTTTTCTCCTGTTAATCTGGTCTTGTGCCGATTTTATTATTAGTCCAGCCGTAAGAACTCAACATAAGTATAGGGGGAATTTCCCCCCTCCCCAACACCAACAAACAACACTTTTCTGAGGAAATCAGATATAATAAAATATGTAGAGTTGCTGTAGCATGCAAACCTCTGTTATGTTGGCAAAAGAAATCAGCATAATTTAACCAAATCATTCGCAAACCTCACATATGGTCTTAGTTCGCTGAGTTCTTTTTAATACCAGGTCTAGTTATTGTGTATAATGGAAGAAGGAGGTAAAGATGACAGGAACAACAGCCCCGATTATCTCATCTCTGAACCCTAGGATCAAAGCAGAAGAACATGTTCAAAGTGTATGAGTTTTCCCTTGGGAACTGCAGGGCCTACAACAAAGGAATGGGTGTTAGAACAATGAGAACGGTGTACACCACAGTAGTCCAACCGTCAAGCTGAGATTTGTTCTTTTCTAGTGTCCAGACCCATTGAAAGGGAATTCTGCTTCTCACTGGCTGAGAATTTAAAAGAGTCACTGAATTTTTATAAGGCTTTTTATATCTCACCATAATATTAGATTTTATATTCACTCAAAATATTAGAATTTGGTTATTACTGGCATGACACACTTTCCCATTAAGAAACAAAACGGGGGCCGGCCGAGTGGCATGATGGTTAAGAACTGGCTTGGGACGCCAGAGGGCCCTGGTTTGGATCCCACATATGAGGGCCAGTGAAACTGCCCTGTACAGCTAAGATGCTGAACAACAGCTCAACCTGGAGCTGGGCTGCCCGAGAGTCACCGGCGACGGCGTAGGCTGCAGCCCTTGTGGCAGTGGGTTGCCTTGGGCTACTGTGTGTGGCTAGCAGCCAGCGTAAGCAGCCAGCAGCCGCAGTGAGCGGCCATCCAGAAGCCGGCGACTGATCTGCCTCGCCCGGAAAGAGTGTAATGATGTTGCCAACTTGGGCCAGTGAAGCAACGTCCTCCACAACAACTAGACTGAAGAATAAAACGACAGCAACTTGTCTGTTCCCCTTCCCCCAATTCCCCAGCACTGTTCCCATCTCCCCAATTCCCCAATAAAAAATCTTAAAAAAAAATGAAACAAAACAGTAAGGCTATACAACCATAGCGGGTTTTTTTTAGCTGTATGTGGATATAGGCCAAATCAAAATCAAACAGCAAACTGATTCAAAACCTCTCATTTATTTTTATAATCACTCTAAATTGAAACAAATTCAATGTGGATTTAACTGCTGCCAAAATGAAATATATAAAAATGTACCCCAATAAGTTTTGTATATGTGTATTTAAAATATATTTATGTTTCATACATGCTACATATACATAATCCTATACATATAACACAAATATATACTTAGGTGTATTTGAAATGTACATTTTCCCAACATTCATTGGATCCTTTTTTTCCCTGAAAGATTTTTCTGAAGTTCAGTTGAGCATGGGTTGTAAATAATCTTTCCAGCCAATACACTAACTTACATCCTTATTAATAAAACTTACACCAAGGAAAGTCTAAAGAAACTAAACTAAGCGTTAGATAGAAACAGCTAAAGAGGGAGCGGGAGAGGGAGAGGGAGAGAGAGAGGGAGAGAGAGAGGGAGAGAGAGAGATATTAGTGAATTATTTCTGCAATAAGAGCTGTGGCAAAATTTAGAGCCATAAATTCAGGCTTAAATCGAGTCGAGTGACATTATGACATTAATCCCTCTATGGCTTGCTGGTAAGCTCGTATCCAGCCTCCAATCCCTGGCCTTAAGTCTCTAGGTGTTCCAGGATGCAGACTAGGTTCCCGTTTACTTCTTGGACTAGTAGAGGTAGCAGGTATCTGCTTCATCACATGCCTTCATCACATGAGCCTCAGGCTGAGACATGTTGTCATGGCTGGCCATGGGAATATCGTATATCAAGTGCCACACTGCAAACATATTTCATATTTCTCTTATTATTGTGAGGATATAGATTCTAGTTTGCCTTTCTTGAATAACAAATTGGGATTCCTGGACATTTCTTAGATATTAAAATAACTTTTGTTCTTTTCTTATAGTTTTTTAACATTTTGGCTGTGAGAATAACATTTCAAGATTTAATATGAGGAGACGAGGCAAGATTTTTTTTTTCTTTTCTTTTCTTTTCTGTGAACACAGGATAATGTTTAGGAGAGAAACATTGCCTATACTATATACTCTTTTTACTATTTTTTTAAAGCTAAGCTAAAATAACAAGCCCTCCCCTAAATGAGAGTTTATTGTTTACCAATACATTTAAAACAAGTTTCACAAAATAATAACCATGGGGGAAGTCTACCTGGAATGTAACTAATTTGATTTTACAGAATTTGAGAAATATCTCAATTCCCAGTTTCTGCAAGGCACCCTTCCCCCTCTTTCCCCTTCCCCACCCACACACACACATGTATATTTCCTCTGGCCATATTTCCATTTTAACTGCAGAAAGCGTTACTTGCACTTGAACAACTTTGACACTTACTTGAATCTTTGAGAAAATTTTGCTATCGCAACAGATTCTTTCTAGGAAGGCACTGTTTTCTTCTTCCTTTTCTTACCTCCATGCAGTGCCCTTGCTAACTGATCTTCTTTACTGACCATATCCCTTCAAATCAAATTATAAGAGGACATTTACATGCCAACTACCATGCTTAGCAATTCTAATGTAATAGTTTTGCAACTCCTTAATGAGGATATTTTCATAATATCTAAGTAACTGTATTAAACTCTCTTTGGTTTGAAATAAGGAAATATTTTACTCCTCAATAAGGACCAATTAAATTTATAAAATGCAAAGTTACATAAGTCTCCGTGAAGTAAATGTCTTGGGAAAGGACTGCTAGAATATATTACACTTGATGGCTTATAAACTTGGCTGCAAATGGGAATCACCTGGGAGGTTTGTTAATAATACAGATTCCCAAGACACAGCCCAGACTTAATGAAGCAGAGTCTCCAGAGAAGAGGCATGGGAATTTTGTTTTTAATAAATGTCTCAAATGATTTGTGTAATTTGATGATTATATTTGAAATTTAAGTTCATGGCTAGATGTGCCGCATGACTGACGATAATAACTGAGAGGAGCCCTGTTGTTGTGCTAAGACAGTTAGTTTTCACAGTAGATATGGAATTATTGAAATATTTGGGTTACAAATGAAAGAGCAAGCATGTGTCATAGAAAAATAACTCTGAGAGCAATGTCATAAATGGTGGTCAAGACTAGGGTCTTGGAAACCAATAAATCATATTCGTAGCCCAGATGTCCAGTAAGATGAAGATATAATAGGAGAGTGCCCATGGCACTTACAAAAGAAAGGAAGGCTTTAAAAGATGAGGCAGCTGTCTTAACCTGACTTGCTGATTAAATATTAGGGATAAGAGTAGTTTGTTCTAGTAGTTTGCTAGAGCTGCCATAATCAATATGCCACAGACTGGGCGACTTAAACAACAGAAATTGATTTTCTCATAGTTTTGGAGGCTGGAAGCCCAAGATCAAGGTGCTGGCCAATCTGGTTTCTCCTCAGGCCTCTCTCATTGGCCTGCAGATGGCCATCTTCTCACAGTGTCCTCACATGGCCTTTCCTCTGTACACACACAAAACGCTGGTGATTCTTCATGTGTCTAATTTCCTCTTCTTATAGGGACAGTAGTTAGATTGGATTAGGGCCCACCTGAAGGACTCATTTTAACATAATCACTTCTTTAAAGGTCCTATCTCCAAAGAGAGTAAACTCTGGGATGCTAGGGAAAGGGTTTCAACGTATGCATTTTGGGGCAACATACTTTAGCTCATAATGCGTATGAAACTCAGAAGGCTCCAAGGATGATGATTGTGATAACTGAGTAGGTGTGATACCTTTCTCCAAGATAAGGAATGCATATAAAAGGCAAGTAATATGCATACAAGGTCCCTTTGGACAAGACATGCTTGAATTGCTTATGGGAAATTAGAAAGCAGAAATGCAAGTAGATAACAGGTATATGAATCTGCGTAGGAATGTGTGTGTTTGCATGTGTGTGTGTGTGCGTGTGTGTGTGTGTGTGCATGTGTGTGTGTGTCTGTGCATGTGTGTAGGTGTATGCATATAGCTTGGCTATGTATAATAATATTACTTAATTTGAAAATATATTATAGATTAAAAGAAATATTGGATAATGAATAGGTGTCATAATCACACTTCAGAATATCCAAAAAATGTTATCACTGATTATCTTAAAACTAATACCTTTTTTCCCTCATGCATCTATATTAATTGTGCAACCAACAACCTTAAACCTCCACCACCCATGAGAAAGGCTTACCTGCATGCTTACTTTAAGCTTAGACACTACTTAGCCTTTCTGACTCCTTGCTTTGTGCTCTTCCTTATGTGTAGCTGGATGAAAATAGGGTAATTATTTAAGGAATCCTGAGCAAATGCAATTTTTATTACCTTGCTTTCTTCTGGAGAGAAACTGGTGTCTCAGCTACTTGACATACTTTAAGGTTTTTACATTTTTTGTAATTGATCCTTCTTTACATGATTTACTGAGAATTAGTTATTTCATTCAATTAGAACATACAAGATCAACTGATGTTGAATAATACTGTATGTCAACTATAATTATGGCCTCAGGGATAGAAAAAGACAGTCCGAGGAATACAATCAATAACGTTGTAAGAACATACAAGATCATGTATTGCAAAGAGCTTTTCAATATGATTCAGTGTAACAAAGAGATGCTTATATGAGACAAAATTTCAATCAAAATTAAATAACTCAGACATTTTTTTTAGAGTTCAACCTATTACAGAATCATCCAAAGCAATATTAAATAGAAAACATGCAAGAAAATCTCTTAAGATAAATCATGTCTAGTGATTTTTTTTTCTCTATAGAAGAATGAGAAAGTCATCAGAATTTTTTGAATCATCAATTTGCAAAGGAATCCCAAAAATGCAATACTATTTCAAGGGAATATCTCTTTATACATGAATATTAATTTACTTATATAAGCAGCCTATTAGCTTTAACTTAATACATTGTTTTTGGTGAAAACCAACACAATAATATTTTTCTTAAGTTATTTTAGAAGAAAATTTTTAGTAAAAGTTAGTGAACTAACTCTCTTGTCTTGGGATTTTATATTATTTATATAGTTTTTTAGTGAAAAGAAAATACATATGATAGCATTTACATGATTGAAAAAAAAAACAAATACAGTCCTTTCAGTTCATGTAAAGTTAGATGGAAAATTTTAAATACATGTATGTATAATGTATATATTGTTATCATTTATGTTTAATATTGTGTTTATTTTCATTTCATTTGAAAATACTCTTTATACACTAGATAAAATTTCAATTTTAAATTTTATTTATTAAGAATATTTTTGTTGTCATCTTTCAGGCAAGGACAATTCAAATAAATATAACAATATTATAAGGATTTATAATGCTATTGATGAAATATTATTTGAATGTTAGCATTTATTTCTTTTCCATGAAGAAGATGAAAAATGATCAAAGTGAGACAAAAACTCGAGGACTTTAAGGGGACCCTACAAATGTTTTGTCATGATTCATCCTAGACCATCTGCATGATGGCAATAAATCAGCACAAAATATGACAATGTGTTTTTTTAATTCAGTTCACCTCCTCCTGCAAACTGTTTTTCACTTCCCACTGATGGTGATTATATTTACTTACATAAATATCATAGAAAAAGATCATTGTGTCTTTATGGCTGTAGTTACCTAAAAATGGTTCCTGGATTATAGCTCTCATCAGTTTAGGGTCACTTTCATATATCCATGAGTCAGATCTCTCTATATCCTTGTAGATAAAGTTGCAGAATCTTTTTTAGTTTTTATTTCCTTTAGTGCTTACTGTAATTGGTATTCTCCCTCATTCTTACAAGACAGAAGATCCACCCCATACAATCTAATTCTAAAAAAGCAGTCCGAATCGAGTAGCAGCATGCATGCATATCCACGTGACACTGAGCTGACCCAACACACCTGAACAAATTGTGTCTGTCTGGTTGTCTCAAAGATGCTGCTGCATTCTAGTTCTAACTAGACACAAACTCATGTTTTCTAGATTTCTTTTTCTTGGTGTTTTTGTATTAAAAATTAGAGGAATAAAATAAAAGCTGCTTATAGTAAAAGAAAAAGAAATACTAGTAGATTTAACAATTACTGTTTTACCCAGTGTTGAAAGATGTGCATACATAAGTTGATGTACAAAAGCTTTCAGTAACATGCTCGAAGTCAATTTGTCAGTTAGAAAATAATTGATCTGGATATACTCCATAATTCTTTTTCCCAATATACCATACTGCCTCTAAGAAAAGCAAAGTTGCTTTGCTGATGGAATATAATATTATTCAGACTCTTATTTTCAGTAGTGTGAGGATGTCATTTAATGTTATTTATACATGATATTTTGAACATTATATTATTTTTGATGACTCAGTAGCCAAATGTGCACTTAGGCTGACATTAAAACCTATTCCTGCTTTTTGTAATGTTTCATAGTTTCAGTAAACAAAGACTGTATATTAACTTTATATAGATCCAATCCAATTTAATTCAATTAGAAAATGACTTTGGTGTTAATTTAACATAGAGCTTTATTGTTATTTGCTACTCATCTTTTAATCTGTAATTACTGTTGTTCTCCAAAATTCTGATAATAAGATGTAGTGTCACTTATATTTTCCCTATTGGATTTTTTACAATTTTTTTTCATTTTACAAATCTAAACTAACTGACCAAAATGCCTAATTTTTTAAACTTTTCATTTCTATTTAATGTGCATATGTACTAATGATTCCCCAATAAATTCCTCCAAGTCTGACCTTGTCTGATTTCCTGACTCATATAATGAACTACTTAATCGATATCTCCACCCATGTCTACAATGCATTTTTTAAATTATCATGTGTAAAATAGAAATCTTGGTTTTTCTATTACTATATCATCACAAAACCTGCTTTTGTCTCACTCTTCCAGAAGTCCATAAATGATAACATTACTTACCCATTTGTTAAAGCCCAAACTTAGGATTCAACTTTATTGTTCTCACACATCCCACTTCCATGTCATGGGTAAATCCTATCTGCTTCACATTAAAATAAATCAAAAGTATGACTATGATGGTTGGTCCTAGATGCATCAATATTTTTATGCTATGATGATGAAACTTTTTATTTTCCCATTATGTTTTCCACCATGAGGACAGGTCTGGGTTAGCCTGCTGGAGTTTCAGAGTTCACGTACAACAAAATCAAGTCCAAGCCCCAGCAAGATCAGCCTAGACCAGTCAGCCCATCAACTAACAGCACATCTCCAGGTAAGCAAGCGTGTGCCAGTTCAGGAGAACCATCCAGATAACCCACAGACCTATCAGAAAAAAGTGCTTATTGCTTTTTGTCATTGACACGTTGTGTTATTGTTGTTGTCTTTGTACAAAGATGTAAGATGATTTAATATGAGCAGAGGTAATCTATAAACCTTAATTGGTACTTAAAATAGCACTTTATTACAGTATAATAGAGTGATTAATTATTATGTTGATTATATATTTTAAATATTTTAAAACTAAGGTTATTTATAACACCTTGGTGTGGAATAATAATTAGTTTCTTTTTCGTCCCCAAATTTTAGAGAAGTCTTTATGAAGCTTTAATAACCCACTGTTGGCTGTTTAAACAACACATTGTTAAAGGTTATTTGAAAAAAAGAAATAACTGTTAGTTTCAGAAATAATGTTTCAAAAAATTAAATTAATATATACCAAATTGATGGCTTTTGAAGTAAAATCCTTTTAATGTGTTTCAAATTTAAATATCTTTCTGGGTAAGTGGATTATGCACCTCATCACAGCACCCAACCATCAATTCTGCTTTCATCTTTGAACAGTAATGTCATTTATGACATATAAGCAAGCTTGCATTTGGTTAGTAAGTTGGATGAGAGTCATCTATATTTACTGTCAAAAGCCGCAGCAGAACTCTTGCATCTGTGGAAATAAATTTACTTTCAGTATGAAACGATAAATCTCTTCAAAATGGGCTTTTACAAAAAGAATGAAAAAGCAACCCAGCATCACATCGCTACATTAATTATGGAAGTAGTAATAATTAGTCCAAACTCACATCTGGAAACAGTCCGTGTGAATTTTAACTGTCGATTGCAGAGGGGTGGTAAAATTTGTCACTCCAAAATGTGTCTGTTTGGCATGAGGGTTATTTTTAGGCTGGTTATTTTTAAGACATAGGAGACTCAGGAAGTTTTTCTTTTTATCTTCCCCTTAATTGCTTAAAAGTATTTAGATAGTGGGCTTATTTCATAAAGGGAACTATTATCAGAGATAACTACAAGGAAGGTGAGCTTGGTGTGGTTGACAGGGGATCACTTAGCAAGGCCTGCTTGTTAGTTTATATTCCCCTCTGTTTCCTTTGTCTCTGCCCAGGTGGCAAACTTTTGATTACCAAACATTTGCTCTTCACATCTCCCTGGGATTGTCTTTCTCCCTTTATAGTCCCAGCCCTTACCACTTCTTCTTAGCTCAGGATGCTATTATATAAGCTTCAGTTACTTGGTTAACCTCTGGGCCATATATTCTTATGGAGCTCCTGTGAGGACAAAATTGAATTTGATCTTCTCCTGTTAATCTGTCCCCTGTAAATTTAATTCTTAGAACAGCCAGAAGTACCTAGAACGGTAAAGGAGAATTATTTTTTTTCTTGTTGACAAGATACAACCAAAGTAGAAACTGATATTTTGACAGTTAAGAAGTAGGAAAACAGAAAGATGATCAAAGTGTACTAGTTTAGTTTTAGGAAATAATTTGAATGTCAATGAAAGAAAATGATTCTCCTAAATACTGTGTATGTGTTAAATGCTCAAGAGCAGGAAGACAGAATAACAAGACAGTTAAACTCAAACCTAAATACTTATTAAAGCAATTATTTGCAGGAAAACTGGAAACTGAGACATGGACTATGCTTATGACTGGAATTACTGGGAGAACCACATATGATTTTGATTGAAATGACACTGAAAGTTTGTACATCAAATCACTTATTTAGTGATACTAGCAAGTTGTTTTATGTGTCATGAAAAATATGATATAAAATCTCTCTTAAAAGAGAAATTGACAATGCTTGAAGTATATCTATTTTTCTTTAGTTTTTTATGGAAAATAAAAATTTTCAAGAATGTAGTAAAATTTTATGTCATTTAAAGAAAGATAAATGGAGAAAGATAATACACAGGACATCCAATAGGATGATAATCTAAGTGTGCAGTAAGGGGAGCAGAATTTGTTACCCCAAAACATGCCTCATTGGCATAATGATTTTTTTCAGGCTGATTATTTTTAAGAAATCACAGTCACAGGAGAGCCTCTGAAAACTGAGTAGACGTTACCCTTTTTATAAGAGGAATTCACATTTATAAGGGAAATTCCCATTTATAAGAGTATCACCTTCTCTGCACCAGGAAGAGAAAATGACTAAATCTCTGAAAACTCTTACCAATGGAGAAGAGAGAAACTTAAATCTGCATAACAAGCTTACCCTTTTTTATATTCTTCCATAAATGACTCCTTACCCCTATCCTATCATCTTCCTTTGCCCTCGCTGGAGGTGGTATTTAAGGTAATGGCTTCGGCCATTTCAGGGATTACTCAGTTTTCCTGGTTATTTCCCATGTACACAGGAGGTTTACATATTATTAAACTTCTGTTTGCTTTTCTCCTGTTAATCTGTCTTTTGTTACAGAAGGCTCCCAGCCAAGGATCCAGAAGGGTAGAGTGAAAATTATTTTTCTCCCCAGAGGAGTATCAATTTATTAATTGACTTATGAATTAATTTAACAGAGTCTGAGTTAGATTATTTATTTGTTTATTTATTTTTTTCCTTTTTTAGGGGTAGGAGAAAATAGCAAGAATTTTTATCATCATGTGAACTAGTTCAAGAGGGTGATTCTAAATACTGGAATGAAACATGGCATTTTTATAATAGTCCTTAAAAATAAAAATAATTTAAGAGTAGGTGAAAATAGGGAAAAAATCAAGAAGCTGGAGTGAATACCAGAAGTGTAACATCAGGTAACATGTCCAAGGTGATTGTCATGTCCACGGTGATTGTCAAACCATGTAAAAGAGATAGAATAAAATACCTCATGATGGAAACATTGAAAATTTTGGATATGAAAAAAATATGAAAGGACATAATTGGGCCTAAATTTAAAAGATGTGAACAGATACTGAGAGTATTAAGATGAAGAAACATTGTTTGCTTCACAGTTCAGTGAAGAGGATAATTGATGAAACCATTTGTCAATACAATACCATGTAACATGTGCCATTATGGAGATGTGGATAGACTCATAAGAGAGTTCACAAGAAAAGCTGGAGATTGTTGTATATGAAATGCTTTTACAAAGACCTGGTAGCATTCACAGGTATATAGCAGTTCTCCCAGGTTACAATAGAATTAGTACGCGAGAATGTTCCTGAAAATGGGAAAATATCTAGCATTTAACATCCAGGTAACAGTCAATAGGGGTGTGCACAGAAAATGACAAAAGAGGTTCTACACACACACAAGCCCAGTCATGAAGCATTTTTGTGACAAATAATGTGAAATTTATCATGAAAGGTTTGTGTAATGAAGGGAGATAGCATCATCAAGTTTATAATTGAAAACCATTACCAGTGGTCTGTAGCATGAATTTTAAAGGGAAGAGAAGATTTGCAAAGCCCTTACACTACGCATGGAACAGTACAACATTATTTGAAGATAAAATGCTATTAAGTGAAAATGTATATTGAGTGATCCAGCAATTCTCCTTCTGGGTATATGAAATTCTTTATATGTGAAGAAAATAAAATCATTATCTCAAAGAGAAATCTGCACCCTTATGTTCATTGCAGCATTATTCATAATAGCTAAGACATGAAAACAACCTAAGTGTTCATCAACAGATAAATGGATATAAAAAAATGTGATACACACACACACACACACACACACACACACACACAATAGGATATTATTCTACCATAAAAACATAAGGAAATCCTACCATTTGTAACAACATGGATGGACCTAGAGCATATTATGCTAGTGAAATAAGTAATGTTGGGAAAGACAAACACCATATGATCTTGTTTACATGTGGAATCTAAAAAAGCTGAACTCATAGAAAGAGGGACTAGAATGGTGGTTGCCAGGGGCCGAGTGTGAGGGGAATGAGGAGATATAGGTAAAAGGGTATATACACTTCCAGCTATCAGATGAATAAGTTCTGGGGGTTTAATATGTAGCATGGTGACTGTAATTAATAATCCTATATTATATAGTTGAAAGTTGTCAAGAAAGTAGATCTTAAATGTTATCAGCACAAAATACGGTAATTGTGTGAGGAGATGGAAGTCTTAACTAATCTTATTGTGGTAATCATTTTGCAATATATGTATGTCACATCATCACGTCATATACGTTAAACTTGAATATGTTATATGTCATTGAGCTCAATAAAGCTGGAAAATGAATATTGCAAATGCTAGGACAAGAATTAAAACATTAAAAGGAGCTATAAATCATTAATCAATAGTAGGGATAAAATGGAATAATGGAAAAGTCTAAAAGATGGCAGGCAAACAGGAAACAAATGAAAGAAGTACAAAACAAGTACAAGGTTTAGATATAATCTAACCATGCAAATTATCACACTAGATGTGGATGGTCTAAACCCTCAAATTAAAAGACATACATTGTCTGATTGGCTGCAAAATAAAATCTAATACTATATTGCCTACAAAACCAATTTAAATATAAATATAGATAGTATAAAAGTAAGGCTGTCAAAAATATACTCGTACATTGTAAATCCTGATCAAAGAAAGCTGGAGTACCAACACTGATGCTGAACATAGCATACTTAAAAACAAATAATAATACCAGAGAAAACGACTAAAATTACATTATCAGCAAGGGATCAATTTTCCAAAAGAACATACATTTCTAAACGTGTATGTTTACCAAAACAGTGTGAAAATGCTTGATGTAACAATTGATAGAAAAATAGACAAACCTATTATTATAGTTGGAGATTTATTCCACATTTACACTCTTTTTTTCAGTAATTAATAGATCAGTAGAATTTAGGAAACTTGGATAATATTATCCACCACCTTTACCTACTATAGGACACCCTACTCAAAAACATATTCTTTGCAAGTACACTTGGGCATTCAGAGAGATGGCCCATATCAAGGCCATAATCAGTAACATAAGTTGCTAAATAATGATGGGGTACTCTTGGAATAATTGCCAATATAAATGAACCAGACAAAATGTATGTGTGCATAGAGACTATGTCTCTTTTATTTAACTAAAAAGAATGCTTGTTTTTCTAATATTACCAATGATGATATGGTGAGGAAGACAAGTTTAGATATATTTAACATCATTTTTAATGATGACATAAGAAATAACACATGCATTCTGATTTAAAATTTTTTTAAAAATTTATGTGAAAGTATACACTAAAACTGGAAAACACCCTTCACCCATATTCAAAAATCACTCACATTCACAAAGTTAATTACTATTAATTGAGGGCTTGGTTAAATATTTAAATAGTTTAATATATATGTCAAATTGCCCTCAAAAAACAAAAATAAACAAACAAAAAACAACACCCACAGAACTCCATCATTATCCCTTTTTCCAATAATATATGAATGTCTATTTCCCCAGACCCTAGGAAACCCTGGAAATCAGCAGCTTGGAATATGATGTTAGAGAAAGTCTCATGGACAGATCAGAGTGGTCAGAGTTTTAAAGTCACAGGTTTGATCTTACTTGTACTATATATACTTTTGGCAACTACGCTAATAGTTCTTACATGAAAGAAAAATCTTGAAGACCAAGTAAGCAATGCAAGAACAATAAACTGTATCCATGTATTCACACTTGAGCCAGTAGTTCTATTAAAGCTAAATTTTATCTTTTTAACCCATATACGTTTTACATATTTTCGAATGGTAAAGTTGTTTAGAAAATGAGTAAATGATCTCTAGATGACAAAAGCATGTCAATGAAAAATCGAATGATTTTGCTGATGACATCCAGGACATAAATGGTTACTATTCAAATATACATAATTTAGTAAGAAACATCAGTTTATATATTGTGCTTATTATTTGTAGCAATAGAAAGTGAATTCCAGTATAATAATACTGTGGTGTGTATGGTCCCTTAGAAACATTTGCTTCCTCCACGCCATGTCAAAGAATCTCATTTACCTTTTGTGAAACAGGGTTAACTGAAAGTCCAGCTACTGTTTTGGTGCCCAAATAGGAACCCTGTGTTCAATTATCAGAACACACCTTGAAGTCTTTGATCTATACTGACACTGCTACTTGTATCATTCAGATAAAATTGTATAAATAATAACAGTGCAATGAAACTAGTTTTGCTTTTGGGTGGTTATGGATGGTGGAGAAATTATGTGCAATCTGTCAGTTTTCTAGGTTTAAAAAATACTGTTCAGATTTATTAAAAATACTTTTGCAAAAAACTCTCAGTTAAATACATAATTTTGAGAAGGAAATGTGAACACAAAATATCAAAAGCATTGCTATTAAAAGAGAACCCAATTTATTGGGAAAATGGAGAAGGCGTAAATTATTAATTTTTTCCCCAAAGATGTTTTGAAAAGATGATGTTATGGCTGTGTCCCCAGGATTTTTATGGCTCCTATCCCCTGGTACCATGTCATTGTTTCAGGATATAAATGATACCCACACAATGAAGCCATCGATGGTCAAAGGCAGGTGAGGGTGTAGCAGAGTAAAGTACTTCCTGGAATGCACATTGGCTCATATTTCAAGGCTGGGCATGAGCTTAGCCAGCAGTGACATCGCTGTTCCTGATCAGTCAAGGACTCTGCTCTGTCTGTCTGCTCAGCATTACCTGTCATTTCTAGGTTTTCAGGCTCACAATTTGGGGAAAGTAAATATAGATATTACTCAAAAAGAATTCAGAAGATTGATGATATAATACACTGTGCTATAAAAAGTTTAATTCTGATTGCCTTGGTTTCATTACAGTTTCACGCCTACTGAAGAAAAGAAAAGACAAATTCAGTGAATCACTTGATACATGTGCTGTTTATATGAGATAAAAGATAAATACCAATACATTACTTGATTACTATCTTGAAGTGTTTAAGGGGAAAAAAGTAGCCTACTTCAAATCTGAAACCATTTCCAAGAAAAAAATTAATGAAAATAGTTTGAAACCTGTTAATTCCCTAACAGGAGCTTTATTTATCTAGAGCACAGCCTTCCTTCACTTGCAGAAATTGCTTAGTGAATTACATTGAAGAAACATGATGATTTCATTTTCCTTTTTTCACATGATTCATTGACATGGGCTTATATTGAAATCTACAATTATATAGCATTTCTTATGAATATTCTTATTTGTTATCACAGCCTTACAAATTAGATTCAAAGTGATAAACAGCCACTAACTTCAGTGCACTTTTTATCTGTGTATGTTCTAGGGTTTCTATTTCATAAGCTGTCTTTGAACACAATGACATATATTTGTGAGACCGACTCTCCTGTGTGATGGGAAAGTTGCCTTGTATGGACTGAGGTGGTGATGTTCATATCACAAGTGAAGCAGGTGGACAATCGCTCAGAAGGTACGATGAGAAGACACCTAGGAGTAAATTATTTGTTGGAAATCTGTTTTTGTTGTTCATAGCAGATGGAAGCAGTGTTTGCTCTGAAATAACCCAATCCATTAGAACACACAGTAGAAAATTCTAAAATACGTATAAGATTTTCAAGGTTTTAAACAGCCGTTTACTTTCATTTATTTCGCTAGTCATAGCAATAGGAACTTGCAGTTCAATGAACATAATATCTCAAATATAAATTTTATTTTGCATAAATGCTAAAATATGCATAATGTAAAGCTTTTGTTTATTTGTTTTATTTATTTATTTATTTATTTTTTCTGAAACATATGTTCCAAAATTTATGATGTGCTTACTTGGGTGAAGTAAACTATAAATCACAACAGGATTCTTTGCGATCCACAATGTTTTGCCATCAAATGCCATGCTAGCCAATAGAAAATAAAGCAAGGTTCTAGCTCACACAAAGACAAAAGCAAAACAAAAATAATGTAAAACCCAAAGTCCAAAACCTTAGCAGATGCTCTCCCAGCTTCATATTCCCATCCTGCTGTGATATATATTTGAATTAATTTTTCAATTTTACTGAGTGACTTGAAATCTAATTATATCCTCTCCAAACAAAGGAATTGTGAATTGTATTAATGCTATGACTTTATCAAATTAAATAAAAATATTTTGTTCTAGTTCTGTGAAAAATGCCATTGGTATTTTGATAGGGATTTCATTGAGTCTATAGTCTATTACTATTGGGTAATATGGACATTTTAACCATATTAATTATTCCTATCCATGAGCATGGTATATGCTTGCATTTACTTGAATCTTCTTCAATTTCTTTCTTCTGTCTTATAAAGTTCTAAATACGGGTCTTTTACTTCCTTGGTTAAATTTATCCCTAGGTATTTTTTTTAATGCAATTGTAAATGGGATTGTTTTCTTAATTTCTCTTTCCGATAGTTCATTATTGGTGTATAAAAATGCAACCAATTTCTGAAAATTAATTTTGTATCCTGCTCCTTTACTGAATTTATTTATTGGTACTAATGGTTTTAAAATTTATATGGAACCATAAAAGACCCCAAATAGCCATGGTGAACTTGAGAAAAAAAACAAAATAGGAGGTATCACGTTACCTGATATCAAACTATACTACAAGGGCCAGCCGAGTGACATGTTGGTTAAGAGTTGGCTTGGGACACCAGCTCTGAGCAGCAGGGCCCATCAATGGAAATATAATATGTTATTTTATCAAATTGCAAAACAAAAAAGTTTTTAGTGATGAGCAAGGAGATAAGTCATGGTATGAGAATGAAAAGCAATCTGGTCTTTAAAGTTATGAGAATGATTATCCATGACCTTTGATAAAAAATAGTTATAGAGTAGAATCATATCACATGATAGCTTTAGAAACTATTTTAATTAAAAATACCTAATATTTATTTAAATACATAAATATGTTTGAAGCCATAATTCAAAAAGTACTAGTGAAACGGATTCAATGGAATTGTAATAGATAAGCATGATATCGGGGGTGGGAGGGCAGTGGATGGGGGGAGGGG
>NW_017732635.1:56941-59007 GCF_001890085.2 Hipposideros armiger
CTAAAACACATAAAAGGTCCTAAGAATAATATGATTAACAGAACTAGGTGACAAAAAATCCCCATAAGACCCACAATATGGCCAGGTTGTGACGAATTACCAACAACTATAAGATATCAATCAGAAAATCTATAGTCTTAGCAAAATAATTGATTTGGTTTAATTTGTGACAATATGGATGGCCATAGAAGGTATTATGGTAAGTGAAATAAGTCAGACTGAGAAAAACAAATAACAAAATAAACAAACAAAACAGAAAGAAACTCATAGATACAGAGAACAAACTGATGGTGCCAGAGGGGAGGAAGTTTGGGGGATAAAGATGAGGGAATTAAGAAGCACAGATTGATAGTTACAAAACAGTCATGGGGATGTAAAGTATAGCATAGAGATTATAATCAATAACATTGCCACAACTATGTAAAGTGCCAGGTGTATACTAGACTAATAGGGGGGATCACTGCATAAATTATAAAATGTCTAACCACTATGCTGTGCACCTGAACCTAATATAATATTGAATGTCAACTATAATTGAACAAAATAAATCATTGGAAAAAAATCAATAGGATTTCTTTCTTCTCTTCCGATCTGCCTTCCTGCCTCCCTCCCTCATTTCCTTCATTTCTTCTTTCTTTTTTAAAATAATTTTTTTATTTTAGACAATATTTGATTTATAGAAAAAAATGTGACTATAGTACTGAGAGTTACCATATACCCATATCCGGTTTCCCATATTGACATTTTACGTTAATATGGTAACTTTAGTACAATTAATGAAATAATTTTGATTTATTATTATTAATAGAAAGCCATAGTTTTTTCAGAGTTTCTTAGTTTTTAACCTAATATCCTTTTCCTGTTCCAGGATCTCTATCTATCTATCTATCTATCTATCTATCTATCTATCTATCTATCCTCCTATACCCTTCCTTTTGTGTATCAGTAATTTCCTGAAACAATGAGGAAGGGGAGTCTAATGTTAACACATAAATTGTTGATAATGACAAAAGGCACAAAATAGTGCATACACACAAAATATTTACAGAGTGACCTTCATATTAATAATAATAGCACTAACTCATTAAACTGACAGACTGTCAGCATATAAACTACAAAATTATCATTGCTACAAAAGAAAGAGGGATGGAAGAAAGAAAGAAAGGGAGGAAGAAAAAGAGAAAAAAATATAGAAAATCACAATATACATGTTAAAATACACAGAGCCTTAAAGCACAGAGAGTGAACCTTACTATATACACATTTTAAATACTTATTTAGGAAGTTGGGAAAACCCAGGATGAAATGAAGAATGTGACAAAACAACCTGACTGTATTACAGTGCATGGAACAGTCTCACAGAAGTGGGTGGCATGGGAAGGGGGTCAGTAGGGACATGCTGACATAAATCACTTTGGGATGAGCGAATTCTGTAAGTCTAGTAGTAAAACAAACTGTGCATAAGCACTGTATTTGTTAATGAATGGGGTCCAGGTTAACAATTCTGATACTGCAAACACAGTGGAACTGAACAATTAATTCAATGGCTGGGGGATGGTGGTATCCTGTTCAGAGGGAGTTTTCAGATAAACAAGTGGGGGAGGCTAGAATGATCCTGGTGATAATAGATTAGAGTTGGAGACATTGGTATGAACTCACTTTAGATTAATATGGGTACAGGTGATTACATGTAGAAATAGTTACACATATGTATATATACATGACATTATACACACTGTTACAGTAACTAAACAAGGCAGCCATTAGACTGAGGTGGCTGTAATGCCGTGGTGGCCTATGTAAGCAAATCAAAATCTAAGCCTGTAAATGCCTCAAGGTTAAGAAATTGAAACACTCAGGACAAAAAGTCACAAATAGCCAACTAGACTTTAAGCTATAGCCAATCAATAGTTTCATTATTTCGCAACCACACTTTCTAGAAGTTTCTCTCCCAAGATCCTGCCAGTGGAGCACAGCTACCCATTTCTGGTTTGGAGCTGCCCAACTGGAATCAATTTTTTCTCACATAACATCGTAATTTTTTATATGCCTTTGTTTATTTTTTT
>NW_017732635.1:63490-64246 GCF_001890085.2 Hipposideros armiger
CTGGAAGAAGGTGCTGGCACTACCTAAGATATAATATCTGAGTTTACTGATGATCCGAGTTTGTGGAATGTACAGGTCACTCTTTCCTGTAGAGGGGAACGTAATAAGGCAGGGGACAAGGCAGCAAAGTGGGACAGAACTCAGTGGGTGGCGATGTTAAGAGAAGAGCACTGGCAAGGCCATAGAGAATCACAAACGTTTGTGAAATGATCATAGGACCGAATGTTCTCACTGGCCAGATTTCCACTGCTGTTTGCATATCACAAGCTTAGGCAGAATTAATTAAATATGTTAGAACAATGATCAGCTCAAGAAAGAATAGGAGGTAGAGTGAAAGTACAAAATCCTCAAATTCACTGTGTTGAATACTTCTAAATGATTTAATTTGATAGTCTACATGGAAGTGAATAAATTAAGGTTTCTATGATATAGAAATGAGGGCTTGCGATCCAAATTAAGTTCAATTATATAAAATAATGTTAGATGTTTGCAATCTGAAGTTGAGGTTGTGAAAGTCATACTTCTACCCTATAATCTGTCATCGGTAAGGAAATTGTTCAATGTTCTCTTTAAGTCTTGTATAAATTCATTTTTTGGGTGAGCTGGCTTTTCTACTATATGCTTTGCCAAATGCTGACTGGATGTTTTTTCATGTAACCTTCTTATCTCTCCAAGTTGAGTGTTCCTTGAGTGTCTATGTGTTATGCAGTGATATTTCTCTGTCACACTGTGGCCAAGAGAAGGACTAAATCATAT
>NW_017732635.1:72061-72836 GCF_001890085.2 Hipposideros armiger
AAGGCTACATTGGAGTGTTGAAAAGGAAATTGAGAATCACAGATTTCAACCATTCATCCACAGTGAGAATTTAACCTTATCAAGTTGTCTGTGTATTCAACTCTATAGGTCTATAAGTGCTTGACAAATTAGATGCTTTGAAAAAACTCACTATTAGCCCATGTTTGACTATTCAAAATTATAGTAGTTCCATCAAAATTTTATTCATATTATCCTGCTTTAAAATTTACTTTTACTACAAACTATAAGACCTTTGAGTTTGGTGGCAGAAACCTCCAGAGAACAGGAATACAGTGTTGCAAAACTTAAACTAAAGAGGTAATTTGGTTCCCTGATTTTGTGGCTGTCACATTTTCCTCTTAAAGATAGATAGACCATGTAACTTTTAACAAAATGAATATTTCTGGAATCTTTATCTCCTTCATCATTTGTTCCTCTTATTTGACATTCTGGGAATTGTTAAAAGGGTGAAAACGCCCACAGTCCAATTCTTACTGTCTTACATTTGCTGCAATTCTGCCAGTGTGAAAACTTTTGTCTAAGTTTCAAATCTCACCTTTTCAATTTCCAGTGGGTTGATGTAGAACAGCCTGTGCACTGCATGCAAATATCACGGCTTTGCTTGGCATAGATGCTAATTGGAGACGTGGCATTTCACTCCTATCCTAGACACACATATTTTATTTCATTCTCACACTTTTAAGCATTAAAAATCACTTTAAATAAATTATTTTATCTATCATTTATCTAATCCATATCTGTCTACATCTTTCTG
>NW_017732635.1:73472-74840 GCF_001890085.2 Hipposideros armiger
TAAGTTCCTACGGCATCGGCATATTTCTGGTCACAAAATCATCACCTAACTTCTAAATAAAGACCCAAAACACTTCCGATATTAAGCATTGAAATAAATGTGAGCTATACGTTCACTTAAGAAGGAATAAACACCAGTAAAGTCATGATTTTCCAGCCTTATTCTTGAGGTTCAGGGCTGTGGGTGGCTGGACCTTCTCCTGGCAGCTCAGAGAGCAAGGCATGAACTCAGCGTGGACAGGACGCCCTTCCATGGCAGGGCCACTCACACCCACACCCACACTCTCTCAGGCTGAGACAATGAAGACACGCCAGTTCACCTCACGTGTTCATTTTTGGGATGTGGGAGGAAACTGGAGGACCAGAGAAATCCCATGTAGACAAGGGGAGAGCATGCACACTGTACACAGACAGCGGCCCCAGCCAGATTTTTTTTTTAATCAACAGTGTAATGAAACGACATTGAACGAAATGACATTATTCAAAGACCTGCTGTACAATACATCCTCTCATTTCTTGCAATTTTCTTTATCACTATATCTGCCTACCAGAATGCTACTGATTTTTTTAAGGCCTAACTCACCTGCCATATATTTGATCTTCCCATTTTGAGTAACTGTTATTCCTATAGTACCATTCCTGTGTGTTTGAACCACAAGTATGTGCCTACTTTTATTTCTCATTACTTTCTGATGTTAAAGATGGCTCTGTAATCATCTATTTATTTCATACATCTGTCCCTTTTGGTACCTAGTACAGTATCTAGCACATCATGCATTTTCTCAAAATATACAATGTTGAAATAAGTTCATAAGTTTACCCATTCAGTCCTTTCTTTGCTTCCAGATTTTCTAGGTGTCTGCTATTTTATTCTCTAATCTTTATTAAGGGCTTAGTTTGTACCAGACTGTCAATTGCAGTTGAGAACATACAATTACCTAATCAATAAAAATGATAAGCTCAGACAATGACAATCAATCCGGTGGCATGATTAAAAATAAGCGGAGTGGGTACTTTGAGAGTAGGATAAGATTTTCCAAGGATATGACCTTTAAACTGAGACCAGAATGGTTTTAAGGAGCCAGACATGTGGAGATCAGAACAGAGAGTGTTGTCCAGGCTCAGGGAATAATGAGTTTAAAATAAAATTGAGAAAAAGCTTGGAATGCTTGAAGAAGAGGAAGACTTTGTAGTAGTATGCAAGCCTTAGTCCAGAAAGAAGATATTTTAGTCCTTCCCAACAGACTTTAAAGGGAGTAATTGTCTCGGGTTTATTTCTTTGTCACCGAGGCCTAACACAGAGTTTGGGACGTAGTTATATGCTATCTATATCTCTACATCTCTCTGTATCTACGTAGTTGAAGTAATA
>NW_017732635.1:76384-94039 GCF_001890085.2 Hipposideros armiger
AGTTCCCAGTCAGTCCACATTCTAACCAGCTGTGTCCTGGTTTTAGAGCAAGGACTCTGGAACAAGACCCGGAGGTTAAAATTCCATCTTCAGGACCTAAAGGTGTATATTACTAAACAAATTAGTAAGCTTCCCATTGTCTCAATTTGTTTCTGAAAAATGGGGAGATACATGAGGTCTGACAATTAAGTTGGCGAACTCATCCTAGAAAAAGTGCTATATACCTCATTGCTGAATATCACTACAGGCATCTTTGAAGTACACCCCTTGGGAAGCTGTGTGCTGATGCCAGTGCCTAGTCAACCCTTCAAAGCAATTTTGAAATTCTTTTTCTGGAATGGCTATCAGAGCTGTCATCGTATTACCCTTGATGTCCTGAATGTCATAAAATGTCTTCCTTTCAATATTTTCTTTACTTCGGGTAAAGGAGTCATTGGGAACCAAATCAGGTGAGGAGGGAGGGTGTTTCAATACAGTGATTTGTTTACTAGCTAAAAACTCCCTCATAGACAGTGCCATGTGAGCTGGTGCATTGTCGTGATGCAAGAGCCATGAATTGTTTGTGAAAAGTTCAGGTCGTTTTCATCTAACTTTTTCACTCAGCCTTTTCAACACTTCCAAATAGTAAACTCAGTTGGCTGTTTGTACAGTTGGTACAAATTAATAATGAATAATCCCTCCAATATTAAAAAAAGATTAGCAACATCACTGCAACAAGTCTGCGAACTCAATTGTCAGACCATATATATGTGTCAGACCATATATATATATATATATGTGTGTGTGTGTGTGTGTGTGTGTGTGTGTGTGTGTGTGTGTGTATATACACATATATATATACACACATGTATACACACACATATATACATATATATACACACATATACTATTATATGTATATATGCATATATATACATATATATTTACATTTATCACTGAGTAGGTGAGATCAATAGCAGTTTTTTAGACACATATATTCACAGCCTGGAGGAGATGGACACTGTTCCTCCCTACTGGGCTACTCAGGAGCTGCATTTGGAAACTGAGTAGGCAAGCAGGGTCTATGGAGGGCAGGCTTTGCAGTCACCAAAGCATGAGGTGTGTCCTGATACCTCCAGAAGGTATTGTGATTGACTTGTTTGAATAAAACTGTGGGCTGTTGGGAAGTGAATCCTGTTAGACCCAGTAAATTGCAATTTGTCCAAGTGATAGGTAAATAGCTGGGTGGGGACTATATGCTAAGAATTTTCATGTGAAGGGCATTGCTAATCATAAACATATATGGATAAGGAGGGAGAGAGCGAGATAAGGAAGCAAGAAGTCAAACTGTTCTATGAGCTCATACAGTCTTGCTGTAGCCCACTCAGACCTCTGGGGCTCTCAGAGTTCATCAGAATTCTCCCATGGAGGCCCAACACAGCAGGTGAGTGACACTCCTACTGCCATCAGTCCTTGGCTGTGGGCCACCCCTGGAAGGATATGCACTTGGCCAAGTCATCTCCCTGCAGCTGAGGCACACCCTAAAGGAGTGAACAGCAGCCTGCTGATAGCACTTACAAGACCTGGGCCACAGGTCTTTCCTTATAGGGTGAATGGACAGTGTAACTCTGCCCAACACAGTCTATTCCTTACAATACTGGGGAATATATTAGCAAACAGCTCCTTCAAGATTTCATTAGGCCCGTCTTCCTTGGAAAAAAATAGAAGAGGAGGGTTAGTAGCACCACTGAAGCTCTTAGCTTCTTACTTGATACTCATCACCTCTGCTTCTATCCATCTACAGATTTCCTTCACCCTTTCCACTCTGGTTGATGGGTAGATTCCCTACATGTAATCTGAGCTTCAATTATTGTTGCTACCATTCAATCCAATTAAAATGTATATAGATGAGAAGGAACATGTTATTTTAAAATATTGATCCACAAACATCTACACATATATTTACTATTTACTAGAATTCAAAGTTTTATTTATGAATTAAAGAATGATGAGGGATATGGGGACATAATCTTTAAAGCAAGGACAGAAGGGTCGAATGAAAAAGAAAAAGGACCATTATATATATATATATATATATATATATATATATATATATATATATATATATATATATATACCCTATACTTCAGAACATTCATGTATTGAAGCTTAAAATGTGTAGGGTTGTTGCATTTCTTTCCAAACACTAAAAATTGCCTGAACAGTATACATGATGTATAGGAATTATGTCACACACTCATTACAGGTTTGACTTTTTTATAACTGGTTTATAAAACAGACTAACCATGGGAATGGAACTACGAAGTGACACTTAAGCCTTTTGATCTGGGCATTACATTCTCAGAAGAAGTGATTTAGTTTTCTTAACAGAAGCCTGCTCATTACATACGGCCAAGCTGAAGTGTTGGTGCATGTTTTTCACCCTCAGCACTATGTTACAGCATTCCACCAACAGTAAAGTATCTCCTGCTGTGACAAGTATTGATCTTATTTTTCCTTTGAGACTCCTAACAAGCCAAACTGTAGCTTCCTCAAATATCCAGCTGGAGCAGTGGTTGGTCAGAACTATCAATTAACAGAAAATTTACTTTTACTACCCCATGAAAAAATAAAAACCAATCAGCATTCTTCACGTATTTACTGATTATATAATTGCTTTAATAACTAAATGACTGAATGATACAAGAATTGAAGCCAGGATTCTATTTCATTTTACTTAAGTATACATGTACTTTTGCCTAGAGAGAAGAATCAATATTCTCATACATGATAAAATAGAACTAAAGGATATGAGCAAAACTAAGGAAATTACGTAGTTTTAAATCTATCATAAAATGATATTTTATTGCACAGTCTTAAAGTTACTCTTACACACAAATGTATGTAAAATGAAATAGCTGCCTAAATAATAAGAAAGCAAGAGAATATATTTAAATATATATTTTTCTTACTCATGCCATGCTTTATAAAAATGTAAATAAATATAGTTATTTAAAGCAGAGAAGGTATATTGTGTTATCAATAAGGTTTAGTTAGGACATTATGTGAAAGAAGCTCATAGATAATGATAGTAATCAGTTTTTAACATGCAACTATTAATGACATTTGGTCTAAGAAATTGCTGTTAAATAAAGATAAAAATGTATGAAAGTCGAGAAATTACTGCATTACATAACAAGTAAATAAATATATAACATGTTTAAAGAAAGTTGCAAAGTTCTCAATAGAAATCTATTCTTAAATAATGTATTCCAGTTTTCCTCAAACTTTATAAAAATATGGTTATTTTCTTATTAAAATTTTGGAATTTACCAGTATTTAATCTGTTGAAATGATATATATGTAACTATTGCTGTTCAATTAGTATTTAGGAATAAGTTATTCAATAGTTAATGGAAAACAAATATAGAAATGAAGTAATATCAGATGCTTTATTTAATCCTTTCGCTCAGACTTTAGGCAGCAGCATTATAAATCATACTAGAAAGAAAATAGTCTATGAAACAAAAAACTCAAGAAGAGTAATGGAAAACAAATGATTCTATGATCAGGAGTTATCATAACCAGGGGGTAAAGGGGGAGGGGGGTGGTAGATGAGGGTAAATGGCATCAAATATATGGTGATGGAAAGAGAACTGACTCTGGGTGGTGAGCACACAATGTGATATATAAATGATGCATTACAGAATTGTACACCTGAAAGCTATGCAACTTTACTAACCATTGTCACCGAAACAAGCTTTAATTAAAAAAATAAATAAATAAGTTATCACAACCAACATCTTAAATATATAATGTGCCATTCAAATCTTTTAATTATTTGAAAGCTATTTTCTTCTGACCCTTATTGTGAAAATGTCATTTCATGCCTTATACTCACAGAATACATATTCTAAATTATCATTTTTTCTTTCATTAGAAATCATATATCACACAATACATTTCCATCCTTTGAAGAAAACCTTCCCATCACGTGTTATATTTACTGAAGAGACATAGTAATACCTGCAGATTCATTTTCATCTAAGGAGGAATGTCTCAGGACTTGGAAGAGTATATTCATTTATAATAGTTGAACACTGAACTATTTTAATATATGAGGGTTTTTTTAATATATGAGGATTTGTAACTTCAAGTTTGACACCCCTCCCAAATAGAATAAAATTGTACCCATGTCAAATAAAGAAAGAAAAATAAGAAAGTCATTTTTTTTCTCTCTGGAGCATTCATAAGAAGAGACCCTTCCTTGACCATCACCTAAACACGTTGGCACAGGTTATCGAGTATCCTCCTATATGACTGGGATTCATTCACACTGTATCTTGTGATTTTTTTTAAGCAAATAAACACTTAAAAGAGAAATGAACTAAATATCCCTTAAACTGAGTCTAAAAATTCCAAACAGCCTAAACCCCATAGAAGACAAAAGATTTATGCAATCTATTCATGGATGAAGCTGTACTTTATGTTTCAGAGTACAGCACAAGGCTTCCATAGCTCAGTACCATGAGTTGCATGAAATTGTCACTAACACACATTTAACACAACATCTCATCTGCACAGTCACAGATAATGCTTTAGACATCTCATTGATGACATATGAAATATTGGAAACACTATTTTTCAACTGTTTTATGGTTGATTTTTTCCAGTAATTCCTCATGGGTGTTCATATTCCTTATTTGATGGGATTCCTAAATATGGTTCTGGCTTTTGGTGCATTTGCATTTTAATACAAAATCTTTTTGTGAAATTAGCAAAATTTTCCAATTAAAAACCAAAAGTATTATTATTTATTTAAGGAAGATAATCCTAACAGGATCAAATTTGTGTAACTGCCCCTTCCCATTTTATAGTGTCCATGCTGAGGGTTATTTGATTTATGCATTCTCTGTTCCATAATACTTCTGAGGTATACATAGGTATACATATTCTCAATAACAATTCCTGTAAATAATATTTTTTCTTCAGTCATACACTAGAAAATGTCTAGTATCATTTGGAAATGAAGTTAAGTATTGAAATATTACTTTGAGAGTTTATGTGTGTCTTTAAAGTTCATCTATAAAATAAATAAGTATATATAATTATATTTGTGTGATTGTAGAACATATAGCACATAATTTATTCTGTCTCTTTTAATTCACTCCTCATCCTTTCACTTGTCTTTATTCCCATTCACCAACCTGGTCATTTTTAGCTAAGACGTTAGCTTATACTTTTGACCAATTTTTGTTCAACCAACTTGTAGTTTAAATTTTCCTGTATAAAAATTCTCAAATTCAACCCTAACAACCTTCTATGTTGTTGCTTCATTACCTGATACAGAAACAGAGGGGTCTATTGTGCTGTCGGAAAACTCATGATGTATTTTGTCTATGTTTTTCAAAGGTCATTTATTTATATAAAGAACAAAGATCAATCAATGATATATTGCCCATTTTGTTAGATAGCCTTTTGCCATCTTTAAGTGAGCTTCATAATTTCTCTTTTATAGAAGGACCCGTCTTTATTTGTGAAAAACTGAACAAGGTGCTGATTTACAGCCTCATCTGAATTGAACGTTATACCACGCAAGGAGTTTTGAAGAGAGCGAAACAAGTAGAAGTCTGACAGCACAAGGTCAGGTGAGTATGGTGGATGTGGCAACACAAGCTCCAATAATTTTTGATGGGTGATCAAACTTGTGTGTGGTCTCGCATTGTCACGATGGAACACAACTCCTTTACAATTAACAAGCTCTGGACGTTTCCAGATAATGGATTCATTCAAACTGTCCAATTGCTGGCAGTACACATTGGAACTGATTGTTTGGTTCCTTGGTAGGAGTTCAAAAAACACAACACTTTTCAAATCCCCCCACACTGAGAGCATAACCTTCCTCTGATGAAGGTCTGCTTTTGATGTCATTTCAGCGAATCATCACGTTGGGACCAAGACCGTTTGTGCACCATATTGTTTTAAACAATCCACTTCTCACCACCAGTTATCAGTTTCTTCAAAAAAGGATAGTTTTCCTCACGATTAATGAGCATATTGCAGATGTTTATATGCACCGTCAAATGAATTTCTTTGAGTTCATGCGGAACACAAATATCAAGCTTGCTTATGTATCCCAGCTTCTTCAGGTGGTCGTGAATGCTTGAATGATGGATGCCCAATGTTTTTGCAATCTCTTGTGTCATGTAACGTGGGTTTGACTCAATCAATGTCTTTATTTTGTCGTCATCAACCTCAATGGGCCTCCCTGACCAAGGAGCGTCATTGAGATAAAAATCACCAGCACGGAATTTCGTGAACCATCGTTGGCACTGACGTTCTTGTAGAGCATTGTCACCTTTATGCAACTTTTCACAAGCTTGACGTGCGTTCTTCCCTTTATGGAAGTAAAACAGTAAAATATGGCAAAAATGCATATATTTTACTGTTTGGTCTTCCATCTCCAACTTGTTGGAAAATCTCCAAAACTCAACGAAATTGCTCAATTATTTTTTTAGAATGAAGCTAGAACAGTCATCTGTTAAATGACATAGCAATAACATAGATGTGAATGACTCTAGTACTTCCAAAAATGAACAAGTGCCATCTGTCACAAACATGTGTCATGACTTTTCCGACAACCCAATAACTGTAGTTTCAATATGCTCTCAAGGTCTACCTTCAATGTCACTTTGCTATTTATATGAAAAATACCATGAATCTGGTTTCTGCGCTTTGATTCAACATCAGTCCAGTAATGGAATCAGAAACTCATATTCTAGGGTGATATACAAATGTACATTCACAATCTAAAGTCAGCTTCCTTAGCTGCTCATTTTGATTTGTTGGAAAATTCCTCTCCGATTCTCACTTACACTCTTTAGTTTCTAAATTACTGAAATGACATTTTCACATATTCTGTTCTCTGCAGTCTTCCATCATCCTCCCACTAACACTTTCCTGACAAACTGGTAAGAGTTACATAGAAATGCATGTGTTATCACTGCCAACCCAGTCATCCTCAAAACTGTCAAGATCATCAAAGACAAGGAAAAGTCTAAGAAACTGTCACAGCTGACCAGGCCTAAGGAGATACGGTGGCTCAATATAATGAGGTATTCTGTCTTTCCCACATCACCCCACACATCAAGTCCATCAGGAAGTCATGAGATTTTATGTCTGAAATGTGATTCTGCCCTGCCTACATCTTTTCATCTCTCTTGATATATAACCTTAGTCATTTTTCTTCTTGATGACTCCAACAATCGCTTAAGAGGTTTCTGGGTTTTTTTGTTATTTTTTCTTTTTTAAATTTTGTCTCCTACCATCCATTTTTAAAAATAAAGTTAGAATAGTTTTAGAATAGTTGTGGAGATAGTACAGAGTCCCCATGTGCTCGTCACCTGTTTTTCCCTGCTATTAATATCTTACATTAATGTGGTGCATTTGTCAAAATTAACGAACTAATATTGAGACATTGTTATTAACTAAAGTCCACCCATTATTTAGATTTCCTTGATTTTCACTGAATGTCTTTTTTTTCTGCTTTCGGATCCCATACAGGATATCATAGTATATTTAGTAGTCATGTCTGCTAGGCATCTCTTGTTTGTGACCATTTGTTGGTCTTGTTTCTTGATGCTCTTAATAGTTGTAAGGAGTACTGACTGGTTAGGTATTTTGTAGACAGCTTCTCAACTGGGATTATCTAGTATTTTTTTTTATATTTATACTGAGTTTATTGGTTTTGGGAAGGGGACCACAGAAGTTAAATAAAATTCTCATCACTTCATATGGAGGGTACATACTGTCAACACCGTTAAGGATTGTTGATATTAAATCTTGAGCACCTGGAAGATGCAGTTTTTGTCAGGTTTCTCCACTCTAAATTGCTTGTTTTTATCCTTTCCATACTGTACTTTTTGGAAGAAAGTCAATCCAGCCAACCCACATTTAAGGACTGGGGAGTTACTCTTCACTCCTTTGAAGGCAGAATGTGATTATATCAGTATGGATACTCTCCATTTTTTGCACTTAGTTTCAAAAAATATTTTTTGAATGCATTTGAGGATAAGGTAGTAACTTGTCCTTTCCCAGCATGAAATATTTTAACAACTCCCTATTTAGCCTGTTATTTATTATACACTGCTCTCAATTTTACTCTAACCATTGATAACACTGTTCATCTTCCTATTAGCATTTTTTTCACCCTGATGACTTTTTACATGCTATTTTCTTTGCTTGAATGCTTTTAAAATCACTCCTTAGATAGCTCCTAAATATCAGCTTAAACATCATCTCTCAGGGAATTAATCCCTGGCTTAAGTTATATGGCAATTATACTCTTTATGTGCCAAGATTTCTATGGCTGGAATAGATTATTTTCTCTTTCACACATCCACATACTATTCTTTGTGGAAGGTCCATACATAATGTAGTAAAATAAAAAAAAATGATAATAATACTGACTAGGTAATTTAATTTTCAGTCTAGAATTTATTTTTTGTTTTTAACACTATTCTTATATAATAACATATACCATATGTAAAAAATATAAGTTTCAGGGCCGGCCGAGTGGCGTGATGGTTAAGAACTGGCTTGGGATGCCAGAGGGCCCCGGTTCAGATCCCAAATATGCGGGCCAGTGACACTGCCCTCCACAGCTAAGATGCTGAACAACAGCTCAACCTGGAGCTGGGCTGCCATGAGTCGCTGGCGACGGCATAGGCTGCAGCCCCTGTGGCAGTGGTTTGCCATGGGCTACCGTATGTAGCCAGCAGCCAGCGTGAGCAGCCAGCAGCCGCAGTGAGCGGCCGTCCAGAAGCTGATGACTGATCTGCCTCGCCCGGGAAGAGCGCAGTGATGGTGCCAATTTGGGTCAGTGAGGCAATGTCCTCCACAACTAGACTAAAGAATAAAAATGACAGCAACTTGTCTGTTCCCCTTCACCCAATTCCCCAGTAAAAATCTTAAAAAAAAAAATATATATATATATATATATATATATATATATATATAAGTTTCAAATGTTATAAATATCAATACTGAGTGTTTTATATACACAAGGTAGTCACTTGCTGAATTTTGAAATTTTTAATTGAATATATCTTTCTTTTTCTGCTAATTATTGGATATAACATTATTCCTAGCTAATCAAACAGCATGTCAAGATTTTGATGGTCTTAAGTTCTCTTTCAAGGAAAGAAATAAAGTTTGGTTACTCTTTACTTGGTCTTATTAAACAATAGTGTTGATGAATGCAATATTCTCAGAAATTGTATTTCACATGGTTGTTGAAAGATTTCAAGTAGGGTTTCTTTTAAAGTTTACAACAGAAACATAAGAAAAAAAGCACAATATTATAATTGAAAAGAAATCTCTATTTCTAATGCCTAATATGTGCACATACATAAAATATTTTATATTTTTCATGTAAAATGAAGCAAGTAAAATAAAAGGTTGCATTTCATGGTTGTGATACAACAAGGAAAATGAAATTTATTTTGAAATTTTATGATTTTACCTTTATTCTATGTGGAAAAGTGTAAATAAAAGAGTAGATAGATATTTTTTTCCTTTTTCTTTTCTTCTCCTTTCCTCTCTCACTTCCTTGTTTTCTCCTTCCTTCCTGCCTCTCTCCTTCCTTTTAAGAGATATCATTATTTAATGAAAATTTAAGATAAGTTTTGAAGCTGAAATGTTCAGTTCTAACTTGAAACAAATTGTTCTTTATGTTTTATTTTATACAGTCCTTTCTTTTTTTTCATAAATAATTTTATGAGTATATATACAATAAAAATATAGTTGACAGATTTTATCTGATATTCTGGCCTTATTCTGTGCACTCTAAGAAAATTTAAAGTTATTTTTAAAAATGAAAACTAAATCATTTCCTGCAGTTTTATTACAAATATAGAAATCCCTTGATTTATTGAAAATAAATTATTTCTTTGTTGACGAAAACATCAGTACTCTTTGGCCAATAAAGATAAATGTTTGAAGCTGTGGCCTTCAGTATCTAAATTGGGGAGGTTTACATCTAAAACCAAACATACTGAAACTTGAAACACAGAGGAATCAATTAGTTATGCCGAAGACAAAATAGAAAACACAATGAAAAATTCAACCAGCAATTTATACACACTCAAACTTATAACTTCTCACAACCTCGGACTTAGGGTTATTTTGCCAATGTACAGATAATTCAAGACAATTTGGAATATTAGAATCTCAGGTATCATTCTCTTAACCTTTGTTGACAAGAAATATAACAAAAATCACACCAGTACAGGTTTCATTTCATTGTAGTTGAACCTCTTCTCTCTTTTTGCCCCCTCTATTCTTTTCCTCTTTTTCTACATGGTTATGCATTGAGCATTCTTCCTATTTGCAATGTTTTCTGTACTTCCCTATTATTTACTTGAAAAGCTAAGCTATAATTTGGCCAGGGAAACAAGAAGTGTTGGCATCAGTGTCAGGAGAATAATGTGAGATATGGCGGAGACATGATGTGGAACTGAGTGAACCCAATAGAACTTCTACAAAAATAGAGACCTTAAGCACAGGAGTGTAGTTAATTGACACAGGCTTTCAGCTTCACAGTATATCCTGATAATCCATACTGAAGTAACCAAAGCAGCGATGCATGCACAGCACCTGCAGCTCAGCTATGGATTGAAGAATAAACATAGAATAATTTCTTTAGGTTTTGTAAAGAGAAATGGCTTACAATATTGCCTGAAGAATATCTCCTTACACCTTAAAAGCCAAGGACACTTTTGGCTATTATTTCTAATTTAAAGTAATATGTCACTTCCAATAATGTTTTGACAATAAAAATGATGATGAAAATGCATCTGGAACTTTATTTAACATATAATTTTTAGTAGTGAGTCTTCATTTAGTCCTGAGGAAAATGGGCCAAACTGTATCTCCCTGTAATATTAATTGAGCATATTTAATGATCTCTAGCTCTACACTGTTATTGTCTCACTCCATCTTTGCAATGCCTTAATGTAGTTATTTCATGAACATTTTAAGATGAAGGTCTATAATTTAAAGGGTTAAGTGAATTCAAAAGATCATGCACTGCAAAGTGGTTAAGCTTGCATACAGAGCAACTCTCATTAAAATGCAACTGTGGACTTGGTGATTATTAATTTAATATTTATTAAAAACCCTACATTTTAAGTGGTCATTTTATTAAAGCAATTTTTAAGCCATAGACTGACAGATGATAATGGCTAAAAAGGCCAAAATTGCTCTGATTTTTAAAAAGAAGACATAGTGTGCTTCATAGTAAAACGTAGGAAACAAATGTAAAATATAAAATTGATTTTCAGGCATGATTCCACCTTTAGGGATACATTTTTAATTTTCAAATTTTAGCTAAAACCAGTATTTATGTAGTGTGATTTTCCTACTTCCTGCATAAACTGGACTCCAGCACACTGAGCCAGATTAGGAAGGAAATTTAACAATCTTAATTTTTTCTGTACCCAGAGATTAGGTTCCGATTGTATTTGAGGAGACAGAAATAGAGCTAAATAAAATCAAGCAACAGCAAAAACAGAGAAAAGATCATTTAAATGCGCAATCTATCTATATTGAAAAAAAAAAAGAATTGTTAAACACACGATTGAAAGCGATATACAGAAAATTTAGAACAAAATATAGTAGAAGTGGGAGAGGGGTGCGAAGCCAGGGGACATTATGGGAAAACAGATAGTAGGATTGTTGAGTTTTGAATGCCAGACATAACTTATACAGAGATTCTGTCTTCTTTGGCATGGTATCCATGGACTCACCATTTGCAGGCAGAAATTGATAGGTTACTACAGAGTATATCTTTTTGAAAAACGGCTGCATGCAATTACATTGTGAATGGTAGAATTCACAGATTCAGAAACTTGAACCGAGCACATTGCCACTGTTACAATTTATTACAATCCGGAATTTCATGGCTGCATCCCTGCTTCTTGATATGTACTTTAACTTTATCAACCTTAAGAATTCTTTAAGCTAATGTGGGAGTTCAACCCCAGATTTACGCAAATGCTTACAGTATCTATGCTTGCATTTTTAGTGCCTCCTGGGACTCCTAAGCTGCTGATTTCTTCCACCATTGTATACTTCATTGACCTGAACTTAAATCTCAATTCCACTTCCAATTTCAACAAATAAATAAAAATAACTCAAAAGAAGGATTTGTGCATTTAGATTTCAATATTTTGCCAAAGAAGCTCTAAGTTTTTTATCCGTCTATAGTATTTAGAGCAATTCAACTCCCTATCTTCAGCTCAAGGAAGAAGAGGGTTAACTACTGAACAGGAAATATCTTCTGAAGAAGACCAGTGTGATGGTAGACGCTTATGTATACAGGTTTGTTGAGGACGGTCTTGTTAATTCCCAGGTAGAAGGGCCTATGAGAGAGCAAGGAGAGACAGAAAAATAGAGCACTCTATTTAGTGTCTCACTTACATTTAAGGGAAAAAGGTAGCTATCTGCTAGGTTCTAGCACATCTGTTTGGAACATCATGGAGAAAAGCCAGACTATGATGATGACTAAAATAGGTTTATTCCAGCTAGCGTGCTGTTCAGCTCACTTCTTGTGCTTAGAACACTAGCATGAGATCTTGTAAGCTTTAATAAATGTCTCAGAGCCTTCCTGGGGAATAATGAACTGCAGGTATATGAGTTATAATATTATATACACAAACAGATTGGGGATGAAAGATGAAGTTATTATTAGAGAGTGTGTTCTCAGTGAAGGTGTAGAGTGAATTATAAGTAAGTATAAAGATGTTAAGTGGATGGACAGTGTTTATAGTAGGATGAGAAAAAGGTTACTGGCTTTTATAGTTTAATTTTTATTATTTAGAAATATTTCTTCACCAATGTATATCTTGCAAATAGTAAGCACTTAGTAAATAATTTTAAATTTAACTATTACTGTTTTAAACAATTGTGATGGAGGGGTGAGAAGTCAGGGATGCCTGCCTTGATCTCGGCTTTCACAAGTGGTGGCCAGCAAAGAGCTGCCATATTGACTGTGAAGCTGCCAAAGCCATTGAGGACCTTTTCACTGTTCTAAATGCTTATAATAGACTGTTCAGGATGTTTTACAGTGCAGACAAATACATTTTGATGCACACCTAGATAGCTGGACTATCCGTCATGAAGTTTCATGATTCTATACAGATCAAGATGTCTCTAAATGTGTTAAAAACAGATTAGATGTATATACCTGTCTGTTGCCTATGTTTGCTTATTTCTTCAAATTGTAAATAAGGCTAGAAAGTTATGTGTTTGTGTTTGATTATTTTAAGAGTTTTTTTCTACCTATCTCATTGCCTGATACTCTGGTTTCAGAGATAAATTGCTTGTCTGTCGGTTTTTCTGCAGGCATACAAATATTGTTACATGTCTTAGGTGTTCTAGTTTTAAATAAAAACAATGTGTCTACCATTGTCTATACTAGATCTTTAGCAAGTTTAAATAATCCAGGCAGATGGAAAATATTTAGGCTACAGAATTTTGGGGTATGGGTCACCGGTTCCACCTTTGGTAATTGGCTTTTAGAGATAAGCTGTTCAACTGGAGAGTCAGCTGCCTGGTACTAGTCAGCAGTTTCTGGAAATGTGCCAGCTGCCCAAATTTATGGTTACTGATACGTCCATCATGGGATGGTGAACCATCTTCAGGGCAGTTCCTATAAGCCTCAAAGCCAGCATATATGAAACTGGTTCTCATTCCCAAAATACATATTTGATTTATTGGGTTGTTGGAAAAGTCATGACGCATTTTTGCAACAAAAAACAGAGAAAAAATACATCATGACTTTTCCGACAACCCGATACGTAACGACTATTTTCCTACATCTGTAGATTCATGGGTGAATGTTACGACCTGATAGAGTACACGGACTGATAGTGTTCAGGGACTTCAGGGTGTGGACAGGTTGTCACGAGCATTTACATCAAGTTAGGAAGCCTTAAGGTATTAAGGGTCATGACTACTTCTTCACACATATAATTTTTATACTTTGTAGCTCAGAATAAAAGTCTTTCTTTTTTTTTTTTTTTGCGTGAAATACTCCCTGAATAATCCCAGTCAGAATTCATTAGCCTCTCCTCTGCAATTCACTCTATACACCATGTGTTTATATTGCTACCACAATTCTTATCACATTCTTACAGGTATAATTATTTGACATATTGGCCTCCTTGTTCCTTGCCATTAGGCATCTAGCAGGGATTTACAAGGCAATTAACAACCCCAGACTGTTACTTTTCAAGTTGTAATAATATTGCAGTCCGGTTTCCAATTTTCTCAATGATAGTGATATTACTGCTTGTAATTTAAAGGGCACAGGTATTGTTTATATGTAATACACATCTGAAAATGCAATTAAACAGTTATAACTCAATTGTAAAGCATGAAAATGCCATGATTTCTACTGAATAATATGCTATATTTACCAGATACCAGTAAACAAAAACACCAGTGATCTTCTGTGCACATGATTATATAGGTTCCTCTTGCTTTTCGCAATTTTTGGCTTTGGATATACACAGTAAAAATGTTCTAATCCTAGTTGATACTCATTCAATAATTTTTAAAGAAGAAAAATAGGCTTCTGAAAGTAACATTGTGTCCTGGAGTCCCACAGATTTATGCATAAACAGTAAAAATGTAGACAATAAAGAGATTATGCCTAATTATCTGCATTCAGAGTAAAAGGGAAGAATCAGGCTTTACCTATGTTTAAGTAAAAACAAAAGGAAGAAGCAAAGCAAGTATTCCAAACTCCCAAATTCTATGTAATTTACGTAACTCTCAGTAAATGAGAATGACATCCTGGGGTTTTATATAGTGTAAATTAAGAAAGCATGCTTGTAAATCACCTTTGTGCTTGCTGCCAATGCACGTGCTGTGGTTTAGGTCATGTCTGTTTTGAGTGATGAGCCCTGTTAATGACCCCAGGGGGCTCAGCAAACAGCACAATGAAAGTCATTATTAGACCATATTAAACTGTCAGGTAGGCAAGCAGAGCGGTTACAATGCACCTAAAAATACTAGCGATTCAAAGGTTAAAAAAAACATAACAAAAGGAGTTTCAATCTGGAAAATGCAAAGTAATGCATCTGTGAAAAGTAGTCATTTAATCAATAAAATCTGGAACATGATGATTTTGATGGTAATAATGAACAGCAGGCTCATGGAGAGTTTGTGGTGTCAGAGGCAATGTTACTTTGGGTGGCATATAATACCACCTTTTTTGAACAGCTCCATGCCTGTTATTTCCATTATATCATTAAACTCTAAACACCTGTGTGGAATAAATATAAAATGTTAATATATTAGATTAAAAGAGGTTAAGTGATTTACCTATGCCCATAGGACTAGAAATACACAGCTGTCTACTGACTTTCTCCCCTTTGATCTAAACTAATGCTCCATAACAATTTTCATCCTGGAATGTGAATATAAAATGCTTGTTTATCACAGTGTATCTAAAGTTTGGAAATTCTGAAGGAGAATTTTAATAGCATATGCTAATGAAGAGAACTAGGAATTAGGTACTATTAAAATACAATTTAGGATAAATATCCTGAAGTGGAATTACTGGGTCCTTCTTTGTCACTTGTTATAGTCTTTGTTTTAAAGTCTATTTTGTCTGGTATAAGTATTGCTACACCAGATTTTTGATTGTTTGTTTCCATTTTCATGTAATATTTTTTTCCCATCCATTTACTTTTAGCCTGTGTGTGTCTTTCAATTTGAAAAAGCCTCTTTTAGTCACCATATGTAAGGGTCTTAGAAGACTTTTTACATGGATGGGAATGGGTTCTTGTCATGTGTGGTGGCATGGATGGACCTGGAGGATATTGTGCTGAAAGGAGTGTCAGACAGAGAAAGACGGTGTAAAGTGATTTCACTTATATGTGGAAATTAAAGAACAAAATAAACAAACAAACAAAACAGAAACACACTCGTAGATACAAAGAAAATTTTGATGATTGCCAGAAAGGAGGGGTTTGGGGGTATGGGTGAAAAATAGGAAGGGATTAAGAAGTACACATTGGTTGTTACACAGTAGCCATGGGGATGTAGAGTATACCATAAGGAATATAGTCAATAATATTGTAATAAGTATGTATGGTATCAGATGGGTACTATATTTATTGGAGTGATAATAGGAGGGGGGTTGGAAAGCAGGATGAAAAAGGTGAAGGGATTAAGAAGTATAAATTGGTAGTTACAAAATAGTCATGGGGATGTAAAATAAAGCATAGGGAATATAGTCAATAATATGGTAATAACTATGTATAGTGCCAGGTATATACTAGACTACTCAGGGGGATCACTTAAATTATATAAATATCTAACCACTATGCTGTACACCTGAAATTAATATAGAATAATATTGAATGTCAACTGTAATTGACAACTTAAATAGTGGGGGAAAAGGTGAAGGGGAATAAGAGTTCAAATTTCCAGGTATAAACCAAATAAGTCACAGGGATGTAATATACAGCATAGGGAATATAGCCAATAATATTGTGATAGGATAGTATAGTGTCAGATGGTTGCTGGACTTATGGTGATCACTTCTTCAGGTATAAAAATGCTGAAAAACTACTGTTTATAGCTGAAACTAACATAAGAGTGTATGTTAGCTATATTTTAATAAAATCTTAAAAAAACAATTTAGCTACATCATTTCACTTCTTGTAGCATTGCTAACACTATGATTTCCTTTCTGCAGTTAGTTTTAGTTCTTTATACTATAGTTTTAAATATATTATATGCAATCAGACAGATGTAGATTTGGATATATAACTGTCTCTATATGTCTGGGTAGATGTATTTATCATACAGGGGGAGCTAAAAGGAATGAGAGGCAATGTTCTTTCTCCTAATGTAATTAGAAGTGTACTTTGTGGTATGGCTATAGATTTTATATATATCGTTGATGTTAGGAGGGGGTATGAAGGATATTGTAGAACTGTAATGAAACATGTGGCACATCGCTTAGTGATATGCAGTGTAGCTTTTGTTGTTTTTTTGTTGCGTTCACCTTGAATTTCTAATTTTTTCTAATGTATTGGATCCATTTTTGTAAAATTCCTCAAAAGTCCTTTTTTGAACGAAGTAATATGTGAAAATAGTGGAAAGGGCTAATAGGCAACTAAAAAATATACAAATAATCATACACTAATGCATATGTATGTGTATGATGTATATACAAGTCCATAGGAACAAGGGCAATATCTAATTTTCTCTACCTTATGCTCAATGCATAGCACAGGATAGATGATCAATGAATATTACTTAACAAATGACTGGGTGGATGGATGAATGGATGATGCATGAATGAATGAAAGAATATATAATTTAGTCCGACAGTTAAGTTTGAAAACTTATCTTAGAAAAAGCGTCACATGCCTCATTGTTGAATATCACTACGGTCACCTTCGAAGTCCTCCCCTTGGGAAGCTATGCGCTGATGCCAGCACCTACTTCCCCCTTCACAGCAATTTTGGAACGTTTTTTCTGGAATGGGCATCAGAGCTAGCGTCATATTACCCTTGATGTCCTGAATGTCATCAAAATGTCTTCCTTTCAATATTTCCTTTATCTTCGGGTAAAGAAAGAAGTCATTGGGGGCCA